>NC_139621.1:22798116-23208116 GCF_964270895.1 Podarcis filfolensis | reverse complement strand
GCCGCTTGTGTCGCTGTGCCCAGGGATGGCAGGGCGAGCACCCCGTGGGGTGCCTTGTCACCCCTCCAGACATGGCACCTGGGGCAAACCACCACCCCCTTGCGACGCCACTGTTTGTAGGTTCCTATTTTCAGTTGATTGCCAAGTAACCATGTACAGTGGTACCTCGGGTTACATACGCTTCAGGTTACAGTCTCCACTAACCCAGAAATCATGCTTCAGGTTAAGAACTTTGCTTCAGGATGAGAACAGAAATTGTGCTCCGGCGGCAGCGAGAGGCCCCTTTAGCTAAAGTGGTGCTTCAGGTTAAGAACAGTTTCAGGTTAAGAACGGACCTCCAGAACGAATTAACTACTTAACCCGAGGTACCACTGTACTTGCATATCTAAAGATAACCAAGATAAGGATCAGGGGATTCAAATCACTGTACAATTCTAATTTCATGTTTCTTCACAACAGCGACCCCATAAGGAGGGAAAGTTGGTGGGAAGAACATTTAGGAGCTCACTGCATTGGTGCAAGCATTTCTGCCTGTCTGTTGGAATGATCTCCCCTCTCCTCCTCTCACATGCTGTCTGGGGATTCTTCTGACACCCCCAAGCCTGGGTTGTGGGGGCACATGGGGGAAAGAAACCGAGGAAGCCCTGCCGAGCTAGCACAAGTCCTGACACAGGCTTCCGCCGGCGGTTGAATGTGGCTCAGTGTTTGAAGAGGAAACTCCAAGACTCGTAGTTTGAGAAAGTGGGAGATGCATGCCTTCTGTGTTACAGACTCTCTCATAGTGCCAGTGTCAAAGTTCCTTAGTTTGTGCTAGCATTTGCTATGCTTGGGAACTGGGATCCAATGGCAGCTGACTGGCAGGAGGAGGAAGGGGCAAGCACTATATTAATCAGGAATAGTAAGATCCCGCAACAACAGCAGCCAGTGTGCTGGAAGAGAAGCCAAGTTACAGAGAACAGGCAGAGGCAGAGGGCCTTCTCGGTAGTGGCACCCACCCTGTGGAATGCCCTCCCACCAGATGTCAAAGAGAACAACAACTACCAGACTTTTAGAAGACATCTGAAGGCAGCCCTGTTTAGGGAAGCTTTTAATGTTTGATACATTACTGTATTTTAAGATTTTGTTGGAAGATGCCCAGAGTGGCTGGGGAAGCCCAGCCAGATGGGTGGGTATAAATAATAATAAATAATAATAATAATAATAATAATAATAATAATAATAATTATTATTATTATTATTATTATTATTATTATTATTATTATTACAAGGCCCAGCATGTATGAGCTCAGCTTCTGGTCTCTAGAATGTATAGAAAAATCTGTGCTAGATCTGAAGTGGGGTCTAAAGGACATTCATGCATGATTAATATACATACCGCCACACGGCTATAAGTGCAAATCGGGCTGCCAGAAACATAAGGCACTTCCCAAAGAGGCTGAAGGATACAAATCAATCGTCCAGTTTTTTAAAACAGAGGGAGTTTTGGGAGGGAGGGTAGAGAAAGTGATGGGGCTGTATTGCAGGTTTTTGCTAGGTTACTAGCTCTGTGCATAAGCAGAAAGCTTTGCTAAACAAGACAGTCAAAATGGTGGATACCTAAACAATATGTTCACTTTAAATTCTATTCTCTTCCCTTATGCAATGAAAATATATGAATAGCAGCAGAAGTTGAAGTTGCCATCAGATAATTTGAAGTAATTCTGGGGTATCCTTTTTATGGAAGGCACAATTTTCAAATCAGACGTTTTTTGTGTCTCTTAGACAATGTTCAAATGCCCTAAGCAGAGCTGAGTATTCCTGAGTATTATACTTATTTTCTCCATGTTCTATCTGCTGTTCTCCTATTTCCTCAGAAGTGACCTTTTGTTAGTGGAAGGAGAGGACATTAAGTAGCATTATGCCAATAGGTTATTATCAATACTTCCGTTAGTACTTTTCAGTGAATAGAGTTCTGTACAGTTACCTCTTTTCTCATGAATTGTAATAGGTGTATTTTATAAACACTGCTCAAAAATTTATGCCTACCTCTATAGCATTAGGGAACCACTTTACTGAACATTTTATTAACTGGGCAGTAACTCTGGACAAAATAGCACAGATTTTGTGTTTGCTGAACTGTCCCACTGGCGATCTTGGTGATATAACCAGGAAGCATTCAGAAGAGAAATAATTCTAGAGCTGTTTACATGTTACATTTGTCATGAGATTCCATCCAAAAAGCTTCCCAATCAGAAATGATATGTGCCTTATATATAATGCTTTGGAAGTGCTTGCCTTGGCTGCTTTAAGACTGTCTTACAAACCATGGCTTAAGAGACTTACAAGTGAGCCTACTACTCACTCCCTTCTTCATTTAGTGCTTTACTTTTTGCGTGGATCAAACCTTAGTTTGCTGTTGCACTCGAACGCAACAAACTGTGGTCTGATGAGAACAATGTTTACGCACAAAACATAGATTGCTGCAAGTTCAGATGGTGGTTTGTGGACCCTGAGTTGTAAGTGAGCTTGCTTGTAAGTGAGCCTGTCTCAGTAGTTCAGGTACAACATCAAATGATGGTTTGACCAAACTGGGAAGTTCTGAATCAAGCCATGTGCATAAAGGAAGAAGGGAGGAGCGCTTAAGCCTAGGGCTTGTTCCCAATTGTACCGGCTTGGAGGGCCGCCTACACGCAGGTGCTGCTGTCAGCATTACATTATAATTCTCATTTTTCTTTGTGGACTCTGTGCAGTCCCACCTGGGCATCTGTGCAGAGCAACACTAAGGACTACTTGAAGAACTATGCTTGTAAGCAGCCAAGCTGTCTATATGCCATGTAAAGGTAAAGGTAAAGGGACCCCTGACTATTAGGTCCAGTTGTGGCTGACTCTGGGGTTGCAGCGCTCATCTTGCTTTATTGGCCAAGGGAGCCGGCGTACAGCTTCCGGGTCATGTGGCCAGCATGACTGAGCCGCTTCTGGCAAACCAGAGCAGCACACGGAAATGCCATTTACCTTCCCGCCGGAGCGGTACCTATTTATCTACTTGCACTTTGACGTGCTTTCGAACTGCTAGGTGGGCAGGAGCAGGGACCAAGCAACGGGAGCTCAACCCATCACGGGGATTTGAACCGCTGACCTTCTGATCGGCAAGTCCTTGGCTCTGTGGTTTAACCCACAGCGCCACCCATGTCCCTCAAAATGTGCGCTTCTCCCCATCGGGGAATCGAACTCCAGTCTCCTGCATGACAGGCGGGGATACTTACCACTATACTAACGAGGACTTCATCATGTATATGGCCACAATTCCATCAGTGGCCGCTATAAATATCCACCAGGGCCAGGGAGGACCGTGCAGATTGTAATGACTACACATGAAGGTAGGAATCACTCACTAGAGGGAAGCTGCTTTTGGTGGAACCTCCATGACTGCACTCATGATCCATGGGCTATTGCCTCAAAAATAATGGATGAATTTTATGTGTGTCATAATTAACTAAATATATAAAATAAAAAATAAAAAATTGTCCAGTAGCATCTTAGAGACCAACTAAGTTTGCTCTTGGTATAAGCTTTTGTGTGCATGCACACTTCTTCAGATAATTAACTAAGTTCTACTCAAGAGTAGACCCATGGAAATTAATGGGCCCATGTTAGGCATGTCTCTTTATTTCAGTGGGTCTAACTTGTGGCAACTCTATGCTTTGTCTTTAATGTGCTTCAGGGCTCTAATCTAGAACTATTCTTTTAATTTAAGCATCTCAGCTGCTACTGCTTTGACATTTTAAAGCACCATTTTCTTAAGGCTAATCTCCCCAGCCTGGTACTATTTCTGAAAAGTGCTAACTTTTTCCTAAGGAAGGCCTATGCTGCGCAACACACTTCTGGTCAGAGGGTTGTAAAATTCTTGTGGTATCTGCACAGTGTTAACGTACGAGAGTTATCCTTCCCTCGGGATTCATAAACAATATTGACAAATATATTGCATGGTGCATTTCTAAGAGTCATAAGTTGGGAAGTTTGAGAGGTTTAGATAAACATCTAAATTAAATTTATTAGTCATGCTGCAACAACAATCCTGTTTGTCACCACGATAATTTATTTGCATTGAATATTCCTGTCTCCCCCCCCCAAAAAAAACCACACACACAACAAACATAAAAATATCTGACTGTTTTGCACTCAAGCACTAGATGTGAAAGGTGTTGCAAATGCTACTTTGTTTTTTTTATCCACAAAAATATTGTTGAACATTAGAAAGTTATGAGCCTTAAGAAAACAAAAACCCAGATAAGTTCACAACTTTACTCCTAAAAAGCAACTCAGGGAGGTGGTTTCTGACAGCCAGTTTTTCCACTCACTCGAACTTGAATTTCTGTCAAGGCATGATCCACTTTCCAATGGGTGCTTTTCAAATACGATTTATTCAGAGTAGGCTTATTACAGTTAACGATGAGTATGGCTAAGTTAGGTACATTCATTTCAGTGGGTCTACTCTGACTAAACCTTAGACCACCCAATAAGTAAATAATTAAATATTGGCAGTGACCTATCTGCCTGTTAACCGGCATAATATTCTCCGCCGTGAGAATAACAATGCAATCCTATACATGTCTATGCAGAAACAGGGCCTGTTTTGTTCGGTGGGATTTACAATCAGGTAACTTTGTTTATTGGATTGCAAGACTGCTATGGTGCTAGTTTTAGGATCGGTCAATTAGCATATTGTAGCATATTGTATGTGGATATTTAAAGTTCATCTGTGAAAATTGATGCACTGTTAGAAGAATTGTTAGAATATGGAGCTGGGTGGTGTTCCAATCTTAATTCTTCTTTTTTTAGGTTATTGCTGCTACCATATTCTAAATGATTATTTTGCTCTCTCTTCTCTTTTCCCTCAACAGTCCTGGTACCTGGGCTAGCTTGGTCCCTTTTCAAGTATCAAACAGGACACCAATCCTGCCGACAAGCGTCCAAAATTATGGTTTGAACCTAATTGGAGAACCTTTCCTTCAAGCAGAAACAAGCAACTGAGGGAGATTGAAACTGAACAAAATACTATAAAAGAAAGGAAGACGGGACAAAAAAAAAAAAAAGAAGAAGAAGAAGAAAGAAGAACCTGAAGAAAGAAGAAACATAGACCAGCAATTGCAGCACTTACAATCACTAATTCCCTTAAGGTTGAAACTGTAACGATGTTTAAAAAAAAAAAAAGGGTCGACGATATTTCACTGATGAGTAGAAAGATGTTCCTCCTAAGTAGCCTTTGTTCTATGAAATCCACTGGGAAATAGATGTTCTGTCTCTGACAATATATTTTAACTGGCTTTCTAGATGCCTTAATATTTGCATGATAAGCTAGTTTATTGGTTTAGTATTCTTGGTGTTTACGCATGGGATCACTATTCCTAGTTAGCTCTCAAAACAAAGGCTAGGAGACATCCACCAGAGTTGCAGGAGAATTGGGGCCAGTGAGCCAGCTTTTCTCAGCACTCTTAATTTCTAAAAGTTTTTTTTCCTCTAATGAAAGAAACAAACAATTTAGCCTTTAATGATCAATCCAAATTTGTTTAACTTTGGCCCTTATAACCCAGCCTTTTCCTACTGCGTTACCTAGTTTGAAATGTTCAGGAAGTCATTTAAACAAACAGGCATTTTATAGAATTGATGCCTCACTTTAGGTTTAAATAATGTGTTATCTTCTCATATGACCGTAAAAACAAAAAAGAGGAAGACACGAAAAATAATTCCCCCCCCCACTAAGGAAAACACTTAGAGGCAAGTGCAATTTTTAAAAAGTATATCTAAAGGGGATCATTGTTATAAGTCCTTTAGCCCTTGGACTCTAAATTGAGGGGATTAAAAAAAACAAGAAGAATTTCAAAGGTATTTTGAACAAATCTATTTTCCCCTCAGTTTTGAAGGGGGGGGCATTAAAAGGCATTAATTAAATCAAGACAAATCATGTACTTGAGAAAAAGAAATTGATTGAAACACAGCACTTATGTTGATTTTAGCTTCTGCCTCTTTGAGGTATTTTATTTATTTAAAGTTACTGGTTGCATCAAGAAGAATCCCTAGAGAATGGGAAAGGTTCTATAAAACCTTCATCACAGAGACGGGAGAGAGGTAAATTCACATCATAGGGACAAAGCTTACAGTTTACAAACTGGGAACGCCAGGTTGTTGGGTTGGGTGGGTGGGGGGTGAAATATATTTTTTAAAAATGCACTCTTTTAGAAAGTCTAATAACAGGGTGCTGAAATCTTTGCATGGTGCTCTCAGAAATTAGCCTTGTTCGACACATTTCTCATATTGACAGGAACGTGCATGGGCGGATACATTTTGCCTCTATGTCTCTATAAAAAAAAAATTAATTAAAACTACTTTATCCAGTAATCCTAATTTGCACGAAGTTATAATGTCCACATAACGTGCCTTGCCTTGAAATCTAAAAAAAAGTGACATCACTACACTTGTTTTGCTGCATTTATTATCATTTTAAATCTTTACCATTTTTATGACAAAATATTTTGTACTCCAAGATGGGAAAACGAAAAAAAAAAATTGACATCATGGATTTTTTAAGCAGTTATAACTTTATCTCACATTTATAAAGCATATCATGGCTGTGTATAGTTGCCGCTTGAAAATTGTAATCGACCAGCAATATTTTCAGTATTTTGGTGTTTTTTCTATTAATCTTTCATGTTTTTCATCTTCCAATTAATATTGGGGGGAGGGGATTCAAATTTATACGAATTATGCAATACCAAGTTTTGCCTATGTAGGTAGTGCTTTTTAGCTGTATTGGTTATTCTAGGTAAGTACACAGATTTAAAAGACAAAAGATTAATGTATGCTTTTTCGTTTGTTTGTTTGTTTGTTTGTTTGTTTTAATTGACCAAAGTGGGTACTGCTATTTTTGCAGTGTGATGAGGTCCTTTTGTGTACTGAGAGATGGGCAGGGGTTTTTTTGTTTTTGTTTATACATACATATATCTATCTATTCTGGGTGGGTGGGAAGGATTTGTGAACAGTGTAGCTGTGAAGCAGTGCACCATTCGCCCGGTGAGGGCTACAAAGCGACTCTTCTGCCTACTGTGATAAAAAAAATATATCTCAACAAGGTGTCCTCTTTTTAACTTTCCACCTGGGGTGCAAGCTGAACTCATTTCTGGTTTTAAAATAACAGTGGTAAATAATGACAATGATAAATACTAATAATGGATTCCGTTGGAGGCAGACTTGACTTGAAGAAAAAAAACTCTCAATTTTTTTTCCAAGACCCACAGAGAGCAGCAGCCTGTTAAAATTTTTACAAAATATATTGCCCCATGCTATGGCATGATTAAAAGCATATTTTGAGGTAGGAATCAGATAAACAATAACATACCAATAAAACCTTTTTCTTCTCCAAAGTCAGCTTATTATGCTATGTTTTGTATTGCACACAGATACCCAAGCGCAAAATACAGAATCATACAGACTCCAACATTTCTCCGATGAAAATAGGGACTAATAATAATAAATAATAATAATAATAGTATTATTTATACCCCACCCATCTGAGTGGGTTGCCCCAGTCACGCTGGGTGGCTTCCAACATATATCAAAACATTAATTAACTTCCCTATACAGGGCTACCTTCAGATGTCACCTAAAGGTTGTTTAGCTGCTTATCTCCTTGGCTCGGGGCTTGCATAACTCCATACCCTCCCAACGTTTCTCCGATGGAAACAGGGATGTCCTAAGGAAAAGGGGGACTTTCTGGGATCAAAACAGAGACCAAGACGGTTTCTGTAAATCCGGGGCTGTCCTTCGTAAATAGGGACCCTTGGAAAGTCTAGCCACTGTTACCTAGTGAAGTCCTTCTGTTTGAGAGCTTGGTTATTCATGACATCTTCTCATATTGAGAGCAGTTGGTTCTGGCAGTGGTATACCTGGTAGGTATTCCCCAGTAGGTCTCTTTTCCTTTGGCGAAGGAGCCACTGCTGTTAAATTTGTGATATGGAACCCTCTTTTTGCATTGTGTTCTTAGCACAGGCAGGCAAGGGGCAAACCAGTGCTTCTAAAGAGGCAAAACTGACTTCTTCCCATGCAGCTTGTCTAAAGGGACTCTAAGATTGGGCCCTGTTTCCCTGTATTCTACCGGGGAGGACGTTAGGCCAGTGCAGATTGTAGTATTCTGTGTGTGACAGCTGATCAAGATGGCGCCAGCCAGCCTAGCCTACTGTCCTCATTGCACATTATGCATCAAGAGGGGGCTGAGTAGTATGTATCAAACTCTTCTCCCCTCCCCTCCCCGTAGAAAACCAGTATCTAGACAGGGCTAACATGTGTGTTCTTCACAACTGACATGATATTTTGACATGTATTTTGTCCTTGGGTACTTATTATACCTGAATACCAAACATAATCTGAAAAGCTGCTCGAAGGTGTACTGTATTTTTCTGTGTATAAGACTAGGTTTTTCCCCTTAAAAAATAATGTCCAAAATTTGGGGGCGTCTTATACACGGATAGATCTTCCCCCATTTTCTTAAATCGGATTCCCCCAAAATAGGGGGCGTCTTATACATGGGGGTGTCTTATAAACGTAAAAATACAGTATATACCCAATACCCATGTTTTTTTATCTGCCATTGGCTTTGTACGGGCAGGCAATTTTATCTACTATAGTAAAATTACCAAGAAATGTTATCCATTTCAAAAAAGTTTCCCAACCTGTCTTTTTTCTAGAACTGAGAGACACTGCACACAGAGGATGAACACTATGACAGGGTGACATTTCCCTTCAGAATAGGAAGGAGAATAGTTTGGGAGAATATAACATTCTGCAACTGCAAAGTGCTCAGAGCCACTGTGAACCCTTTTGCTGCTCCTTGCAGGATATGCCCATGAATAATAGTTTGTCACTTTCCCCCTTCTTCAGAGCAGCTTCCTTACGCTGCATTGGAAACCAGTGTAAAAATTGCCTTGAATCTAGAAGTCCCACTTTACTTATGGGGTTACCTATGTGGCTTTTTGGATCACAGGCTACATTTCCACCAATTTGCCCATTAATCGCCACCAATGGTGAATGTTGCACTTGCTGTTGTGTTCTCCCTTTCAGATTCTCTTTAAAATGGTGATGAGCATGACAACAGCAGATATTGAACGTGGGCTTTTTCCAGAGTTATCTTGACTTCCAGTTTTGAGGCAGCATCAGCTGAAACATTTTTAAATAGACTTCTATCGGCAAAGACGAATGACTGTGGCAAAGCTGGTTTATTTTTTTTTAAAAAAATACAATTTTTAAAAATGTAAGCTTCATATTTTGCTGAATCAAGAATTAATTCACTAAATATATAGCTGTCTGAAATAACTGAAAATAACTGAAAAGTACAAGGTTTCCCTGAAATCCCTTAGGCTATGGCCCCATAAAATAGGTCATTATTGTTTTCTTGGCTTATCAGTTAACAATGAGCAGGTATGGACCATGCAGGACACTTGGTAAACCCAGAACAGTGAAGCTGACTGAAACATATATTTCAGACTTTAAAGTGCAATAATTTAATTAATTCTGATTTCCGTGGACTCAAATGAACTCCGGAACAATTGTTGCATCAATGAAACAAATTGATAACAATAGGGAAGATCATCTTATTTATAGAAGGCTAACTTGCTCTGTGAAAACAATATATTCCCATTGAATATTTTTGGTATCCAACCCCATCATTCCTAACAACACTTAATGTGCAAGTTTAGTAATCTCAGGGCTGTGATCTCTGTGGGTTTTTTTCTGCCTTCCTTTTTAACAATACAGCCGTACCTTGGTTTTCGAACAGCTTAGTTCTCCAACGTTTTGGCTCCTGAACGCCACAAACCCGGAAGTGACTATTCCGGTTTGCGAACTATTTTTGGAAGCCGAATGTACGACGGGGCTTCCGCGGCTTCCGGTTGGCTGTTGGAGCTTTCTGCAGCCAATCGGAAGCCGTGCTTTGGTTCCCAAATGTTTTGGAAGTTGAATTCCAGAACTTCTGGAATGGATTCCATTCGACTTCCAAGGTACGACTGTACCCATCAAAAACATACTATCTATTCTTAAATTTCCTTAAAGCTGAGAATTCAATTGTTCAACGAAATGTTGCGAACTCAAATCTAGTCTGAGCCTCCTTCCTTCATCAGGAACTATGACTAAATCAAGTCACCCTGTTCTATGTGCACTGTTCTGCCTTTTATTCAGTTGCTTTGGAGCCCTGGCCTGTTGGCAGTGCCACTGAAGTGTGTTTTCCCCTAGAGTGACGTGAACGTTTGAGGCTTGACTAAGGGGTGGGGGAAAGGCAGCGAAGGAGACTGTACATAAAGACATGGCAAAATATTAAATATAGCAATATAGGTGTGTTCAGGTGGGCAGCTCCATTTAAAATATGTGAATGAACCTGTGAAGCTGCAGTTCGAGAAGAATGGATAATCTTCTTAATGGACCCACCTACCTTGTAGACAGTAATTTGTACACTGTATAGTTTTGTTAAGATTTTCTTTCTTTTTTTAAAGCACCCTCGTTTGTAAAGCTAATTTTTAGCAATTATAATGGAAATGTGTGCCATTTCCGCTTTTAAAGTAAACAAGAATATTCCTTGTTTGGAAGCTGGACTTGAGTTAAAACTCTCCAGCTTCTTAATTTATGTATTAAAACGGGAAAAAAATAAAATAAAGAAATCTGTCCATGTTAGGAGATATTTCGCTATGCTTGAAAAGCATAGGCTACTAATCCTTTTAAAAGAAATTGTAAATGGAGAAAAGTTATATTTTATGAAGGTTATTTTGTTGTATTTAGTATTGGAAAAGTTGGGTTTTGGAGCATTTCAGAATGTTGGAAGCACCACTGTCTTTTTTTTAATTTTTATTAGTATATATGGCCTTTAGCAAAAGTTTTTGTGATTGTTACATGATGGTATTTAAAGAGTAGGTTCACAGAGCATTCAGGACAGACAGAAAACTAAGACAGTACTTATGTCTCACATAGCTGTGTCCTCAGGGAGCAGAAGTTTGGATTTGCAACTAGGACATTCGTAAGGACTTAAATGGATGAGATTGCACAAGAACAGACTGAGCTTTGTCAGCAGAGTTTGTGTCCTGTCCCTAAAAAAAAACCCCCTCTAAATTTTGTGTACTGTGTGAGATGGCGAAGGCTGCAGAGAGCTATCCCGTATTCGATGTACAGTATTGACTTTTTAAAAGAAACGACTCTTACAACATTGCTGGCAGTTAATGCCTTAAAAAAGCATGACATTGAATATAGTTTACATGTTCCTTTCAAGGTCTTTTGTTAACATTTACCAGCTGCATGCTTCCTAGGCTCTTTATTTTTTATTGGGTTTCTATAGAAAATGCTTAAAAATGAATAAATAAATGAAACAAAATACAATGCAGGCTAATCACGTTGAATAGTGAAAGCTCATAATTGAATGTCCTCTATGCCGAAGGAGCTGAAACCTGCCTCCTTCTTATTTGCACTTTCTGATAGTCCCCCCTGTTTTTTTTTTCCTATTTCCTCAAAATTGTGTGGGTGTGCTGGAGCACCGCAGTTGGAGGACAACATGGACCACTGGGTTTGCCCTTTGACCCTGCACAATGACCTTTGCATCAGCCAAACTTATTGCCATGACAACTCTTGTACTGTTTCCATGCCACAGCTCTAATGGTCACATTTGTTAATAGTAAAAAGGGGACAAAGTAGGAGATGGTCAATTTATACATTATTTTTGTTGTTGTTATTGTTGTCGTTGCATTTTTTTCCTCTTCTCCTCTTTCAATGGTTGTAAGTAGTTTTTTTTATATATATAATAAAAAGGGTTCCGTAGTTATTACTCTTAGGAATATCTGTGTGTTGAAATTCAAATGTATGTTGAATTTGTGAAAGGAGCTTCAGTGCCACTAGCAAATCCAAGCCTTTGACACTTCTATTGCATGATTCAATTCCAGGACAACAACGACAAAAACCCCCAAACAGAACAAGAACGTGGCCTCTGTAAATGGAAAACAAAATGTGAGCTAGTGACACTAAAGCTGGACTTTGTATTACTGTATTTTTGACAGAATGGTTTCGAAAACTGTGCTACAGGGACTGATGTGGCAAATGTGTATCTATATGCAGAAGGACTTTTTTTAAAAGAGGGAAAAAAAGAAGTATGGCTTATTATGCATTCTTCATAAGAGGGCATTGAAGTTGCATGAACTATTAAAAGTTGATGCAAAATGAGAGCGAGAGAGAGAGAGAGAGAGAGACAAAAAAACCAGCAAAAATGTTTACCAAAAACAAAAAAAGAAAGAGAGAGAGAGAGAGGGAGGGAGGGGAAAAAGAAGAAAATAAAAAAACAAAAAACAAAAAAA
Source organism: Podarcis filfolensis (assembly GCF_964270895.1). Lineage (NCBI taxonomy): Eukaryota > Metazoa > Chordata > Lepidosauria > Squamata > Lacertidae > Podarcis > Podarcis filfolensis. The sequence goes on along the minus strand of NC_139621.1, from coordinate 23,195,763 downwards.
CAAATGACCAGTGCCTGTTCAGTTTCACAGTCTCTGTTGAGTTCAGTTGTAAATATGTTTCAGATAACATTTACTTCAAAAATGAAAAAAAAAAAATGAAAAAAACTACAACATTGTAGAATGTGAGGGGTTACTCCATCCCAGGCTTAGGCTTCTCAAAAGCTACATTAGATTATGTCTTCATCAAGCTGTTAATTTGTGCTTATATCATATAGGACTTTAGTGAACTGGGAAGAAACGCCCCAAATCTCAATGATATTTCTCTGAGAACAACCTTTGTAGGGCTGTGTGTTTCTTTAGATACATTTAGTACAACTGTAGGTGACGAGTAGTCAGTTATTGCTTGCTAGCTACACACCAGGGTTGACCCATTTTAAAACTTTTGGCATTCCCGCCCCCCACCCCCAGTCTCAACCTCTCCTCCCCACATTGCCAGAGGCCCCATATACTGACAGCTGTACTTCTGGGTTTTTTTTTGTTTTTTTTCAGTTTGTTTGTTTTGTTCTCTTTTTTTAAAAAAGCATGCACAATCTTGGTGTAATGACATTTTACCCTAGGATGTATTTACACTCTACAAACTTAACTTTTAGAACTGGGGCCTCAGGCAACCAGAGCCCTCTTATGAGCCAAAAGGTTTGCAAGCCAGGGTTGTCCGGGAGGAGAGTTCTGCCTGTTTTAGAGGACAGGAGTTTTCGTTGGGGTACTTTTTCTGTAGGTTGCAAAAACTCAGCTGCCGCAAGTTTTAAACTGGTGTAAATCAAGCTTGAGTTAATGTGATTTACTGTTATATCCAGCCTATACTGCTAGCAGCTGCTCATACTGCAGTCAATTACTGGAAGCAGATATATTTCCTATGCAAAAACTGTTTAAACAATAAAATGAGCTATGCTACAGCCCTCTCGCCACTTGTGTGTTTTCTTTACTTTCCCTCTAAGAGTAATAATTGGTTGGTAATATTTTGGAAATTGCCCTTAATCTCTGGTTCCTCAGAGTGCAGAATCAAGCTTTACAAAGTCTCATTCTTTTCCTTCGTTGAATATGTACACACACCCAATTAAGGCCCAATTTAAAATGCAGGATTACACAAAACACCTTGGTGTAATGACTAAAAAGAACCAAATCTCTTTTTACAGGACTCTGGGTTTTGGGATGAGTGTATTTCATTTTTATTAGTAATCTTTCCGATTTTTTTATTTTTGGTCCTCTACCACCAAAACCTCTGGTTTCAGGGCAAATTGCAAAGTTTGGGAACCTGAGCTGAGATCTGGCAATAATGTGAAGAGACGCGCTGCCTTGCAGCAGCTTTAAAATATAACATTACCTTGAGAGAAAGAAAAATCAACTTTCAATAATTAAATTTATAGTTGCCCCTGGCAAAAATATTTGTGGGTCCATGACTATTGGACTCTCTCATTTTATGCTAAGCGGTTACACATTAAAGCTGGCAGAATTATGCTGTTGTGTCAGTGTCAGTTAACCACCTGAAGCATTTCCCAAAGGAAAATGAGGAAGAGGTTCTCAATCGTACATGTTTTAATAAAATAGTAAAATGGGTATTATTTACTGGTTTGTGAAGTACTGGGCATGATCCAGTCAGAGTAAAGTACTTAACAGTGCCATCCTATACAAATCTACTTAGAAGTAAGTCCCATTCAATTGTATAGCTTGCATCCAAAGCCTCATTGATATATCTTGCTTGTTTTGAAGCTATTCACCACAGTTATGGGTTCATAATTCTGAGTTAACTGTGAGTGGACAAAGCTTATGTCTATCATTTGAACCTCAAGCTGTAATTGATTAGGCCTCGAAAACATTACCATAGCCAAAAAGTTTAGCAGGGTTTTTTTCCCCACAAAACAACTTATTTCTGTTAAGGCTTTTCCATGTAATCTTAGTAGCTTAATAAAAGAATACGTAGCCCACTCCTCAAAAGAAGACTAAAAAAATATTAAAACATCTAATTCAATCCAACTATGTTCCAAATTAAAAGAGCTAAAGCATATAACATGCATGAATATGAGCTCTCTGTCTGCTGCCAGGACCCACAGAATTATCCCACAAGGAAAGGGGTTTGAGGCTACAAGCAAGAAAGTCTTGCACAATCCTGCTTGGAAAATCCTAATTCCTTTGCACTCCTGACACCACTAGGAACAGCTTCAAGGTCCTCCTACATCTCTCACTTCTTGCTACAAGATAAATTCAGATATATGCATGGGGGAAAACCCAACCATGATAATTAAATGATGTTGCATGTCAATGGTTGGTTTATAAGGTACCTTACTTGCTCTCCCCTGAAAGGTCCCAGTCTGGGTTACAGCAGCATAATCATATAATTACAAACGAATAAAAGAAGTCAAGCAGTTTATATGCAATTATAAAAATGAGTAAAGCAATTCCAAGCAAACGCAGCATAGTACAGATTGAACAAAAGACAACTGGGAACTAACAGGATGCCTTTTGCCTCCATCGTCACTTACGTGGAAGCAATATTTCAACTTGATGGACCTTTTTGACCAAACATGACAATTTAATTTTATATTTCCAGTATTCTCACAATTCTGGAATTGCAGGGAAAGCCTTTGTCAACATTCTGATTTACATCATGCTTTCTTAAAGTTGAGTTTCAGGCCTCTCACTCACCCACATGATTGAGGCGGTTTTCTGTTCGGGATAAGCTGAGAGCCTTTTCACACATGACACTGAAAACATTTTCCATCTGTTTGCGGATATGTAACGCACATGGGAAAAGTTGTATCCTAAATTACATTGACCAGCTTGTGCAATTGAGCTGCCTTGCCACTCTTCCCCACTGCTGCTCTCTGTGCTCTCTAACCTGCACACACACATTCACAAAAGCATCTTTTGGTGTTCAAACAGTCTTTTCCAGAAGCTGGGGTATATGTGCATGTGTAGACTTCCCTTTGCATCATTTGAATCAAAGCTAATACTTTTCCCAAATAGTCGAGAGACTGAGGAACACCTTTGGAACTAGACAAAAGAAGAGACATTTTCATAGACAAATCTGAAAATGCGAATGTTTGGCTTCAAAAGCCTTGAATAAATGTTTGCATTTTATTTTAAATTTTATGCCTGTTAGCTCAGATAGGCTAGTGACAATTGGAAACATGGATAGGATAGATTAAAATCTTCTTTTAAAAATAGTCAATGGGGACGTGTGGCCACAGCCACAGCCAACATTCATCAGCTGCTTTTCCCTGGGACTTTGTGGGTGAACAGACACATCATGTGACATCATTGTGTTTAGCATTTCCCTGTCCCCCCATAGCTGGCATACAGTAGAATTTGGGGGAACACTGAAAACAACCATGTACCTAGCTTTCCCAAAGATACATTGCTAATGAGAAACAGCAGTAGACTTGGGTTGATGACTGCCATGCTCAGTTCTGTAGCATGTTGTTGGCCTTGAGAAAACGCTCTGACAAGCATTCTTAGACTTCTGGATAAAGGATATTGCACAGCGGAACGACAACAAACAAGTACCTTTTTCCTGATCAGAGCTTATGCCCAAACGGTTCACGCAACCAAGCCATCACAAGAGATCTACAAACTAACTTTACAATTCTCTGATTCTATAAAAGGATACTAACCAGGAGGAAGGCTCAAAGGTAAGTAAAACACTATTTGTTTCCACTGTAACGATCATGAACAAATTTCAATTAATTAACTTCAATTAGTTAATTAACACAGGTTTTGTTACTGAGTTAAGGAATTAAGTCGCTTCAGCTTCCCTGGGTGTTAACATATGCACATTCAGGTAACGTGCATGTGGACAGCAAATGAATAATTTAATATCATTAATTTTTTAATAAATTGTGAAATCAATTTTTAAGCAATTTTTAATTGTCAAAAGCTCTGAAATGGTATTTATTTCTATAAAACATTATTATGATTTATTTGTTTTTTAAAACTCCACCAGTACATCAAATTTAGACCACGAGAGTGGCAAACGAAAGATGGGGAAATAATAAATGTCTGGATATTGACTGTGGGTTAATATTGATATTGAGGGGCTCATCTGAAAAACAACTAAAATGTGGCCTAAACAGTCCTTCATATCTGAGTTCATGGGGGGAGATTACTAGTATTTCATTGCATCAAAATTGCGGTTGGCAGAAAAAGTAAATACAACTTTAAGAGAATATTTTAAAAAAAATCTAAATCAGGGAAATCTAAATCCTTAAACCTGTTCCTCACTTCCACTGTGTATTCATAAGGGATTTGACTTAGATTGTATCTTACCGGCCCAGTGGTTTTCCCTACTTTCTTCAGTTTAAGCTTGAATTTTGCTATAAGAAGCTGATGATCTGAGCCACAGTCAGCTCCAGGTCTTGTTTTTGCTGACTGTATAGAGCTTCTCCATCTTTGGCTGCAGAGAATATAATCAATCTGATTTTGATGCTGCCCATCTGGTGATGTCCATGTGTAGAGTCGTCTCTTGTGTTGTTGGAAAAGCGTGTTTGTGATGACCAGCTTGTTCTCTTGGCAGAACTCTATTAGCCTTTGCCCTGCTTCGTTTTGAACTCCAAGGCCAAACTTGCCAGTTGTTCCTTTTATCTCTTGACTCCCTACTTTAGCATTCCAATCCCCTATAATGAGAAGAACATCCTTCTTTGGTGTCATTTCTAGAAGGTGCTGTAAGTCTTCATAGAATTGGTCAATTTCAGTTTCTTCAGCACCAGTGGTTGGTGCATAAACTTGGATTACTGTGATGTTAAAAGGTCTGCCTTGGATTCATATCGAGATCATTCTATCATTTTTGAGATTGCATCCCAGTACAGCTTTTGCCACTCTTTTGTTGACTATGAGGGCCACTCCATTTCTTTTACGGGATTCTTGCCCACAGTAGTAGATATGATGGTTATCCGAACTGAATTCACCCATTCCTGTCCATTTTAGTTCACTGATGCCCAGGATGTCAATATTTATTCTTGCCATCTCATTTTTGACCACATCCAACTTACCAAGGTTCATGGTTCTTACATTGCAGGTTCCTATGCAATATTTTTCTTTCCAGCATTGGACTTTCCTTTCGCTTCCAGGCATATCCGCAACTGAGCATCCTTTCGGCTTTGGCCCAGCCACTTCATCAGCTCTGAATCTACTTGTACTTGTCCTCCGCTCTTCCTCAGTAGCATGTTGGACGCCTTCCGACCTGAGGGGCTCATCTTCCAGCGTCATAACTTTTATATGCCTGTTGTCTTTGTCCATGGAGTTTTCTTGGCAGGGATACTGGAGTGGCTTGCCGGTTCCTGCTCCAGGTGGATCACGTTTGGTCAAAACTCTCCACTATGACCTGTCCATCTTGGGTCCATAGCTCATAGCTTCTCTGAGTTATTCAAGCCCCTTCACCACGGCAAGGCAGTGATCCATGAAGGGGCATGCAAACTTAGCTGGTCTCTAAGTTGCTACTGGACAATTTATTTTTATTTTTTATATATTCTGATACTGTTGGAGTTCAGTTGTCATGAATGTGAGCACTGTTGGTTGGGGCTGATGGGAATTGCAGTCCAACAACATCTCGTAGAACCATAGAATTTCAGAGGTGGAAGGGACCATGAGCCCCACCAGAGGGACTTAATCCCAGCTGGGGGAAGTCCCAATTGAAGTCCATGATGGCTGCCTCTTTGTGGACAGAATAGGTAACATAATCCATGGGCAAGGATGGCCTTCTTCGAAACCACTTTGCATTATCCCTTTAGCCAGAAGGCCTGGACTGTAAGTATCGAAGCTCTGGCTTTTAGTCTGGGCTTTCTGCCAGTTCATATACTGATCTTCCATAGCTGAAGGCCTCTTTTGGAGGCTAAGATTAAATTCGTTTTTCAGATGCAGAACCACAGGAGCTCCTTTGCCACAAGGTATGAGTGGACGCTGAATTAGCCTAGGCCACAAACGGGGAGCCTCCTTATTTATTAAAAGTCAGGGAGGCTTATAATATTTCAAAACATAATGAAACAAGTTAATCACTTAACAAAAAAGGCCTTTTGGTTTAACATTTTGTGTTAACGGTTTTCCATTTTGCCGACACGTGGAATCTATGTGACTGAAACTACCCATCCTACATTGCAAGTCCCCCAAACTGGCAAGCAATACCACATCCACAAAGAGCGATAAAAAAAAAGTTGGTAGGGACTATATTTTGAAGAAGAAGAAAAAGAACAAATTCCTATGCCCCACACATAACCCAGAGATGCATTTCAAATAAAAGGACACATTCAACTCATGTAAAAACCCACTGATTCCAAGACCGTCCACTGGATTGAGAAGGCGATTGGGCCAGATCCGGCACCCGGGCCTTAGTTTGCCTACCCATGACTTAGACATTCTCTCTCTCTCTCTCTCTCTCTCTCTCTCTCTGTATCTGTATCTGTTTCTTTCTTTCTTTCTTTCTTTCTTTCTTTCTTTCTTTCTTTCTCTCTCTCTCTCTCTCTCTCTCTCTCTCACACACACACACACACACACCAAGAAACTTATTGTGGCAAAACTAGGGAATTTCTGCTTTGAGTCAGGTATCCTATTGTGAGTCTCCAGGTCCTAAACATCCTGTGTGTTTTATGGTGATTGCCTGGCTATGGGAGGAACAGCTCAGAGGAGATCGCTACGGTTTCTCCCCACCATACTGTGTAGCAAAACAATGGGCTCCATTGATTGTGTTTAGTGGCATTGCAGGCTGCCAAACCCCTTTTGCACATTACTGTGGGCAAGCAAGCAAGGAAACTTAATGCGCAACAGGACCAAGGTAGGGATAAAATGAATTAGATTGCCTCAGCTCCGAGGCAACCTGCCAGCTGCAGCATTACGGAGCTGGAGCTATACCAGTTGTACCTAAGTCATATTCAAAACTGCACAGATCATAATCGGCAGTGGATTAGGGGACATGGGGTCTCATTGCTGAGCTATGTTCGGGGGTCCGTAGTTCTCTGATTCGCATACGTATTCCTGCCTGCGGTCGGCGCTTAGAAAGCAATCGTACACGCACACTGGGAAATTGCTTCCCCTTGCATGTGGAAGCCCACAATGGAGTATTTCATGCCAGTCAGGTTACTGAGATTTCAGAAATCCCTGTGGCTGAAAACATAGCCACGGGTATTCTGCCATGGGGTGAGGAAACAACCAGTGTTTTGAGCTGTGGTTTTATATATGCATACATACAATATATCTATATATCTAGAGCTATATCTATATATGCACAAGCCTGATAGAACCACCGTCCACAAAGATTTGTGTACTAGCAATGGAGAGATAAAAATATTATTATTATTTTGGCTTTGTACTCAGATACATTTTCTACTCATTTCAGCAGGACAACAGTCTGGCTGGGTTCCACCTCAAGCATGATGAATCTAGCCCTGTACAAAATTATCATGTATATTAAAAGATACAGCAGTGGTTTGTATTTGGGAAATCAACAAAGACAACCATTTTGGTTCTTGAAGCAATTTTTTCAGCGAAGTCAGAATGGGTTCAGAAATATTTAAGTCCACACATGCTTTAGTCAGGTCGAAGTGAAACCTAATACAGAGCTTTAATAACCACTATATTTAGTCAAAGGAAATTTGTAAATGTGCCAGTGGCAGAGCCATAGCTAGGCAATCTTGTGCCCCTGGCAGAACCGTCCAGATTGTGCCCCCTAGCCATGGACAAATTAGCTCTCTTTACACCACTCCTCCAACCCCCCCTCCACCCATTCAATTCACCCTCTATTTAAAACCTTTTCTTACGAGGCAATAATTTATATTTTAATTTATAGACATATTTAAGGACATATCTTTAAGCCAATTTTGTGCCCCTGGCGGGGGCCCACCTCTCCGCCCCTAGCTACGGCTGTGGCCAGTGGACAGGGCTGCCTCAAAACATTTTGGCACCTGAGGTGAATCACAAAAGGGTGCCCCAACCCTCCTTGGGAAGAAGGGATGAGTGAATATCTACACTAAGGACAAGGAGGGGCAGAAATCAAATGAAACTTACCCAATGGTTGAAGTGGGAATCAAAGACCATTGTAAGGGGGAGGGAAGGTGCCCATTCTGAATCATTCCAGGTGGGTGCAGAGATCAGGAGACCCCAGAGTAAGGTGGGCCGGCCCTGCAAAGGCACATACTCTTTTCTTGTAGCTGGCGCCACCACTTGACGTCCACAGGCAGCTGCTGTGATTCCAGCTCTCTGGTAGTTCACCTGTCCTGGACTCTCCTAAAACGCACACACACATATACAAACACAAGGCCCATAGTGGCTTCAGTTGGTGGCCTTCTTTAGTTTAGACTTCTGGAACTCTGTGGCGAAGAAACCCAGCCAGATGGACGGGGTATCAATAATAATAATAATAATAATAATAATAATAATAATAATAATAAAAAATGATGGTGATGATGATGATACCACACTGGAATCCTTCATAAAAACAGATTATGTATCATGGGAAGAGAAGAGATAGCAAACAGCTATTATACAGGTGCCCCTAATGGAAATATGGTGTCAAGACACAGATTTCATTAGAATAAGGGTGCCCTCCAGAGAGCGATGTTGGAGCAATTCCTCCCTTACCTTTTCTGGGGCTGCTTAAGAAAGACCTGTGTGCCCTGAGGGAAGAGAGACGCAAGGGAGCCCAGCCCTGGGAGCTTGTGCCCTCAGCTCCTAGTTGTCTTGAAAGGGCTCTGGCATGCTACATTTTATATAATGTATTTTTAAAGTATTTTAACACACATGATATAAAATTGTAAATCAATTTGTGTGCCTTGGCGGAAAGGCAGTATATACATCCAACAGATAAATAAGTAAAATATTACTGGACCAGCAACTCTGATCACTGCCTGCACTAGGTGGGGCAAAATGTGTTACAGTCTCCAACAAGATTTGGAAGCTGCCATGTTGTCTGTAGTAAAGCAAACTGAGAAAAGCACTGAGACCTGAAGGACCAATATTTTAAAAAACCAAGAATGCCAGTTAAAGTTTTCTTTTTTCTTTTTCCCAGCTGCAAGCAAGATCAATAAACCACTGTGTTTAATAAACTCATCATTTTTATTTTTATTTCTGGAGTATTGTGCTGAAATCACTGCTTTGGCTCTCTCTTTTTAATTACAGCTTGTTTGTAACCCTGATATATATAGGACACCAGGGAGAACTCTGAGACTTTAATTTTGTATCCCCCTTCCCTCCCATCCTCTATGCCAAAAAAGCATTTTATGAAGATTGAAATTTTAGCATCCACATAAACAATAAAAAACAATAGCTGTTATGTCAAACTTCAAGGCATCTGTTACTGTATTTTGCAAATTTGGCATTAATCCTGTGTCATTCTTAATTACAGTACGGCATGGTTTGCATTGTCATTTCACCTTTTACCGTATAGAGATCTTCTGGACTTTTCAGAGCAAGAGATAAAACTGAAGAAATTAGAAGACGTCAACAACACAGTGACGGACTGGTGACAATGCCACCAACTGAATGAAGTGTTTAAATTGGGTAAGCAAAATGGATTTGTGAGTTCTCAATTTGGAAGAGAACTCAGAAGATACAGAAAAACTAATTTCCAGAATGTATACGCTATTATTAGAGTGGGGAAACAGAGGTCTCCAGCTGTTTTTGGACTACAATGCCCATTGTCCCTAGCTAGCAGGACCAGTGGTCAGGGATGATGGGAACTGTAGTCCAAAAATAGCTGGAGACCCAAGTTTGGGAAGCACTGCTCTACAGAGAAGTGAGAATGCTGCAGAGGAAACTAAGGACATTGCTAGGCAGGCATTGTTTGTTTGTTTCTTTATTTGATTTATATACCGCCCTGCATCCCCGGATCACAAGGCAGTTTACAATATAAAGCAATTGCACAGAGTGATGGACCTCCCTTTATGGCCTTGGCTGGCTTCTCTTTGGGCCCCTGTGGGTCTGACTGGGCCACAGGTGGTTGTACCACAGAGCTGCTTAGAATGGAAAAGGGGAAACGAGTAGCTGAAGAAATACGAGGCAATGGCTTACTTGCCTATGTGCTTTATCTAGCATTTGGTAAGCTTTTGAGGGCAGGGGCCACCTCATTGTGTATCTTCATGATGTCTACTTTAATGAACCTAGTGCCTTCGCTGGTGATTCCAGATGTAACTTTAATAGATATAATAACTGGGGAGGTCTGCTCAAAAGGCCCTAAAAAGTGGTGTTTATGAGACAGACAACCTGAGAGGCTTGCGGAGAGGAAATTGACTCTGATTATTTGAGTACACTGCAATGTTTGCAGCATCTGGAAGTCTACAGTAAAAAAGCAAGACTTTTCTTATTTTCCCCTCCTAATGTGGATGTTTATTGCCCAACTCTTGTATAAATGGAGGTGCTCTGCGTGATCCAGACTGTGCAATATTTGTTGGGGAAAGCACCACAATTCTGAGGAAATCAGATTGGCTCCCCGACTTGGCACATGAAAGTGTTCATTGTGTAAGTTTCTCAGCAGGGCACCATAGAGCCAAATTCTGGGCTCGGCACATCTGCATGGTTATATGAGGTATATTGAGAAGCAAGTGCCATCTATCTGGTCCCTAAATTCCCAACTGGTTCTTTAAATTCTGGTTCTGCACAAGATAAATTAACTAAGGTTCTGTACTCGCTAGCAAAATACAAGAGTGCTCAGGATAATTTTTAAGGCCTTTTAGCAAATGGTCCTAGTGCCAAGCTGAAATTTATCAGAAGATAAAACCTAAAAAAAAAAAAAAAAAAAATCTCCTCCTACTGGAGAAGTTCAATGAAATGTTCTCCCTAATTTCTCAGTCCACAAATAAGGTAGAAAATTTTGAGATGCCATTTGGGCCCAGCTGCCCTATGAATGGCCATTATAGATATGGATGACTGTAATCAACTAAATTTTACTCAGAGTTGAGCCACTGGAATTAATAAAAATAAGCTAGACATGGCTGCTAATTTCAATGGGTATACTCTGAGTTAAAGTCAGTTGCATAGAACTTGGAATGGCTGAGTAGTAGCTTATGATTGGAACCCTCACTATGGAACGAAACTGCTATTCCGTCAGAGAAAATGACCTTGTCCGTCCGTCCTAGAGTTAAATTTGTTTGAGACCTGGAATGGAGGGGGTGGGGAAGACCTATAAATAGGATTTTATTTATGAAGGCTGGTGAGTGTGTGAGATCACATCTGCTTCCCATATTGGACTTGTATGAGTCTAAGTAATATGGAATATGGAATAAAAACGGAATTCACTGCATTTAAAATAAAATTTTTAAATAAAAATGGAATTCACTGCATTTGTAGGGGCAGCTGGCTAGCTAATTCATGGAGATAAAGCTGTTGTTACCTGCTGACTGGCATCCAGGTTCAGAAGTTAGGCTGTGACACCTGTTCACAGCCAATGGTTAAAGAACCACGAAAACACTTGTGCAATCTTTTCACAGCTATTCTGGCTTGTTTAGAATTGCAAGCTTCCTTGCCACACACCACCACTTCCTGGCGAGGCAAAAGAAGAACTCTGTGATACACATCAACACTGTCTTCAAAAAACCATTACCTTTCCTCTCTCTCTGACCTTGCATCTCCCTTTACACTTGAGAGAAAAAGCTGACACTGCAATTTAGGAGGTGGAGATGAACTCCTCTTCAGGCCTGTAACACACCAGCCTAAGAAGAAAGCTCCCCCAGAATGACAAGATTCTGGGTCTGGTTCCACTGACACAGAAAGAGCAAACCCCCCGGACAAACATCACTCGGACAAACAACAGAAATCACTCCCTTTGTTCCTGGAGATTTAACAGCTATGTGCTGAACTGTACTCAAAACTGACTGCACACCTTGCAGTTTCTGCAATTCCATACCAAGGTCCAGCTCCGAGGGCCTTCGGGCGGTTCCCTCCCTGCGAGAAGTGAGATTACAGGGAACTAGGCATACGGCCTTCTCGGTGGTGGCACCATCCCATCAGTTGTCAATTATCAGACTTTTAGAAGACATCTGAAGGCAGCCCTGTTTAGTTTTTAATGTTTGATGTTTTATCGTGTTTTTAACATTCTGTTGGGAGCCGCCCAGAGTGGCTGGGGAAACCCAGCCAGATGGGCAGGGTACAAATAATAAAATCATCATCATCATCCTACTCCTGTAAAGGTAAAGGTAAAGGGGTCCCTGACCATTAAGTCCAGTCACGGATGACTCTGAGGTTGTGGCGCTCATCTTGCTTTACTGGCCGAGGGAGCCGGCGTTTGTCCGCAGACAGCTTCCGGGTCATGCAGCCAGCATGACTAAGCCGCTGCTGGCCAACCAGAGCAGTGCACGGAAACACCATTTACCTATCCGCCAGAGCAGTACCTATTTATCTACTTGCACTTTGGGGTGTGGTTTCAAGCTGCTAGGTTGGCAGGAACAGGGACCGAACAATGGGAGCTCACCCCGTCACAGGGATTCGAACCGCTGACCTTCTGATCGGCAAGCCCAAGGCTCTGTGATTTAGACCATAGCACCACCCACGTCCCCTACTACTTCTGTAGGGATAGGAAATTAGGGATGGCTGGTTGGGGAATGTGAGGTGCTCCTTCGTACTCATGGGCAAGGTTGGAGCACATGGGGAAGAGCTACCAGGACTGTGTCCCATCTCTGCCTTGCACAGCACAGACCACATCTTTTTCACCAGCACACATGTGACCAATACTCAGGGAAGGAAAGATAATGAGGAGACCTCCATCTGTGCTGTGCGGGAACTAAGCTATATAGAAGTTTCCAGGTGAAACACATCATTGTCCTCTATTGTCAGGCTTAGTGCAATGGGGAAAAGGTCTGCAATACATTTACTGCCTCTCTTCAGTCACTTCTCTTGGGTGGAATGCAGCAGGGTAAATTCTGTGGCCCATCTAGGTGTATGCATGAGCTGGATTAATTCCAACAACACATAGAAACTAATGTGTCAGAGAAAACTGGAGAACGAAAACAAACTTTAGTCGCACAAATAACACTGGAAGATATAACTAAAGCAACCAAGAAACTTAAACCACATATGTACATACTTTATTTGTGTTAGCCACTAGCCACAGCAATAAAATAAAACACAATATACTGAGGACAGAGCTAAATGCTTAGCTATACACAAAATACGCTCTAGAGGTTTACATCTATACAATTTGATACATAATCCACATAAAGCACCAGCCATGGATGATTTACCTGGATATTTCTATAAAAAATTATTGGAGATGCTATTGCTCCATTTGCAAAGATTGTTTAACAGTGTATTGGCTGGCAAGCCACTTCCTAAGTCATGGAATTGTAGTGATATTAAAAATGGGTAAAAATCCAGGAAATCAAGAATCATACAGGCCTATTTAATAAATTGGACAAGATGGGAGAAAAATCACTGGCATATTACTGGATATAATGGCAAAAATACTACCAAACGTAATCCACACTGATCCAGCAGGATTTGTTAAAAAATAGACACATAGCAGATCAGATCCTAGTATAGGCAAAATGCTGAATGCAGGGTACTATGGAAAAGCCTGAGGAACAGTGTGTGCAATAACATCGCTAGATGTCCACAAGGCTTTTGAAAAAGATCATAGGAAGTATTTGTTCCAAACTTTATTTATTCTAAAATGAACTTCTGAAATAACCTTATATTAATTTTAAAAAATCTGTACAGCGCTAGCAGGGCAGTAATACAGGTGAATGGTCAAGGCTCTGAATACAAAGAGGCACAAAACAAGGGTGCACTGTATAACCTCTATTATTTGCAGGAACCACTGACTAATGCATTCAGAACTAATTAAAAAAGGAATATTAATAAATGGATGTAGAATATTATTGAACCTCTTTCAAGATGCTATTGCCCTGATGGTCTGTTGAACCGGGAGACAACGCTGTCTGATGCCATCAGGGAAATCGAAGCATTTAGGAAAATAGCTAGATTGTCTATCAATAAAACTAAATCAGAACTATTATGCCTGAATGTCCCGTCAGAAATGCAAGCAGAAACACAAACTAAAACACATTTGCTCACAGTGTATTAAATATTTGGAAATCAACATTACAAAATCATGGACCCAATTATTTAAAGACAAATTTTAAACAATGGTGAAAAAGGTTTAAAAAGACCCCAAAAGATCTAATTCCTGAATGGGCAGAATAGTGTCAGCTAAAATGACAACACTCGAAACATTTTTATTTTTGTTTTAAACTCTCCAAGTATTTCAGCAAAGACCCTAAAGAAATGGCAAAAACTGATTGTAAACTTTATACATCAGGGCAAAAGATCCAAGACTGCAATTAACTGAATTGTTTCAACATTCCCAGAGAGGGGATACAGGTTTACCACATATGCAAAGATATTATGATGCAGCCCATATACAAAATGTTATTAGTATGATACACAATGTAAAAGATAAGGTTTAGATACAATTGGAGTTTGGTGAATCTGAGCAACATAGAAGACCAGGTATCCCATTTTTCATTTGCAACAAAACTATCCTAGAAATACCAACAAATTTATTTGCAAAAGCAGAATGATAGATTTGGCTATCCTGGATATCAAAATGAACACCTATGTCATCATTAGGGGCGTGGATGGCGCTGTGGTCTAAACCCCAGAGCCTCGGGCTTGCCGATCAGAAGGTTGGCGGTTCGAATCACCGCGACAGGGTGAGCTCCCATTGTTTGGTCCCAGCTCCTGCCCACCTAGCAGTTCGAAAGCACGTGCAAGTAGATAAATAGGTACCGCTCTGGCGGAAAGGTAAACGGCATTTCCGTATGCTGCTCTGGTTCGCCAGAAGCGGCTTAGTCATGCTGGCCACATGACCCAGAAGCTGTTTGTGGACAAACACTGGCTTTCTCGGCCTATGGAGTGAGATGAGCGCGCAACCCCAGAGTCGTCCACGACTTGGCCTAATGGTCAGGGGTACCTTTACCTTTACCTTTATGTCATCATTGATTTCCTTTGAATTGCTCCCCTCCTTCTACACATCTGATAGAGAGCACCAACCACAGATTTTTCTATACAGTTCAACCAGAGCAGGATTGCACCCTTGGCCCCCGGTTTCTGGAGCCCTGAGCAAAAACTGTAGAACCAGCACACAGAAAGAACAACAATGCAGGTTGTACTTAATGAAAGCAATTTTAAGCTATTAAATATAACATTTTTTCTGTCTCAATTTACTGATTGCAGAGCAAATAATATCCCAAATATTTACAGGATGTCATTACCTTTGCAAACAGAGCAATTTTAAGCACTTAAGAGGGAAGTCTTGCTGTTGTATTAATTGGCTGCAACTAAAACACCAGCGTTTATTCAGACTGTTTGAATAGCTCTTGTTGAATCACAGGTCTGAATCAACGGTTATTAATCTAAAAAGCGAAATGCCTTTTGTTTGTATCAGATAAACGCTGCGCTACTAATTGTGGCATAAACAGATGCATTAAAGCAAATCAATATATGAGAGGCTAATAATAATAATAAATAATGAGTTCACATTAAACACTTCTTTACAGCATCCTTTGCGTTGCAATAAACCATATATTCTGAATGTGTGAATGAGCCTGTGAAATGAAAACAATGGAAAACAACTGAATGGACCCGTGAGATAAAATTGCTGCTACAGAGTCATCATTACCATGCTAGCATTTATCAACTTGGTGCAGCCAGCAAACACATCTGGTTTTAATAGACATCTACACTGTAGGGTTTTTGGCTCTTCCTTTGTCCTACATACTTTCCCTCCTCTTTATCCTTGTCTGTTGTCAGTGATTTGATGAAGTTAAAATAGACTCCACTTGATTCCACTAATGGACCTTAAATGAAGGGAGAGCTTTCCCCATAGCTTTCAAAGCAAGTTTAAATGGAGCTACTATTGGCCTCAGCCATTTGCACAGCCCAAGAATTAACTTGGTGAAGGAAATGGCCCTGATGCCTTTCGCAAGCCTTTATAAAGGGAAGGGGCCAATCCCCCCCCCCAAAAAAGTACAGATGCAATGCATTTTTGTAAAAATCTTCCCCTGAGAATGGTGCATTGCCAGTAGCATCCTGGTCCCATTCCTGCGAATTGCAGGCAAGACGGAAATACAGTGGTACCTTGGCTCTCAAACTTAATTCGTTCCAGAAATCCATTCCAAAACCAAAGTGTTCTGAAACCAAGGTGCGCCTTCCCATAGAAAGTAATGCAAAATGGATTAATCCGTTCCAGACTTTTAATAACAACCCCTAAAACAGCAATTTAACATGAATTTTACTATCTAACGAGACCATTGATCCATAAAATGAAAGCAAAATGTACTGCAGTCACAAAGTCAATCAATCAATCAACTGGGTTCCACACAGTCACAAAAACAAAACAAAAAAAGCAGGAAAAACAAAAATGCAAAATAAATAGCAAAAACAGACAGACCACAGCGTAACACTCAAAACCCATGAATGGCACTCAAATTGGAAGTGTAACACTCAAAATGGAGCATGTTCAGCTTCAGAAGAAAGTTCGCAAACCAGAACACTTCCTTCCGGGTTTGCAGTGTTTGGGTTCCAAGCTGTTTGAGTACCAAGGCATTTGAGAACCAAGGTACTGCTGTAGAGCCCACGCTCTGCCAAGGGCCCTGAAGCTAACCTCCAGGGGATGTATGTTGATATTACAAGCCCACCTCCTCCAAGTCCATTAGACGTGGTTTGGCACAGCTGGTGATGTATATTCAGAACCGAGTGAAGATGGAGATTAAATTCACACCTCATCCCATATAAAGAGAGAGGTTTCAAGGTCAGTGTTTTAGGTGAATGAATGGAGCAGCGTTTGGCAAAAAGGCCTTGTGCTTACTTTGCCATTCTCCCTGAATGCAGCTGCTGCCTCCAGGCCTTCACAGTTGTTGTTTTTAATCACTAAGATGCACGACTATGACTAAAACAACAACAACAAGGAACCATCCATATGCTGTGGGACTGAGCTTGTTTTCAATCTCCAAATTGGTCCCCTTATACGCATGATGGGTGCGTGTGTGTGTGTGTGGGGGGGTGATCTTAAAGTTAATCAGTTTGGTGGCCGGCAACAGCACCGCAGAAAATTAATAGAGAGAAAAAAGTGACAATATCCAAAGAGGGGGAATAAATCCAAATAACAGGATGGTGAAAGGGTATTGGCTTTTCATGATGATGATGGTGGTGGTGATTTTGGGAAGTTTTTTTTAAATGTTTGATGTTTTATTATGTTTTTATACGTGTTGGAAGCTGCCCAGAGTGGCTGGGGCAACCCAGCCAGATGGGCAGGGTATAAACAACACAATTATTAAATTGGTGTGGTTTTTTTTTTTTTTTTTAAATGTTGTGTGGCTGAAGGCAATTCAGATAAAAACACCTGAGACAGTCATGGAAACAAGCCACTCTATTTACTATGTGAGTCAAACTCAAAAGCAGGGTTATTTTTATTTTATTTTATGTCCCTCAGTGTGGGCAAGGATTATTTTAATCTGCCAAAACCTAAATAGAATAATCGGAGTTGCACTAGGAGCTGAGCTGAAAGGAGACATCAGCACCAGATTTTTGCTGCTATGGTGGTGGCAGGCATTTTTGGTTTCAGTTCAAATGAAGGGGGCCTAGTGATGTAACAGAGTCTCCTTGGATAATGCCTCCCTTTCACTGAGGTCCAACTCCAAGGGCCTTCTGGCAGTTCCCTCACTGTGAAAAGTGAGGTTACAGGGAACCAGGAAGAGGGCTTTCTCGGTGATGGCGCCCTCCCGGTAGAACACCCTCCCATCAGATGTCAAAGAAATAAACAACTATCTGACTTTTAGAAGGCACCTGAAGACAGCCCTGTATTGGGAACTTTTTATGTTTGATGTTTTATCGTGCTTTTACTATTCTGTTGGGAGCCACCCAGAGTGGCTGGGGAAACCCAGCCAGATGGGCAGGATATAAATAAGTTGTTGTTGTTGTTGTTGTTGTTTCAGATGGTTCTTCTGTCTTTGGCTTCTTGGTTTTTTGTTTTTTAAAAAAAATCAAACAAGTCCATATTGTGATATCAGTTTCATAACTTTTGACCTGACAATATATCACAAGTCATTGTGTGTGTGTGTGTGTGAGTGAGTGAATGTGCTATGCAAAAATCACAATGTGGGGAAAACCGCCAATGTGGTGTAGAGGTTAAGAGCGGTAGACTCGTAATCTGGTGAACCGGGTTCGCGTCTCCGCTCCTCCACATTCAGCTGTTGGGTGACTTCGGGCTAGTCACACTTCTCTGAAGTCTCTCAGCCTCACTCACCTCACAGAGTGTTTGTTGTGGGGGAGGAAGGGAAAGGAGATTGTTAGCTTCATTGAGACTCCTTTGGGTAGTGATAAAGCGGAATATCAAATCTAAACTCTTCTTCTATGTATCACAATGCTGAAACCCAGATATCGCCCAGATGGCTGAAGGAAGATTTGGTAGCTTAGGTGCTTCTGTGCCCAGGACAATCCTTTTCTGTGTTTGCATGTGCGTTTGGGGCTGGGGAGTGTGCTAAACAGTGGTTTAGGCAAGCCAGGAACATTATGTCTAAATTGGGCTGCTAGTTTAGGGCATTCAGGTGAGTTTACAGCCAGTCTGAGGTTTGGATTGGGGACTTGACAACACGCACCTCATATCTCAGCCACTATGCTAGCCCAAATCTTGTATTATTAAAGATCTTCTCCATCAAGCCCAAATAAAAGGAAGCCCTAAAAATAATCAGAAATTCTATTCTCAGATGCCTCTGATAGTTTGGATGCTCTTGCCGACTCATTTGTCATTGTGACAGGAAGCCGAGAGATGTAACTGACAATATGCAAATAGCTCTAATAATACACAAAACAAAATTAAATGTGTGGAACATTTGCTCACATCCCACCCTGTTTCCTCCATTTTGAACCTTCAGCGGGATTACTTGTGCCAAGAGCTTTGTCTGGCAAATCCAAATGTTGAGACTTTAACCAAATTTATTTGTACAAACTCTTTACAATGAAATTATAAACTCAGTACTGCTTGGAGGACCAGGAACGCTTAAAAAAGGTTACTGTTGGGTGGCCGTGGTTTTAAACATATGGGCGCCTGTTCGAATACACAGCTGTGTGTTCCCTCATGGATTGTTTAGGTCCCGTGTGCCAGCCTGCAAAATGCTTTAATCTGGATTCTGTTTATCGGGCTATTATAAATTCCTCCTACTTCCTAATTTCTGCCAAGCATCTCTGCCCTTTGCTGCCCTAATTCAACATTTCCTGACAGCCAAAGAGAGATTGCTTTCAGTCACATTTTTCCAGGGTGGGGGTTCATTGTATGGGAAACAAAATTGCTGGTTGAGTGTTCACCATCTCATCATCAAATGGGGCTTGCCTGATCAATTTCATTTCCTCTCTTGAGTGGGGGTGGGGGACACAAACCAGCAATTCCAGCTAATGTTGACCAAAGTTATTACCAAAAAATTGTTCACCCTGCCAAATCTAAGTAATCTAGGTAAATAGGATGACAGAGGAGCAGTGGGTATATGAGGCTGAGAACTGTGAGGCCAAAGAAGGAAAGGGGAGAGTACAGCCTTGAAATACTACAAGTGCAAAAATGGATCACACTTTTTTGACATTCATGAAAAAGAACACAAAACAAAGTACAGTGGTACCCTGGTTCTCAAATGCTTTGGTACTCAAACAACTTTGCAACCCAAACACTGCAAATCCGGAAGTAGGTGTTCTGGTTTGCGAACCTTTTTCAGAAGCCGAACGTGCTCCATTTTGAGTGCGACACTTCCGTTTTTAGTGTTAATCTGAGGTCTGTCTGTTTTTGCTATTTATTTTCCATTTATGTTTTTGCGGCTTTTTTGTTTTGTTTTTGTGACTGTGTAGAACCCAGTTCAGCTACTGATTGATTGATTGATTGTGTGTGTGACTGCAGTACATTGTTTATTGCTGTTTATGAAACTCATATTTTAGTTTTCCCATACCAAAAACATGCATGCCAGCTCAACTTCATATCATGGTCTTCCAAATCTAAAATGTGTGCATCCTCCAGTACAATCCATTCCCTTAGCCAACACAATCAAGCTGCCTCATAGTACCATTGTAGGTCTGGCAGGGCAACGCCTTCTCTTCCTTTGTGTCAATCAAAATATTATTCTCCTTAAAAAAGAAAAGTGTGAGGAACCAGAGAAGCAAAGATTTCATCCCACCATGGATGTCTGTGGCAAAACAGAAGCTACAGAACAAAAGAAAAAACAAAACCCTTGTGCAAATTGTTAGTAAACTCCCATATACAACATTGTGACTCAGGCTCCATCTGTGGAATACAATTAAAACAGTATCATACCACTTTAAACAGTTGTGGCTTCCCCCATGTTAAGAGTCCTGAGAGTTGTTAGCAGTGGCGTAGCGTGGGTTGTCAGAACCCGGGGCAAGGCAAGTAATTTGCACCCCTAACCCGTGGATTTGCGCCCCCTAACCCTAACCCCCAAATGTTGCGCCCGGTGCGGCCGGCCCCCCCTGCACCCCCCACGCTACGCCACTGGTTGTTAGGAGACAACAATTTCCTCATGGAGTTACAAATCACAGTTCCACTGGAAGAGAGATTGACTGTTAAACCAGTATGAGAAATGTAGCTCTGTGATGTCTGGATAAATAGGACTAGCTTAGTGTCTTTCCCTCCAAACTAGGTACTAGCCCTGTGTTTTAACACTTCTGCTGTATCGTAGCATGACCTTGTGATCATTACATTATGTAAGTATTACATTATTTTTCTGAATTGCAGCTTGTGATTAATTGCTTTCCTTCCCAAAAGGTTACAGTAAGTTCCTCAGCTGAATGGAGTCTACATCCAGTAAAAAAAAAAAAAAAAGGGTGTGTGTGTGTGTGATAATTTGTGTAAAATTGATGCCCTCCCCCAAATGTGTGATAACGAAAGATGGGCCAGCCTTGCAGATGTTTTCAACTCATGTGTAGAATGCAACTTATCACATTCCTGGTTCAAGCATTTTTCAAGATTCGGAAAAAACAGATCCTTGGGGTTTACTTTAAATGGTTATGAAAAGCCGTTCTGAATAAGAAAAGGATTAAAAGGTACCAAAGAGTTAAATGTTATGGTAGTTACCCAACTGTTTTAAGCAGCCTAATATGATTGGGTGCCTTAGGTTTCTTCCTTTCCCCCTGCCCCCCACTTTACGGAGAGAACCTCAAGGTTTATAGTTCCCTGGCTTATTAAGTGTGTTTGCATCTTACAGAACCTTGAACCATATGGAGAAAACAGCTTTTTATTTTATATATCATAATATATATAATTGTGTGTGTGTGTGTGTGTGTGTGTGTGTGTGTATACCAGGAAGTAGTAAAATGTTTTGAGATGCTATTAAGTCTTCCAATTACAAACCCTATATTCCACCTTAAAAAATGTTCCATACTGTACATTGCGTAGCCTGGGGTGCTGACTAGCTGCCAAATATCTATCAGAAAGTGATTTATGATATATGATACGTTCCTCAGCCCAAGTGGAGACCGTTTAGTTGAAACATGAGAAAGGAGAGGCCTTGTGCTCTCAAAAACCACGATGACAACTCTCTGTTTGGTTTGCTGAGGGAACATACAGTACAAACCGTGCCACATTTTGCAACGCTAAAAACTTATGTAAAGAACAGGACTAAATTAAGCCAAAGGCCTTTGAGTTGCATTTTTTTTTAAACAAAACACGCTTCTTCATATTTTCTCTACACAGATGTTTTGTTTTATTGTCCCTGCTAATTGGTGTAGCTTCCGAAATGTAAACCCAACAGTCCAGTACTGACAATAGAAAACGACACCTCGCCCTTGCCCTCCCCGCCTCACTTGCAGTATGAACATATTTTAAAGATGAGATTTCATATTTGCAGCTTAAAATCAAACACGTGCCTTCCTTTGAGCTGTGGGTCAGGCCCACACACACACACACACACACACACACACTGGTTTCTTTCAGCTTTAAGGCTTTGAGCATTTTCTTTCATTTTGTAAAGCAGTTTGCTTTGCAGCTGGAAAGTAGTTTCTCCCATATGGCTTTTGGGGGTATGCAGTAAATCATGCTTTCGTAGCACAATATGGACAGTGACCTCCAGGGTCTCCGAGAATAAAATCCCTTGAGGCACAGAGACAAAAAGCTGCCTTCTCTATTATTTTGAAGGGAGCATGTAGAGCTGTAATCACTGTAGCTTGCCTGAGTCCAAAATATTCTGTATGGGGAAAAAAACCGGAGGTTATAATACGGACCAGGCTTTCTAGCATTATGAATGTCTATTGCCTCATTAGTTGCCAAATAGTTTAGGTCAGAAAGAATACTTCTGCTGATTGTTCAGAATTGTGTGTTCCTCTTCAACCCAGCCTACACTTTATAGGAACTCTGTATTGTTTTGGTTAATTTTCAATAGTACCGATTTTAAGTTATTTTTTTGGTGCATCCAGGTGGGAGAGTTAATGGGTTTTTTTATCATCGTTCTTCTTGTTAAAAAAAAAAAAGTAATGTAAAGTGCTTTGGAATCCAGCGTATGCAATATATGCTTGCATGTTGGAGAACCATATATTTCTTAAAAATGAAAAAAAAAAAATAACTAAGCATGTCTGGAAGGGCCCTGGTATTCTGGGTGTTCTTTTGCAACCTTTGTGGCTTTTAAGAGATTGAGTCCTCTATAGCTTAAAGACTGCCATGTTGCTCAGGGTGAAGCTGAAAACAGCATTTCTGTATTGCATTACCCTCCCCGCCCAAACCCCATGTAAAGTTTAGTTAACACATCCTGGGATCATCATATTGTGGAAAATCACAGTCAAATATAACAAGCAAGCTTGGGGCTAGTTAATGCATGGAGGGGTTAGGACTATAAAACTGTATTGCTAGACTCAGGTCACACCTTCTTCCAGTGAAGAAGGAAGTAAAGCTTCCCTGTTCACTCTCTTTGACCATGTGAAGCCGACCAGGCAATACTGGGTTCTCAGAAGCATTTTTCTGCATTTTGTGACCCAGAAATTTTCTACCTGTGCTCGACTTGCTGTTGCATGGAATAACACATGAACCTGACCTTTGGAGTTTGTAAAGCATTTAAACTTACTAACTGTGTGATCTGCTCATTGTGAGGGAAGTGGAAAGTGGGAAGTGCTGCAAATGGACTAAATGGGATATTAAAATGGTCTTAAGAGCCTATATTCCTTATGCTTCACTGTTGCTACACATTTTGTGACTTTTGAACTCTGCCTGGGCTCTCTTACTGGAGAGTGGATTTAGTCCTGGGCTCTGAATCTAGGGATCCAGTCAAGTCTTTTATTAATTACCCAACATGCAATCTATAATTCCCCCCACCCACCCACATACATATTGGGTGCGTTTGCCCATTTCCACGCCACATCTTTTAAAAGCTCTGGCAGTGACACACGCAACATGGTGGTAAAGGTAAAGGTACCCCTGACCATTAGGTCCAGTCGTGACCGACTCTGGGGTTGCGGCACTCATCTCGCTTTATTGGCCGAGGGAGCCGGCGTACAGCTTCCGGGTCATGTGGCCAGCATGACTAAGCCGCTTCTGGCAAACCAGAGCAGCGCACAGAAACACCGTTTACCTTCCCGCCGGAGCGGTACCTATTTACCTACTTGCACTTTGACATGCTTTCGAACTGCTAGGTTGGCAGGAGCAGGGACCGAGAAACGGGAGCTCACCCCATCATGGGGATTCGAACCACCGACCCTCTGATCAGCAAGTCCTAGGCTCTGTGGTTTAACTCACAGCACCACCCGCGTCCCCATAACATGGTGGTAGTGATGTATTTATCCATTTATATTCTACCCTTCATCCCAAAGCAGTCAGGGACCTGTTTTCAGGACACAGAATTCCTTTTTCCTAGATGTTACAGAAGTGCAGCTTGACTCGAGGAGCTTGGTGGCATCCCAGCATTTCTTGGGACAATTAGCTCAGGACTTAGTGACAGTACATAATATTAGAGATTACCTGGAGATAGACACCATGGCCAGAATCTGAGCATCTTCTTGGAGTAGCTGTGTGTGAAAAAAACAGGGTGGTGCCTCTTCAGAGTCAGATGGCAGTGAAGAGAAATAGAAGATGACTGTGGCTGTGCAAGGAGCTTCAGGTTTCACAAACTTGTTTTGTAAACAGGTTTGGGATTTAGGTACTCCTGAAAGCTGCAGGCACAGTCCCTGCTCTTCAGCTGTCCCAGAAGGTAGCAAGTCCACAGAACTGAGATAAGCTGTTGCTATTTTAGAATAAAAACAACAGCCATTAAAGCGCTCTAAGACAACTTTTTCCAACCATTTTTCTGACGCTTGGACGTTCCACACCAGTATTAAGCACCAAGCTTTACAATTTGAGCAGGCAGCTTTAGCAAACATCCTGTCTGAGGAACCTGGCACTCTGTGTTCCAGGATGATTGGCAGGAAACCCTTTGTTTGGGGAAGGGGAAGATGGACATTTATAAAAGTAATACTCTCTTTGTCAAAACAATGGCGGGATAGAAAAATCACAGCCGCTATTTAATTAGAGCTAGAGGGTGGGGGGGTTGTTCTTTCAGGGGTGGAGTGGGGGGTCACAGACATTTCTGGGAGCAGCCGAAAATATAACTGCAGCTAGCAACACAGACGCCTTGAATGTGCACATGGGAAACAGCAGCAGTTCAAGCAACTGCAAGGGGTGCATTGGAGGCAGAACTAAATGGAAGCGATATGGTGGGGGCTGCCATTTGTATGCACTTTCCCCCCAGTGTGATTTTTGCCCACATGCCAAGGCAAACTGTGAACAAAGGCAGGCTTGCATTGGCATGACTGAAGCCACCAGGACTGTGTGGAGAGTAATTTTGCCCAATTTTGCTCCTAAATCTGGAGCTGTTTCTCAGCAGCTGCATTTCGAGGGTCCACCAGCAAGGCAGGTTATGTGGCTAAATCAAAGCATAATTCACTGTGTTCTGTATTACTTCTATAATATGTGATGGACCCGCTGAGCCAAGGAGCACTTCTTTTCCAGACTGCTTTGGTTCTACAGTGCTTGAATGTTCAGTGCCCATCTGCGGGCACCATTTCTCGCAAGTACCTCCACATATGTGCTGCCTGGCAGCAGACTCTGTGGCAGTGCATGTGTGCTGCTGAGAATCATGCAGAGAAAGCTATGTTTACTGACCCTGCGACAGCTGAGCATGATGATTCCTTCTTCGCATTCTGAAGAGCCACCTAAAATGGAAGCCATCTAGGACAGGCATAGGCAAACTCGGCTCTCCAGATGTTTTGGGACTACAGTTCCCATCATCCCTGACCACTGGTCCTGCTAGCTAGAGATCATGGGAGTTGTAGCCCCAAAACATCTGGAGGGCCGAGTTTGCCTATGCCTGATCTAGGACAGGCTTCCTCAACCTCGGCCCTCCAGATGTTTTGGGACTATAATTCCCATCATCCCTGACCACTGGTCCTGTTAGTTAGGGATCATGGGAGTTGTAGTCCCAAAACATCTGGATAGCCAAGTTTGCCTATGCCTGATCTAGGGTGTGGTAAACTGTGGATCTCATTATGTACTCACCCTCAGATGAATAGCTAGCATTCACTGTATAGCAGTGATAAGTGAGCATTGTTTTCACTCTGTGGTGACTGGTGCTACTTTTAATTTAGTAATCTGGCCCACTTCTGGGAAGTCTGGCCGACTTGTTACCTCCCCATGTTGGACATACAGTGGTACCTCTGGTTACGTACTTAATTTGTTCCGGAGGTCTGTTCTTAACCTGAAACTGTTATTAACCTGAGACACCACTTTAGCTAATGGGGCCTCCCACTGCTGCCGCGCCACCGCTGCGCGATTTCTGTTCTCATCCTGAAGCAAAGTTCTTAACCCGAGGTACTATTTCTGGATTAGTGGAGTCTGTAACCTGAAGCATCTGTAACCTGATGCGTATGTAACCCGAGGCACCACTGTAATAGGTTGCCCATTGTAAAAGTGTGTGGTATCTGAATGCTGCCTCTGGATTCCTGTGGGCTCAACTGCTGCATTATTTGTTTAGGTAAAAATGTTCCTTGTCCTTTTGCCAAGGAAGCTAAATTGACCTTGCTTGACCATACCTATGTCACACTTTGTCCAAGATTTGCTTGCTTTCTGTTCACCTTTCGGTAAGGATCTTGTGACACAACCTTGCTTGTGTGTTCAATACTGGTCATACAGAACAGCAATGAAGCTACGGTTGCTGTGTGAGCACCAGTCCCATAGATGTCAAAGCCCAAATGCCCCCAGTTGAATCCATTTAGCAGCATCTTAGGAAGCCCCAAGCCTTTGGCCTATGTGCTGAGTGGTGACACAGGACTTACGAAATCATTGTTGAGACTTACAAGATGGTGGTCATGAGGGGGGAACGGTCGCTGCTATGGCAAACATAATTATGCCAACAGTAGGTTTAGTGGAGGCTTTAAGAGAGTGATAAATAGTACCATTTAACTGCAAAACCCACGAGGCAGGTGCTTAGGCGTATTTAAAGTAAGTAATAATTACAGAATTGACAAAAAGAAGTGTATTTTCCGATCCAGAATCTCTGCTCTTTAACCTAGCATCGAAAAGTGGATATAAGCCCAACCACATTCTGCTGTTTTACTTTAGGCCGAAGAGAACAAATGATCTGGCATGTGTATGGGGACATTTAGGTTTCCCTGCTTTATATGCAGGTCTGGGAGAAAGGGACCAGCATGAGATGAAACAAGATATTGATTAATTTCATGCTGATTGCTGGGTAATGAAAGTTCTTCCTGGTGTTATGAAAAGGCTATGAACCTAATAGCATCTTTAATGTACATGGGATGGATCTATATTGTTATGCGATTCCAGCTGGCATATTAGCATCAGGATATTGGCAGTGGCGACACCCCGTAAGGAAGGAAGGGGAAGAAAGAAGTAGCAAGAACACTGGTGTCAGTGATAAAAATGGGGTTCACATACACTATGTCTTATGTGCATTGCTGTTCCTGGTCTTATTTGAAAATTTGGCTCGTTCACAAATGATATAAATCAACATAAATCTTAACTGCACATATATTGAGATTCTGACAGCCGCCGTTGAGCAGTAAAGTTGCACGTTATTCCTCAATCATTACATCATTTCCCATCAGATTGTTGTTTTTATAACTGTGAACAAAGTCAGATCACAAAAGCATCCATTTTGTTTTTGAAATAAGTATTGGATTGATTAAAGTGAAATTATTTGGGGTCTTGTTTATTTGTTTCTAGGTTTCCTCATCCAGGCTGGTGACAGGTTCTGTTTTAAAAGAAAATTGCATCACAACAGCAAAGAGTAACAGATCCTTAACCTTGGTTCGTAAGCCAAACTATCTGCATTCAAAATTCTTACTAAATTAATGCTCGTAATCATTTATTTAGTCTCCGAATCGCCCTCCCTTTCCAGTAACTCAGATCTGTAGATAATTTATTTCACTTCATTTATGAATCGCTTCCCATAAAACACCCCAAAGCAATTTAACTATAAAAACATCAACAATAACATATATAAAAACAATTTGAAGTCCAGTGCAGATGCAGACTGAGATACAAAAAAAAAAAAAAATCTATTTAAGAGACTTATTGGAAAAAGATATTCAACAGGCGCCGAAAAGAAAATAGAGATGTGCCTGTCTGATATATGATGGGAAGGAATTCCAAAGGGTTAAGTGCCATCATGCTAAAGGCCTGATTCTTACATTGGATGGAGTGGACCTCCTGACGAGATGGTATCTGTCCAGTGGCTTTAAGGGGTTAGATGATATAATTTCTGGCTCTTTCTAGTCTTTGCTTGACAACATGTGAAAATCACATAATATCTATGAATGTGTATGCTTTGCGTGGCAAGGTCCCAAACCCTGATCCTCAACAGCGCCCTACGGCTGTTTTCTGGAAGCTGGGAATCAGTGGCGCTCAAGGGGATAGGCTGTGATCACTGCACGCTGTTCCACACTGAAGAAGGAGGCCAATGGAAGCCTCAGCGACCCAGGGAAACAACAGGAGCTCTACGGAGCAGATCCAAAGAACTGCCCAAGCAGGGAGAAAACAGGGGCGAGACCTCAGCCGCGGGCAGTTTAAATAGCCTAAGCCACGCCCCCGGACTGTCCTGATTGGACGGCCTAAGGGTGATGTGGCCGAGGACCATCCAATGGTGCAGGGGCTATCCCACCCCATGCATGTGGGGAGGGCTTGCTCCCAGCCCGCAACAACATCTCCCCGGGTACGGGAAATGGCTTTATCCCCAGCAATAAACAATACAATAGACTGAATCCCCAAACTCATTTTTCTAGTATATAAAGTAAAAGAAGCAGCAGTTATTTTTGATTTTTTTGTATTCCACTTTACTATTAAGAATACTGCCAGGGTTGCCATATTTTGAAGAGCAAAAAAAAAGAGGACGCTATGATGACTCTCATTTTAAATACCCTCACTATATGTAGCCTATAGAAACTGTGATATATTGCTGAGGGGGGCAGGAGAAGAGAAGAGGGAAGTGAGTCTTCCACCACCAGTTATGTCTACATCTCATCCAGAAAGTATAGCCAGAGACATTTTGGCAAATTTTTAAAAATCTACCCGGACAGAATTTTTACCCCTTAAAACAAGGACGTGTCCGGAAAAAGAGGACACATGGCAACCCTGCTTTCTTCTCCTTTACCCAAGCTTTGTGATTTTCTGGCACTTGTTCTTTGGGGTTTTGTTTTTTTAAAAAATAGTCTAGTAATAAAGAAAAAATGAGCTGTCCAGGCAGATGGTCATTAGGTAAGCCATACGGAATGAGCATGTGAAGCTGAGGTCATCTTGCTACAGATCTTCCTCCAACTGCATTAAATTTTATGGGACTGGAAGGTGTTGGGCATGGTGTTTTTTTACGGCAAACTTTCAGGGCTGCCCACTTAAGAGCATCTAGAATCTTAGAATTGGAAGGAAACTCCAAGGGCCATCTAGTCCAACCCCCTGCAATGCAGGAATCTCAGCTAAAGCATCCATGACAGATGGCCATCCAACCTCTGTTTAAAAACCTCCAAGGAAGGAGAGTCCGCAACCCTCTGAGGGAGAGTGCTCCACTGTCGAACAGCTCTTATTGTCAGAAAATACTTCCTGATGTTTAGTCAGAATCTCCTTTCTTGCAGCTTGAAGGCATTGGTTTGAGTCCTACCCTCCAGAGCAGGAGAAAACAAGCATTCTTATTCCTCTATGTGACAACGGTCATATCTCCTCTCAGGATCCAGGCTAAACATACCCACCTCCTTCAAACACTTCTCATAAGTCTTAGTTTCCAGACCCTTGACCATCTTAGTTGCCTTTCTCTGTACACATTCCAGCTTCTAAACATCCTTCTTAAACTGTGGTGCCCAGAACTGGATACAGTAAATCTGGCTGAGTCTGGAATAACCTTGTGAAGTGAAAGGATAAGAAAGAGGGATTCATATCTAGATGCTAGGATAGAGATGATAAGGAAAATAGGAAAACAGGAAGACGCAACGAGAGGTAAAGGAGGTGCTGTGGGATTGGCAGAAGTCAATGTTTGTTTTTCTTTTTGTTGTTGTTGTTTAGTCGTTTAGTCGTGTCTGACTCTTCATGACCCCATGGACCAGAGCACGCCAGGCACTCCTGTCTTCCACTGCCTCCCGCAGTTTGGTCAAACTCATGCTGGTAGCTTCGAGAACACTATCCATCCATCTCGTCCTCTGTCGTCCCCTTCTCCTTGTGCCCTCCATCTTTCCCAACATCAGGGTCTTTTCCAGGGAGTCTTCTCTTATTAACTCTTAAGATTTGGATTTGGGTTTTTTTGCATGCTTGTTTTTGTGTTTTGTGTATTGTTATTTTTTCGTTATGTTTTGTTGTTGTGTGGAAAATACTAATAAAATTTATTATTTAAAAATTATTATTATTATTATTATTATTATTATTATTATTATTATTATTATTAAAATACAAACAAACAACAGAATTGGATACAGTATTCCAAGTGTGGTCTGACCAAGGCAGAAAAGAGTGGTGCTATTACTTCCTTTAATCTGGACACTATACTTCTGTTGATGCAGCCTAGAATAGCATTAGCTTTTTTTCTTTTTTGCTGCTGCATCACACTGTTGACTCATGTTAAGCTTGTGGTCCACCAAGACCCCTAGATTCTTTTCACACGTACTGCTAATAAGCCTGGTGTCTCCCATCCTATATTTGTGCATCTGGTTCTTCCTACCTAAGTGCAGGACTTTACATTTGTCCATGTTGATATCCATCTTGTTAGCGTGCACCCAGTTCTCCAGTCTGTTAAGGTCATTTTGAATTCTGATTCTGTCTTCTGCATAAGAACTAGATTTTCCATCTATTCACTGGTTAAGAAGCGACTTCCATTTGCACAAAGACAACTAGGGTGCAATGCGGCACTTACTGAGAGCAGAAATCCATCTGTATAACACAGAGCAAGACAAAAGAGGGCCGTTGGCACTTAAGGGCACCTTGATGCAGCCACTCAACTTGACCATTTTATTAATTACACCATCTAGCAAGTGAGAACACTCTGACATAGGCTTGCACCATTGCTTGCTCTTAAATCCTTTAGTCTGCTTCCTATTGGTTCCACATGTGTTTGTATTTGT
Organism: Podarcis filfolensis; assembly: GCF_964270895.1. Classification (NCBI taxonomy): domain Eukaryota; kingdom Metazoa; phylum Chordata; class Lepidosauria; order Squamata; family Lacertidae; genus Podarcis; species Podarcis filfolensis. The sequence continues at coordinate 23,165,226 of NC_139621.1, read as the reverse complement.
TCTCAGTAGGCAAGGATTCTATGGAGGGGGGTGGGAATGAATGAAGTGCTTCAGATCAATTGCACTATCGGTCATGTGGAAGTCATTGGAAAACATGTTGCTTTGTTTGGTTCTAATGTTAAGAAACCAAGGGAAGAAAAACAGCTCTTGTGAACGAACCAAATATTTCTTCAGATACCTGAAGAAGTGTGCATGCACACTGAAGAACGAACCAAATATTTCTTCAGATACCTGAAGAAGTGTGCATGCACACGAAAGCTCATACCAAGAACTAACTTAGTTGGTCTTTAAGGTGCTACTGGAAGGAATTTTTTTTTTTTGTTTTGACTATGGCAGACCAACACGGCTACCTATCTGTAACTGGAACCAAATATTTGTTATCAAAAGCTCACCCCCTTCCTTTGCCAGTCCAGGAACATCGGTTCTGTACCGCAAGGCTGGGCAAATTATGGGCAAACCAAATGCTTATTTTAGCATTTGGGGGAGCTTATTCTGCAGCTCTGAGGAAAAGGTGGCCACTCCGTATAGCATAAATCAGTAGGACTCTATGTGTTGCAATCCTAAGTACAAGTGTGGGATTGCGATAGGCAGGGGCAGCATTCAGCATAATCGGAATATGTTTTTTTTTTGTTTTTGTTTTTAAGCTTGAAAGTTTGGTGAAATTGTGTACGTGTAGCTCGGCTAATCTGATCTGAGCAGGGTTTCCATGAGTCCGGTTTCCAAATACAGTGGTACCTCTGGTTACGAACTTAATTCGTTCCGGAGGTCCGTTCTTAACCTGAAACTGTTCTTAACCTGAGGTACCACTTTAGCTAATGGGGCCTCCTGCTGCAGCCGCTGTGCGATTTCTGTTCTCATCCAGGGGCAAAGTAACCCGAGGTGTTTGTAACCCAAGGTACCACTGTAATTCTTTGTCTCTCCCCAGCAGAAGTGGAAGTGGAAATATGCAAATATATGGAAATTTTCTGGCTTTGCATACTTTAGCCGGATTGTATAACTCTTTCTTTCTTGTTTTTGAAAAAGTGTTTGCGTTTATGCTCTTGTTAGATAGTTGGAAGCTGCAGAATGCAGCATTCATTGGGCAGCTAATCAGTAGAAATACTGAAGAGGGTAATAGGCCTGAAGTCCTCTGAGTAATATAGTTAATATTATCTGGGTGGTGCCACTTTTGTGCTTTCAAATCCCTTCTCAAATGCATCTTTTGCATGAAACGTTTGACGTAATGTTTTATTGCTCACCCCTGACAGAAAATAAGCCCATGTATTAACTGCACTTCCACATATGCTCTCTCTGTTATCTTTGCCTCTTTATTTCCTCCCCTCCAATTCCTCTGTCAAAAGAGATTATAAACTCCTTGGGGCAGGGATATGTCTGTTTGCCTTGACTAACTATGAAAAGTGCTAGGTGCACTGATGGGATGAGAAAAATAAATGATCATGCGAAACATTTTAATGTCTACTGAAGTGCCAAACTTCCTAGTCAACCCTTAGTCATTTTCTCCTGTTCATGCTTCCATAATGGTTACCGTTGCTGTTCTAAAATGCCTGATTTTGCTGAAATGAAATGCTTGGGCATACTGAATTCCTCACAGGATTTTGAACTGTGCATGGGTGATGGGAGGGAGGGAGGTCCTGAATCTTTGTGAATGGCCTGGTTTGCCCAACATGGTAATCCCAATTACATTTTTCTAGACAGTGGCATAGTGTTGGGGCGGGTGTTAGAGGGGCTTTTTTGGTTGCAAAATTCAAACACCTGGTGGTGCCTCAATACAGAAGTGCATTTCCGTAACTGGGCTCCATTGAAAACGGCTTCTCCATACAAACTGGAACATGTCCTCTCCAGACAACAGAATAACTCTTCTTTTATTATCTCTGCAGCTGCTGGGTGGCATGGACACTGTTAGGTAGTTGAATGCACATGCAAACTCCATCTGTTTAACCACCATGCAGTCCTGGGTCCTGGCAACCCACGCTATGTCACTTTTTCTAGGACCATGAAAATGTGTGGGTCGGAGAAGTTCACAACTAATTTGCTCCTCCTGGTCTTTTTTACTCCCATGCCATGCTAAACTAAAACCCAAGTTTGGCTTAGCATGTCACCTGAGCCAGGTCAAGCATGTTCTCTTTAATAACCATGAACTATAGCCAAGTGTCTGTTCTTGGGTACAACTTGTGGTGAAGAAGCAGAGAGCTTATCCACAAGCCCAGGTTAGGACAACATCAGCTTAACTCTGGCTTAGCTGCCACACCGCAGTGAGCTAAAAGGAGTCAAGCAGCTTCAGGCTCCTCTCCAGGAGACCACTGTGGGAGTTTATGCAATCTTGGTAAGCCATAGTTTGGCTTGCCACGACATGTGGACAAACCCAGTGTCTGTTTACTTCTTTAATGTTCCGGTTTGCAAATTCTAATGCAACAGTCAACCTTGCACTCCACAGATATTGCAAAGTAGGGCACCGAATAATGCCTGTCTTTACAGCCACGGTGCACCGCATGACCCTACCCATCATGTTAGATGGATGACAAAATTATAAAACAAGCTGCAAAGCTTTTAGCGGACCTTTAGATTACCCTGCAGTCTCTTAATGTAAGTGAAGCTATAAAGATAAAAACATACAAGCAGAACCTCAGCCTCCTTGCTACCCTTTGCTCTTCATTAGTGTAACACCACTGATTTGGATAAAGTTATTTATGGCCAGCACATTTTCAGTTCTCCAAGCATCCCTGTCACACTGAAATGTAACAATGGCTTGAGAGCAAACACAGTGGCATACAATTGCTGACTGGGTGGGTGGCGATTAAAGGGATGGAAACGGAGGCCTTGAAGAATCAGCAAAAGTTCACAATTTTGAGAGACACACCTTGGTCCAGAATACAACTAGACAGAACAGTCCAAGGCATGTTTTCCTTTAGGGGACTTACACCTTTGTAAGTGTGCATGGGATTTCAACAAGTGCCTTAAAAGTCTGTTATTTTAATATGGGGCCCCTTACAGGCAGAGAGCATTTTAGGTGTGTCCAATGTCTGGGACCACACACACATGCATCGTGCCAAACCCAGAAGTGATTCGAAAATGTCACCAAAAAGGGGTGGAACAGGGTCTTTGCAGGTTTTTCCAATGGGTGTTCTGATTATATGTGGTTTCAAACAAGTGATCTCTCTCTCTCTCTCTCTCTCTCTCTCTCTCTCTCTCTCTCTCTTTTTAAAATTTAATGTTCTAATTTACATTTCAAAGTATTCATTTAAATAACCTTAAATCAATGACTCCTCTTCTTCTATTTCTGTGGTTAATTCTGCATACCATACATCCCTGTATATTTTACATGAACTAAACCATTCGATAATCCATTGTTACATCCACCAAAAGTTATTTACACCATTGAATTTATCTTAATGCTACCAGCATTTTTAAATAAACACAATTTTCACCCATATATTCAGTAAACATTTTCGAGTATTCTTTAAATGTACATTCTTCTTGTTCTCTTATTCTATAAGTTAAATCTGTGAGCTGTGCATATTCCATCAGTTTAAGTTGCCATTCTTCTTTACTTGGGACCTTGCTCGTTTTCCATTTTGGGGCTAACAAAACACGGGCCGCAGTTGTAGCATACATATGTTACATATATGCTACTTGAAGTGATCTCTATTACCTCACGTTGTTGTTGTTAATTTTGGGATTGTAACCAATGTAGTATTAAGTGAATGTTCCATCAGCACGATGAATTCTGTTTTCCCCGATACACTCACTAAATCTTTCCTAAGGATTCTGCCAAGCTTCTGCAGCAGATTTAGGGATGGTGTGAGGGTGAGAGGAGTTCTGTTGCACAAGCAAAAATCCTTGCACTAATAGTACATGTTCATTAACAACCTCCTGTTGTTGTAATTAACAACAACAACAACGTTTCTGTGTTCTGGACTGGGCCTATACATTTTGCAAGCACACAGGCCAAATAGAGCACACCAGCTCATGCACTGTGGTCTACAAAAAGATAATTACAATAAAACCGAGAGACAAAACCAAAGTGGGACAAAACCATACCAGGAAAACATCAGACTGGAATATGGACTGCACCAATATAGGAGCCTTAAGATACATACAGTATCTCACAATAGAAGGCCATGTGCATGAATGTGCAAGTAGAACATGTGTGGTTCCACCCCCCCCCCCAGCCTCTGCCCCTCCACAGCCAGCATATTGAGCAAGGACATTTTGGAAGTCAAACAGATTCCTTATGTATGAACAAAACCCATTTCAGAATTGCCGTATTTTCTTCAAGGGAGAGGCCTGCTGAAGTACATTTGCCGCAACAGGCATTTTTGAGTTTAGATGGTCTGAATTATAAAAGCTCATTACAGGTCTGCCGTTGCCCGACTGCCTTTCTTTTTCTCCTTAAGAATACGCCTTTGCTGAAAGATCTCAGGGTCAGCCAAGCATGAAAGCTTGCAGGTATGCATGAAAGGCATGTGAGATAACCAACTGTTATGGGGCCCCCTGACAAAAGACCATATGTGGCTCTGCCTCACAAAGCAGGGAGGGAAGTTTGCTATTCTTTTTGCAGATTCAGTTTTGATTCTAAAGCAGTTTGGATTAGGGGTGTGCAATATAATTTCCCCCTCCCCTCCCCAGCACTATGTACACATGTTCAGACTGAGCAGAATATTCATTAGAATTCTATCGCAGACTTCAGATTGGGAATAAAAAACACATACGTGTTGGATTCCTCAAGCCGCCACTGGAAGTAAATGGAAAGCTCAGGCTGCAAACCGAGATGGCTTGCTTAACTTGACTTTGCAGAGTAAGCATGTTTAACTGCATATTAGATTATGGCCTGCTACAGGCCATAATCTTGCTGTGTGCTTAGAGAGCACTTTTCAGGCCATAAAAAAGCCTGTTGGATCAGGCGAATGACCTGTCTACATCAGCATCCTGTTCTTACAGTGGTCAATTAGATGTCCATGGTAAGTCCGTATGCAGGGCAAGGCTATTCTCCTGCAGAGTCAAGAAACTAAGATTTAGAAGCATTGTTGTTGTTTAGTCATTTAGTCGTGTCCGACTCTTCGTGACCCCATGGACCAGAGCACTCCAGGCACTCCTGTCTTCCACTGCCTCCCACAGTTTGGTCAAACTCATGCTAGTAGCTTCGAGAACACAGTCCAATCATCTCGTCCTCTGTCGTCCCCTTCTCCTTGTGCCCTCCATCTTTCCCAACATCTGGGTCTTTCCCAGGGAGTCTTCTCTTCTCATGAGGTGGCCAAAGTATTGGAGCCTCAGCTTCAGGATCTGTCCTTCCAGTGAGCACTCAGGGCTGATTTCCTTCAGAATGGATAGGTTTGATCTTCTTGCAGTCCATGGGACTCTCAAGAGTCTCCTCCAGCACCATAATTCAAAAGCATCAATTCTTCGGCGATCAGCCTTCTTTATGGTCCAGCTCTCACTTCCATACATCACTACTGGGAAAACCATAGCTTTAACTATACAAACCTTTGTTGGCAAGGTGATGTCTCTGCTTTTTAAGATGCTGTCTAGGTTTGTCATTGCTTTTCTCACAAGAAGCAAGCGTCTTTTAATTTCGTGAATGTGGCACCATCTGCAGTGATCATGGAGCCCAGGAAAGTAAAATCTCTCACTGCCTCCATTTCTTCCCTTTCTATTTGCCAGGAGGTGATGGGACCAGTGGCCATGATCTTTGTTTTTTTTGTGCTCTTTTGTTATTTTGTGCTCTCCTCTTTCACCCTCATTAGAAGCATACAACCTCCTAATGGGGAAGCAGAGCATAGCAGACCCTCCAATTGTCCCTATTCTCCAGGGAAAGTCCTGGATTTACGGAAGCAGTCCCAGTTTCTGATTTGATCCTGGAATGTCCTGCTTTTCCTTAAGAAGTTCCTACTTTTTTGGAGATGTTGGAGGATATGGAGTCATGGAACCCCCAAACCAAGGAGACAAGTATCTATACAACCTTTAAAGACATCTGAAGGCAGCCCTGTATAGGGAAATACTGTATTGTCATGTTTAATGTTTTCTTATGCTTTTATATATATTGAGAGCTGTCCGGAGTGGATCAAAGTTTGTGGTGTGGTTTATGGTGATGGTTTGCAGATTCCCCCCCCCCCCTGCTAGTCCAGATGATTTGGACTCCACTTCCCATCAGCTGCAGTCAGTATGGCCAATGATCAGGGATTATGGGAATTCTACTCTAGGTTGGGAAAGGCTGTACTAATGAGTAGGAGGTTAAACTAGAGTTGAGGCCCATCTCTCACTGAGTGGAAAATAGGATGATAATGTATCCCATGCAAGCTCTTTTCCTCCAGTGAAATTGCTAACATAGCCTTGATCTCAGCATCCTCATCAGGAAGGTACAATAAATTACTTGCCTTCCGGTTGACCAATTGGACCCTTTTACCTCCCACAATTTCAATTACAAACATATCACTGCAGCCTCACTCAACGAAAATAGAATGTTATAGGCACGCTACAGGGGTGTATTGATAATTAAGATTCCTTTCTAATGCTCTATTCCTAACAAAATAATTTCAGCATAATCACTAATTTGACAGAATGTTTTAAAATGATTTACAATTAAGAGTTAATGTCCATGGAACAGAACATTGCCATAGGTTAATGGTCTCCTGCTGCTGCATAAATGCAAGAACGTTTATTTTCCAAGTGGGAGGCATTGATCCTCTGACAGTGTTCTATTACAATGACATTATTTCCATTATACCTAATGTCTAGTGCAGGATGAACCATTATCTGATACAAGCCAGTGTGGCAGATTGACACAGTTGCTCTGTTATACTGTGTGTTGACCTAGTTGCTCTTGCAGATGGGCGATTGAGCTTAAAGACCAGAGCCCAATTGAAGTGTCTAGCCTTACTTTATTTTTATTTCACTCCTTCTACCATCCAGGCCTACTTTACCTTCTTATTAGGTCCACTTTGAACTCCAGCTTCACTCCCGCTTTTCAATTTCAGTTAAGAACCCAAATGATGTTTTCATGCACCCGAGATTTGGTTGAAGTTACACTGCATGATGGGTTTTATAGTCTTGGATGCACAAACAGTTTACACACACACACACACACACACACACACACACTATAGTGATTATATACATAGTTAGGCTTCTGCTGACTAGGAGCCAGGAAGCATTTATTTATATCTGTATTTAACAGATATATATAGCATGCTTCACATGCGCTATGAATCAGAGCTAGAGCAGACACAGGAGAGAGGGTTTGTGTCTATTTGTGTCAAGAAGTAAGTATAATATTACTGCAACACGGATGCAAATAACTGAATGCATGCTCTCTACTTTTGCTGCTGTATCTGTTTACCAACAAACTCAAGCACAGACACGCTATGAAAGCACCCAGCATTTTTAAATATCAAAAGCCTATGTTTAATTCTCACATTTTCTAGAACGGTTATCACTTAACGGCATCCAGTCACTGTGCTAGCAAGGGTTTGCATGGGAAATTGCCTCATATTCTCAGTACTTTCCTGAAACTCTTTCTTTCCTATGAAAGCAGGTTCTTCTTGTTATCTTTGTGAGCATTTTCAAGAATGATGTACTAAGTGCCTTGGCATTCCTGGTGTTGATCTCTGCATCCCTCTCCAAAATACTAAAAATACTTACCTTGTCAACTTAAATCCCACCATATAACTGTGATATTGATAATTTAAATGGAAATACATCCTTAAAGCAATACAATGGATTCTAGTTACCAGTGATTGCCAAATCTGAATAATTATAGTTGATCACGTGAAAGAACCTTGAATCACTGTCAGCCTACTTCACCAACCAGGTGTTCCCCAGATGTTTTGGACTACATTATCCATCCCATCCCACACAGCTGTGTGGCCGGGGGCTGATGGCATCATCAATGCAATAGTGTTGAGTAATACAGGCCAAATGCAAAGCAGAAATTAGTAAGCCTGCCTTAAAGAGTATTAAAAAAATAGAAGGGCTTTGGAGTTTGCCTTTGTGCAATCTAGGTTTTAATTAAAGGCTACAATAGAAGCTGTGTACTATGGCAGTCAAGATAAGCAGCCTCTCTCACGCTTTGGACATATAAATGTGGTTATACTGCCATGCATTCATTTTCAAAATGTAAAAGAAAAACAAACAACCTGCTTCTTCTCAGCCATTTAAGCAAGTCAGCAGTAAGTTTTCCAGACAATACCATCAAGGTAATATGCACTTATGAAGAAGCAAACTGGAGATACCGAGGTGTATTTATAATCCTTATCTGTCTGTTCTGCATCTGGAAATGTCTGACCATTTAGTGAGCAGAGTGGTTCTGTGATTCAAAATGGCTGGCCAAAGAATGAATTTACTTAGCTTGCTCTTTTTTTAGTCACTTGGGGATTCCGGTCCATGAACCAACATCATTATTATTATTATTATTATTATTATTATTATTATTTCAATTTATATACCGCCCTGTATCAAAAGATCTCAGGGAGGTGTGCAACATTAGAAATGCATTACAAAACATCACTGATAAAAATAATAATAGAAACATAGTAAACAGCATACTGGCAGACAGCCTGATGGTAAAATAATTATCATAAAAACAGTCCTCTCCCCCACACTTTCACAGGCCATTGATTATTTAATAGCCATAGATAGGCCTGGGTAAAGAGGAATGCTTTTGCCTGGCATCTAAAGCAGTGGCATGCGGTCAGTGGACTAGGGGACTAGGCTAGGGGGACTGGTTCTAGCTAGCTTTGTGCCTGATGTCCTAGCAACAGAGAGGTGTTTTATGTTGGGAAGTTGTCCAGTATGATCCTACCTGGAACCTGAAATGGTTGTTGTTGTTGTTGTTTAGTCGTTTAGTCATGTCCGACTCTTCATGACCCCATGGACCAGAGCACGCCAGACACTCTTGTCTTCCACTGCCTCCCACAGTTTGGTCAAACTCATGCTGGTAGCTTCGAGAACACTATTCAACCATCTCGTCCTCTGTCGTCCCCTTCTCCTTGTGCCCTCCATCTTTCCAAAACATCAGGGTATTTTCCGGGGAGTCTTCTCTTCTCATGAGGTGGCCAAAGTATTGGAGCCTCAGCTTCAGGATCTGTCCTTCCAGTGAGCACTCAGAAATTCTTCTCTCTGTGCAATTTGGTTCATACCATGCAGGTGTTAGCAAATCCATCATTGGGAAGCTGGTAAAGGTAACATGCTGACCAATATACTGCTCTTGTGTATATATATATATATACGTGTGTGTGATTTCCTTTGCGTGACCAGGTGGTGACAGCTGCAGTCCCCAGGGATCACAAGGAAGGAATAAATACTCTGATGTTATATGAATTAAAATTAGGCCACAACTTTATTAAACTTCCGAATGTAGGAAGACCTTGACTTAGGCCTTGGGCGTGTATCCCTCCCAGCCCCCCAGCCAGGGGGGACTGGGGCTCATCAGGGTAAATGGGATATGGGAGTGCTCTGCGAGACGTAAGTGTAGCAGGCAGCCCAGCCCATATCCCTGCACGCAGGGTAGTTCACCGACGACCTTTCAGTGTATGGCCAGTGACACTCATATATCTAACCCCTTTAAGAGGGGGGTGAGTCACACACCCCCATATAGGGAAGAAAAGACTAAAGGATTCCACCCAAGGCCATAACCGCAAAAGTTGTGACAAATTGCTACGGGGAAGACAAAACCTGCCAATGAAGGAAAATTCCTTCCCAGTCCTTCAACAGCAACCAGTCAAAGACCGTAGCAGCGCCGGCTAAACAGGAAGAAAAAGTTAACTTGCAAACAAGAAACAAGAAACTTAAGGGAGGGTGAATCTCCAGAGCCTACTGCCTGGCTATTGTCGGCTCCACCCCCTATTTAGAAATGGGGCTGGCCCCACCTCCCAGCAAGAAACTTGATTACTGAGGCTGGGCATGAACCTCCAAAAATTAACATTGAGAGGCAAGCCAGCCCCTGTTTGCCAGTAAGCTCCCTGGGAACTGTAGCACCACATGCGATCCTGCAAAGGGCACCCACAATGTAAAGTGTGAGTGCTCATTATCTGAACTGCAAGCAAGCAATAATGGGATGAAATATCTCTGTTTGCAGCTGAAGAGCTAGTATTTTATAACTGCGAAAGCCTCATCAGCCTCCAGCTTCATCTGTGTGGGGACTCTGCTGCGCAGGATTATCCGGTGCAAACAATCCGAGTGTGAAATATGGGTAAACCACATACCAAACTGGTACTGCAGATCCAGCAGCACAATAGTTTAATTACATTGTGGTTGCTTTCAAAGCCTTCGGTGCAAAGTGCTGTGGCTGCTTCCTTTTAGTGTGCGGTTTTGGAGCCAGGCAGAGGGTGGAATGGAAAACTGCCCAGTGTGCTCCAACAGACATATAATTAAAGCCTATGAGGCATGATAGGACATGTGCTAAAAGGAAGTAGCTGCTTTCTGTGCCACCGGCACCAACTTAAAATGAAAGGCCCCAATTCTACGATGGTTGCAGGCAGTTATTAAAATTTTGCAGAAACTTCTTGGGCCCTTTATTTATTCAGATTGTGCAAGACATCAAGTATTATACAGCAGGAGATTGCCAGTGTGGTGCAGTACAGGGTTTCCCAATTTTGGGTCTGCAGCTGTTTTTGGACTACAACTCCCATAATCCCTAGCTAGCAGGACCAACGGTCAGGAATGATGGGAATTGTAGTCCAAAAAAACACCAGCTGGAGATCCAAGTTTGGGAAACCCTGGTTTAGAGTGTTGGTCCAGGAGAACCAGGGAGACCAGATTTCTAATTCCCATCCAGCCACAAAGCAGCACTGGGGGGTCTTTGGTCAGTGTTACTGCCTTTCAACCTAACCTGCTTCTCAGAGTTGCTGTGCAAATAAATGGGAAATGATTATATTTGGTAGGACAGAAACATCAAGAATAAGGTCCTAGGAATATAGCCAGGTGGCAGCCTACAGCTTTGCAGACCCTCCAATTGTCCCTATTTTCCAGGGACAGCCCTGGATTTACAGAAGCCATCCCGATTTCTGATTTTATCCCGGAATGTCCCACTTTTCCTTAGGACGTCCTGTTTTCATCAGAGAAATATTGGAGGATATGATAGGATGTCCCTATTCTTTTTGGAGGAATGTTGGAGGGTGTGGAGTTTTGTGACCCCCTCCAAGCCAAGGAGATAAGTAACTATACAACCTTTAGAAGAGATCTGAAGACAGCCCTGTATTAGGGAAGTTTTTTCCATGTTGAATGTTTTCTTATCTTTTTATGTATGTTGAAAGCCGCCTAGAGTGGCCCCAGTCAAGATTGACAAGGTATAAAACAATAATACAGTTGTACCTTGGAAGTTGAACGGAATCCGTTCTGGAAGTCCGTTCGACTTCCAAAAAGTTCGGAAGCCAAAGTGCGGCTTCTGATTGGCTGCAGGAAGCTTCTATAGCTAATTGGAAGCTGCAGAAGCCCTGTTGGACGTTCGGCTTCCAAAAATAGTTCACAAACCGGAACAGTCACTTCCGGGTTTGCGGCATTCAGGAGCCAAATGTCCAAGAGCAAAGCAGTTCAAAAAATAAGTTACAACAACAACAACAACAACAATGGAATAGAATGTCCCTATTTTCATTGGGGAAATGTTGGAGGGTATTTGCTTGGTGTACCATTTACAGCCTAAAGGCCATGTTCCCAGCAGGGCAAATTTCCATGGCCTACATGCCAGTGGTACAGAGGCAGAAGTGGCTAGAGCAATGGATATAAATATTATCTTCATACGGAGGCCTAGTTTCTACACACTTCAGCCAGGCAAGCCTTCTATCCAGGCAAGCAAGCATCACAACGACACATTTCTGCCAGTCAAAAACACTCAAGGAGAGCTTGAAGCTAGAGGTGTGGTTGGATGGGGGATGTGTCCTGGATCCAAAATAACTCAATAAAGCAGATTGGGATTTATTTTTATTTCTTTGCATGAAAAACTCTTACCTGCCAAATCCCCCCTTTTATAGCACTGTGTCAAGATCCCGGAATCTCACCTCCCTACTCCAGTCCTAAAACTTTTCCTTGTGTTTCCTTTCTGTATGGAGGGCGGAACCGACTTTCAGATCCAAACAGCCTACCTGAGTATGAGAAGTGGAAGTACCAGAGAAATGAATGGGATGTTATTATTTGTTGGGTAGTGGTGGTTTTTTGTGTTTTTTTTGGGGTGTGTTTTTTAAATGCAGCATTCCAGAAAATATAACCAGTGGCACACATCCAGTTCCTATTCTGAAAGCAGAGAAGTGGATGCAGCTGTTTTTTGTGTCTGGTTGGTGCCAGTTTGATAGTGTGTAATCATATTTGCATAAAGATAAAAAGGAAGGTGTTATAGAACAGAGTAGAGCCTATGGTTTCACCATGCATTAAAGGTAATTTTAGACTAATTAGGTATAATTTGTTAAGGAATTCTTCCTGGCAATCACGACTCTGATTTTGTAATTATAGGACAATGCTTACTGTGGCTTTCAAAGGCAGCACAAAGTGCCCCCAAGGGGGTCGTGTCCCACACTAGGCAGATCTAATGGTGCCACAAAAGACAGGTGTTTTGTCAGATTTCAGCCACACACTTTCACACCTGCAACGCATTAACTATAACAGTGACGTTAATGAAAACCAGGTGCTTGTTCCATAGCCTAAATGAGGAGCTGGCATTGAGGCTTTCAGTTTGCTACCTGGAGACTCCCCCATCTCTCTGTGGAAAAGTTTTGAAAGCTGTCATCCAATTTCTCTCTCTCTCTTCATTTCAAACTTTTCTCTCTTTTTTTTTGGTTCAGGAGGAAACCCAGGCGTGTGAGGAAGCTTGCTCTAACGTTCTCCTGTGCTTTGGTCTGTGTCGTCTTCTTCGAGCACCCCCAGCATTGTAAGAGTTAAATACAGGTTTGATGCTCTGATCCAGAGGTGCCCAGGATTTGGTGGGCAAATGGAGGGGGAAGCAAAACCCCTGGTTTTATTTGCTCAGTTTCAGGAATCTTGTGTGCAAAGCTGAATGTCCATTGAAAATTCCTAGCCCAACGAAATTTGCAGGATGGCGTACCGAGATGCAGAGTGTGAGCAGCTGCTGCTACGGCGCATGATCCAACCGAAGGGCCTTTAGTTGTTTCAGACTTGAAGGGCTGCAGTCTAATGCGGAAATGAGTAATGGATGCCTTAAGCAAGGGCTCTTTATAATAAAGCACAAGTTTTTCATTGTGAATGGGGCCGATGTCATTTTAATGTTTTGTTATGAACCGCAAAACTCAAAGAAAGCTTCCCTTTTCATATAGAAGTCTATTTCTAGTCTATTCCACCCTTTTCTTTTCTTTTCTTTTCTTTTCTTTTCTTTTCTTTTCTTTTCTTTTCTTTTCTTTTTCTTTTCTCAATTCAGAGTTATCCATTCACTCCTAAACAGTTAAGCAAACGTTAATAATGGCTCGGCAAACCTGCCCTCCATTCTCAGCGGGAGGCTGGTTAATTATTTGACTTCTCCCTAGCACATGACACTACCTCGACAAAAACAATTAATGTTCCCACACTGAGGGGGCAAGAAGGTGGAGGACCCGAATGGTGGTGCTGTAGGTGACACTCAACTGCGAAGCCTTAATTAAGAGACAAAACGTGTGAGCTGGACTTTCCTAATCAAGGCTGCAGGTGGTGGTTGATGGTGACGAAACATTCAGATGTTCTCTTGTGTAAGCAGCCACTTACTCATTCAAAACTAGCAAGGTAGGAAGAGGAAGGTTGGTCTGTAAAATTGGGACAGGAAACTGGTGAATATCCAGATGTTGCAATGCAGCCTCTTCAGGCCCTACAGGCATGGGCATCATGGGCTCCTCTGGTGCTGGGACTCCTGAGGGGGCTGGGACATCAAAATATTGCCCTCGGCTGTACTTGAGGGACAATTCCAACAGATTCCACATGAAAACGCTTATGTCCCTGTGGAGATGGCAGTACCGAATCGGTGGCACATGCCCTTCTGGCTTGCACTCTTTATAAAGACTTGAGGAATGAGATTATCACCCCTCTTTTATTGTCCATTCCGGGTCGCCCAACCACTGCCACAGTGCCCTTTCTCTTGGCAGTTCAAGATGAGCAGGTGACAGCAAAGGTTGCAAGGTTTTTAGCTGGGGCACTCAGAATAAGATTCACTATTTGACTATTGATTCAAAACCCTAAAATGTATGTTATATAATTGACTTTTTATTTCTATTCTTTGTATATCATATTGTTGTTTTATTGATATGGCCGATGGTTGAAGCAAATAAAGATTCGTTCATTCATTCATTCATTCATTCATCAAAGTCGGGTTCTGAGAGCAATTCCTTTTTCTGGTCCAAGATGTTGTCTGAATCCATGGCTTTCCTCCCTGAAGGTATGGAGTCAAAGGCCTAGGTCATGATGATACCTTATCCCTCTCTAGTTCTCCTTGCAGCTTCCCTCTTCAAGCTATTTCAACGACTGTCCTGCATTGCTGCTTGGCCACAACCCCCATCTCTGGCTACAGCTGCTGTCCTAGCCATCTGTCAGACCAGCCAGGCACCAATGTTCGAGGTCACTGGTGAATATTGGGTTCACCGATGGCCCAACTTTACACTCACCACAGTTGAGAGCAAGGAGGGTAAGCAGGTGAGTCCTGGTGGTCAGCTACAAATACTAAACTGATGGACTCCTCTATTCATTGCCACAGAGGTTATGCTGGGCAGCTTTTAGTGACCCAGTCAGAAGGGGGATTCATAGCCCTTGTCACTGATTGACTATCATTCATACCTGGCTCAGAGTACAAGCCTACGTGCACCTATATTCATATGCCCACTGACGGGATATGTTAAGGAATTGTACACAATCAACATTAGGTTCACAAATAACCTTCCTCTTAGCCCCTAATTTTCTGTGGTATTTTCAGTTCTTAAAGTTATGGGAAGAAGATCTGTTCATTTGTTATTTGTGAGTGCAGGTTGTTATGTGTGTGTAGGCCCGTGGGTGGTTCTGTGGTCTCAACCACTGACCCTCTTGGGCTTGCCAATCGGAAGGTCGGCGGTTCAAATCCCCATGACGAGGTGAGCTCCCATTGCTCTGTCCCTGCCAACCTCACAGTTTGAAAGCATGCAAATGCAAGTAGATAAATAGGTACTGCTGTGGCGGGAAGGTAAATGGCGTTTCCGTGCGCTCTGGCTTACGTCACGGTGTTCCATTGCACCAGAAGCAGTTTAGTCATGCTGACCAAATGACCCGGAAAGCTGTCTGTGGACAAACACCAGCTCCCTTGGCCTCAAAGCGAAATGAGTGCCCCAACCCCATAGTCACCTTTGACTGGATTTTACCATCCAGGGATCCTTTACTTTTTACCTCTGTGTGTGTGTGTGTTTTAATCTTTAATACAGTGGTACCTCGGGTTACAGATGCTTCAGGTTACAGATACTTCAGGTTACAGACTCCGCTAACCCAAAAATAGTACCTCGAGTTAAGAACTTTGCTTCAGGGTGAGAACAGAAATCACACAGAGGTGGCGTGGCAGCAGTGGGAGGCCCCATTAGCTAAAGTGGTACTTCAGGTTAAGAACAGTTTCAGGTTAAGAACAGACCTCCAGAATGAATTAAGTTCTTAACCCGAGGTACCACTGTATGTAACTCAACTTTGTTTCCAAAACCAGTAATTGGAGCCCTCCATGCCTTAGCCTTCTGCCTCCCCACAGCATGCTTTAGCATTGAAGAACACGACTGAAATGTGCTGTCTTCAATGCGCATCATGTGTGGCCCTTGGACTGTGTAGTGGACAGCAATCTGAGCGCTGTCTTTCTAAGCACACAA
Organism: Podarcis filfolensis; assembly: GCF_964270895.1. Classification (NCBI taxonomy): domain Eukaryota; kingdom Metazoa; phylum Chordata; class Lepidosauria; order Squamata; family Lacertidae; genus Podarcis; species Podarcis filfolensis. The sequence continues at coordinate 23,149,453 of NC_139621.1, read as the reverse complement.
TTATTTTTAATTACCCTTCCACTGAAGCCAAACACAAGCCCAGCCAGGTCATCCTGAACAACATGGCTCATAAGTTTTATGAACCCTGTTGCATGGCACAATGCTGTGCTACACAGCCACCTTTCACGGAGCAGCCATCTACCCGTCAGCCAAGAACACACATTGCTTTTGCTGATGTGCTACATCTCCCCTCTCAAAAGGCTTGTCATATAAGTTTGACATCGACTATTAAAATGGTTAGTGTTGGACTCGATAAATCTCTCATTACTATGCCCTTGCCTCTGAATTTCAAGCAGATGGTGGCACTTGTTATTGAGGGCGTATGTGTATCAGGTCTTTCCAGGCTGGTTTAATGGCCTCTTGTTAGTGTAGGATAACTCATTATCCGGCTCTGCCACAAACTGAGAAGACACAGAATTTCCTTCTTCTTACCTTTACCTGCTCACATTTTAATGTTCTGGTCAGACAGTTTTCAATGATGGCGTCTTTTTTGTGGTGGAGAAAGACAAAAACAATCCTTGCGAAGATGGGATGTGGAGCTATATCAAGAAGAAGATATGAATGGCTGCAAATTTCATTCTGCCTAACATTCATTTCTGTCCATATACAAGTGACTGGGGGAGTTCTAGCTGAACCAAACATAGGCTACACACAGTTTTGGTTATTCTAATGAATTCTGCTGCTCCAGGTGTTGTAGCCTGAAGAGACAAAAGCCCAATTCATGTGTTCCACAACACACCAGTGGGTTTAAACTGGGAAGACACAGTGGATATGCACATGCTAGCCCCACCCCTTTTCACACTTTTCACACCCACAAATGGAGCTTGTAGGCACATTTGGCGGAATGTAATTCCAAGTCTCCCTGCAATGCAAGCCTGTGGGAAGGATTGTTGGCACTTTCAACCAGTTGCCCTCAGACCTTGCCCCCTCAGACCTTCGTGCTCAAGGTGGGAAGGTCTGGGGAGGGGGGGCACACCTGCTCCCACTAACCTGCTTAAAGCCTCACGTTTTCTTTCAAAAAGGGCTAAAGTGTCGCTCGGAGGAATGGCCCCCATGCGGTTGGTGTTAAATTGCAGCAAGATTTGCTTTCCGTGACACTGATACGGAAGCGACTTGCAGTTACAAACCCAAACAATTTCAGCCAAGTCCTATAGTTTAAGGTTACCAGATTTTATTTCAATGAATCCGGGGACACTTTTCAACTTCCTACTAAATACAGTGGTACCTCTGGTTATGAACTGAATTCGTTCCGGAGGTCCGTTCTTAACATGAAACCATTCTTAACCTGAGGTACCACTTTAGTTATTGGGGCCTCCCGCTGCCGCCACACCGCCGCCGCTTGATTTCTATTCTCATCCTGAAGCAAAGTTCTTAACCCAAGGTACTACTTCTGGGTTAGCGGAGTCTGTAACCTGAAGCGTATGTAACCTGAGGTACCACTGTAGATGGATTTTGTCAGGGGACTGGTTTGTAAATCCGGGGACTATCCCCAGGAAATGGGGATGTCTGGTAACCTTACTATAGTTGCAGCAGGACCAGCAGTGTGACTGTCACAAAATTTCTCCCCCACTTCTTTCAACTTTTGTGTGAAAAGGGGTGATGCCCATTAACTCCACATACCAGGGTCTGTGTCTCCTCAACTTTTTTGGGGGGGGGGGTGGAGCAAAAGTGTACAGCAAATAAGTATATGAACAGATTATAATCTTGATGTTGTGTACTTCTACCTTTTCTCCCAGCTTTGACCCGGCGTGTGAGAGAGGAGGCAGGGAAGATTTCTGAATGTGGGAGATTCTAGTTCTGTGATCTGCTGTTTGATAAAATTTGAGGTTAAACAGCAAAAAGTGTATTTTAAGACCGTTCCTAGGGATCCTTTTCTTTAATACCCACAGTAACGGCAGTCACTCCCTCCTTTGGTTGGGGGAAGCCAAGAGATTTGTGGCTTTGGCAAGCATCCTACACGCTGAATTGTTGATAGCAGTAATCACTCAAGGTTTGGGGGGCAGGATTTAATACTCATTTCTACCCCAGAGCCAAGCCCTGGTAATAATATATTTGATACTCTTTGGGTAATCTCTTACCTCTCATTATTCTGCCACCAGTCAGAAGTCTCTCTCTCTCTCTCTCTCTCTCTCTCTCTCTCTCTCTCTCTCTCTGTGTGTGTGTGTGTGTGAGAGAGAGAGAATTACTTGATATTACTTGATCCTAAGGGATTTATTGATATTCGTGTAAGAAAAGGGTAAGGGTCTGACAAGAAAGCAAAAGAATGAAGCAGGAATGACAGAAAAGCCCTGGGGAGGACATCAACATGGGGGTAGGATTGGGGAAGAGTGTTTTGAGTCTGTCTCCCAAATCAGTAAATGCAGGATGCTGACCTTTTACTGTAACCAATGTCATCTGCAAGTTGTAACCTCATGCCATTAATTATAACCTAGCATATCTCTAGAGTGTTTCTGGACTATTTCTCCTGTTGGCATTAAAATTTCCTCCTACTCTCCCTCCCATGCTGTCTCTCCTTTCCATTCCCAAACCCTCTAAAGAGATCAGGTTTCACACTGCACTCTGAAATGAAATAAAAGGGAGGGTGGGGAAAACTGCTCTGGAAGCGAAGAACACGCCAGTCGATTTGTATGTACTTTTTAGACATGGGGCCTCATTTGGAGGGACGGCTTAGCTGTTTGAGAGAAACTTACTGCTGAGACTCCATCTGATTTATTTAGAACTATATGAAACAAGGAACAGGAATACATCAAGAAATTCCGATTAAAGCTGCACTCTTGTGTTCCCTTACTGCATGGAGTATCTCCATTAAACAAATAGGGCTGACTTCTCAGTAAATGTCTACAGGACTGCACCATCATGTGTTTGCGTCTCTCACGGAGCAGAGCAGCACTCCAGCTATATTCATTTGCATATTTTAATTCTTTCTGATACATGTTCATTTAAAAAGCCTTCTTTCCTAGCACCACAGAGCAGCAAATATGCAAAATAAATAAATAAATAAATCCCAAACAAGCTGTGTTAAAGCAGACTGAATTAGAATTCAGCTGAGTAAAATTTGTTTGCCTCTTTTGAGATTTTGGATTAGCCAATTAGATTTCAGACCTTCAAGTTCAATTTTCTGCCCAAGGAATAATTACCTTGTGCAGTTTCCTGTAGTTTTCTGGCTGGGCTGGTGCACTGCAGCATCAGGAAATCTGACTCTCAGGTTGTAGGTAGGTATGATTGCTGGAAGAAATATCAACAACCTCAGATATGCAGATGACACAGCCTTGATGGCAGAAAGTGAGGAGGAATTAAAGAACCTTTTATTGAGGGTGAAAGAGGAGAGTGCAAAATATGGTCTGCAGCTCAACATCAAAAAAACAAAGATCATGGCCACTGGGCCCATCACCTCCTGGCAAATAGAAGAGGAAGAAATGGAGGCAGTGAGAGATTTTACTTTCTTGGGCTCCACGATCACTGCAGATGGTGACAGCAGCCACGAAATTAAAAGACACCTGCTTCTTGGAAGAAAAGCAATGACAAACCTAGACAGCATCTTAAAAAGCAGAGACCTTGCTAACAAAGGTTTGTATAGTTAAAGCTATGGTTTTCCCAGTAGTGATGTATGGAAGTGAGAGCTGGACCATAAAGAAGGCTGATCGCTGAAGAATTGATGCTTTTGAATTATGGTGCTGGAGGAGACTCTTGAGAGTCCCATGGAGTGCAAGAAGATCAAACCTATCCATTCTGAAGGAAATCAGCCCTGAGTGCTCACTGGAAGGACAGATTGTGAAGCTGAGGCTTCAATACTTTGTCCACCTCATGAGAGGAGACGACTCCCTGGAAAAGACCCTGATGTTGGGAAAGATGGAGGGCACAAGGAGAAGGGGATGACAGAGGACGAGATGGTTGGATGGTGTTCTCAAAGCTACCAGCATGAGTTTGACCAAACTGCGGGTGGTAGTGGAGGACGTGCTCTGGTCCATGGGGTCACAAAGAGTTGGACACAACTAAACGACTAAACAACAACATGATGATCAGAGCTATTTGATGAAGAACTACCAAGCACCTCAAAACAAGAGCACCAGAGCATGAGATGGTTTGATGGCCTCTGATCGCCACACAAAACTCCTTGAACATTGGAAAGATGCAGAGGAATTATTCATACATAGAAACTTATGCAATGTCCACAAGCACACTGAATCCTATTTGTTGAGGGGTTTTTAATCTCCCCTTTCTCAAAGGCTCAAGGCAAATCTTATCACCTGCAACAAAATAATCTCTGAACCCAAACCAGGAATACTGAGATAAGATGCTGCTCTCCAACAGAATTACATTCTGGTTTATGTGTATTAGAAAACCTGAAAATGCATGTGACAAGCTATGTATATGATAAAAATAAGGGGTGGAGGGTCAACCACCTCAGGTGTGGTCACCAATGCTCGTACGTGGAGTATTGGTGATATCCTGACCCAGGATGTTGGTCTTCATCAGGTTGATTGGCAAAATGGACCTACATTGGCTCCCAGTACGTTTCCGAGCACAATTCAAAGTGTTGGTCTGACCTTTAAAGCCCTAAACAGCCTCGGCCCAGTACACCTGAGGGAGCACCTCCACCCCCATCATTCTGCCCGGACAGTGATGTCTAGCGCCAAGGGTCTTCACTGCAAGTGAATCTACAGGGAACCAGGCAGAGGACCTTCTTGGTAGTGGCACCCACCCTGTGGAAAGCCCTGCCTTCAGATGTCAAGGAAAGAAACAACTATCTGACTTTTAGAAGACATCTGAAGGCAGCCCTGTTTAGGGAAGTTTTTAATGTTTGATGTTTTGTTGCTTTTTTATATATTCTGTTGGGACCTGCATAGACTGGCTGGGGAAACCCAGCCAGATGGGCGGGGTATGTATGTATGTATGAATAAATAAATAAATAAATAAAAATTCTTTTGGATAAGGATCCACCACACTTTTGTCTTGGTGCAGAGATGGGCCAGGGTGAACAGATCCCTGTCGCTCCTTGAAGGAATATTCAACTTCAGGAATATTCAGCTCTGTATTGATGGTATCTTGCCACCCAGGGCTCCTTTGGGAGGAAGAGCAGGATATAAATTGAATTATTATTATTACTATTATTAATTCAGTGGAAAACTCCAGAAGGAAGGGAAACACAAACACCCCCCACTCTTTCTTATAAATGTAAACTAAGGTGTATTTCTTGCCCCAAGGAAGCATGTTAGAAGTCAAACTTCGCTCCAAAGAAGTCACCGTAGCTAATTATTCCATTCAAAATGGAAATATGAGAAAGGGGAAATAGAAGCAATGGAAACCAATGCCTTTATAGATGAGTTCATCTTATATGATCACTTAGAAATCACCTTGATGATTAGACAGTATAGAAAATTAAATTGATAATAATAATATCGCCCTGCAAGATCTTGGCAATTTGAGGTCGGAAAATGTAAATGATGAAAAATCCCAGAGAATTAAAATACTTCCACATTTTCAAGATGGGGGAGGGGGGGCTTGGGGTTCAAATGTACAGACAACCAGCTCTTTCGTGTCAATTAAAAATCTCACTGTCCTGAGCTGGCACCAGAAAAGGAAACAGTAATGAACAGCCCAGTAGAATGGGCCAAAACGTAGTACCCTACTGGGAACTGCAATAGGACTGTCATGCTGGCAAGCATTGCCGCAAAACTGTGTTGCCCAGTGATGTTTAGTGAAGCAACATTCAGATTTCCCTATTTCGGGATCTTTTCCTGGCTTGCCGGCTGGTTTAGCGCAGAGGATTTGCAGAAGGATGTTTTGTGTGGCAAGCATTCAGATGGTAAGAAAACCATTTAGAAGTCGTAATTCAGCGTTCTGGCATCTGCCGCAGGCCCACAGCCCGTCTAAACGAATAACAGCCCTGCATCTCGTGGAGATTCGGTGCCGCCTGTAATTCCTCTCCAACAAATTAGAATAGCCTTGCTGTTATTAAATGTTTCTAAGGATACAAATCTCTTTTCCATGCTCTAAACCCCAAGCTGAAAGTAACAACTGACAATGATGTAAGTGTTCATTTTTAGGTAGATTAGAGTCCCTCCTGGGCACCTCCAAACAATTTCCTGTGCTGGATTTTTTGGGATCCAAATCTTTCGCTCTGTGGTTTAAATACGGTGTCCAAAAGGCTCGCTGAGAAAGCTGGGATTGCAAATATATATGTGCCTGCATTTCATCACCCCACTTACACTCACTGTGTGCACATCATCAGCCCATTGTGAATAACATTCAAGGAATATTGATCTGGGCACCATTGCTTTATCATATATAGAAATAACAAACTCAATTCTCCTAGTGTGGATTTGTATGTATCTGAACTGGCATAGGGCTAATTCTGTATCCAGGGCAGCCGTATGCTTACTGGATGCTTGTGAAACATGGACCACTTATAAACGCCATCTCCAACTCCTCGAAAGATTCCATCAACGGTGTCTCCAAAAACTTTTACACATCACTTGGGAAGACAGGCGAACTAATACCAGTGTACTGGAAGAAGCAAAGATCACCAGTGTTGAAGCAATGATTCTTCAACATCAACTTTGTTGGACTGGTCACGTTGTGCGGATGCCTGATTATCGTCTTCCAAAGCAACTACTCTATTCCAAACTTAAAAACGGAAAGTGTAATGCTGGTGGTCGACAAAAGAGGTTTAAAGACTCTCTCAAGGCAAGTCTAAAAAAAATGTAGTATAAACACCAACAACTGGGAAATACTTGCCTGTGAGCGCTCCAGTTGGAGAACAGCCTTTACCAAAGATGTCATGGGCTTTGAAGGCACTCGAACTCAGGACACAAGGGAGAAATGTGCTAAGAGGAAGGCATGGTTGGCAAACCCTCACCATGATCAATTCTGGCCCAGAAACTAATGTCCCCACTGTGGAAGGATGTGTGGATCCAGAATTGGCCTCCACAGTCACCTACGGACTCACTGTTAAAACCATGTTTATGGAAGACAATCTTACTCGGCTACGAGTGATCACCAAAGATAATGAAGAAGAAGCCAGATGAGACCCTACCTGCCTGCGCATACTTTGCTGAATTTTTTTTTGGCAGTCTGGGCCAAATATATGCTTTTTAGTTTTATTTTCTGATTTCTGTGTGTTTGGTAGAAATTGCTTTGCATTTTTATTGTTACTTTATAGCTACTTACCTGATAACCTGTAGCTGGTAAAATGACTTCCAAGTAATTGGTCAATGTGAAGTTTTTGTAAAACTGGAAGATTTGGGTTTTTCAATTATTTGGTATTCTGCAAAATATTCTGATGGGCATGTGTTGGCAGGTGGATTAATACAAATGTTTGTGGACTTGCTTGCATACAGCTGGCTATTTTTCAGGAACTTATCTCTAGGCGCCAGGCAAAAGCATTCCTCTTCTCCCAAGCCTTTGGCTAATTAAACAATCTATGGCCTTTTAGGCTGGGGGGAGAGGGGAAGGGGGCTGTTGTTTTTGTTTGTTATTATGGTATGTATTTTTGTGTTTTTATATTGTGATGAGGGTTGTATGAAAAGTTGATAAATAAAATAAAATAAATATATTCATTGTTTGTTTTTTTAAAAAATATCTAACTTTTATTCCATTGAAGCTGTTCTTTTAAGCTGTAAATATGCTACGTTGAGAGAGTTTTTCAACAGAAAGGCTGTCAATAAATATTTTAAAATAAATAAATAAGACTAAAACCCTTTTGCAGGTTCGTTAAACCAAGGATAACCATAACAACTCAGCTGGAGTTATAACGATTCCTGAGCGAAGCTGCTTGCCTTAGTTCTCAGAAACATACAGGCCCCGGATTAGGGGCTTGCTTTAAAACTGTGGCTTTGCTCAATTTGTTCTCTAGGCACTGCTGGGAGACTCCCCCTAACCCCAAGCTGAGATTTGGCTTCGTTCTGAGCTGTTCATGTTTTCCCCTTGTGCCCGTCACGGCTCCCCTGCTCCGCCTGTTTTCAGAAGCAAAGCTGAGCTTGCAAGCTGTACTCGTGTGTGCAGAGGTGTAATACAATAACTCCAGAAGTAGCATGGATTTTGTGTAACGTGACTCTGCTATTAAAAAAAAAATCGAAATCAAAATAAAACCTGTGTCCAAGCCTGCCTTGCTAGAGTCCCTGAAGCCGGCCAGGTGATAATATTAAAAATTCCAAAGGCAATTTAAAGTAACCGCTTGCATTCCGTCCCCCTCCCTGCTTTCCTAAACTGTTATTTTAGATCCTCTTGGTGGATCAAAAGCTGAAGAGCCCTACAAGCAGTTCTAGATCTTCTGTGTCCCCTTGCTGTTTGTCAGTGTTTAGAACCTTAGCAATCTATATATCCCTACCAAGGGTTTGTAACCAAGAGACCATTGGGGTTCCTTAACTGCAGGGACGTGGTAACAGATGTGTACAGCTCTGTTCTCATGAATTGCCCTAATCCTTCTCAGTTTTGAAGTGTGGAGGTGGGGAAAAAGGTACGAGGGAAAGAAAATAAAGTGGTTAATTCCCCCTCACCCCCCACCCTCTGGAGCTATTAAATTGCAACTGTTCATACCGATCCACATTGCTGTGCATAGCTGAAATCCTCATAATTGGCCTGAATATGATTAAAGAAATCCCTCACCCTGGAGGCTTTTGACTCCGAATAAGTTCAGTTCATTTTGCTGACTGATAAGCGTTGTCACGTTTGATCTAACATCAAAAGTCTAAAGAGAGGGAAAGCAACCTAAAGTTTAGAATTTGCAGGAGGAGGGGAAGGAGAGGGAGAAACCGAGAAGAAAATGTGCTAAAGTTATGTGAGACCAAACAATTATACCTTTTCACACTGTACTCATTGACTAAATAGCAATGGTTTTATTCCAGGGATTTTTTTGTTGATCATTGTTTGCCAGTAAAGAGGGATGGATGGAGGGGGATTTCTCAGATGGTCAGTCCAATTCCATAAAAAGTATATAGCCTATACTTAAAGCAGAAGCACACTGATATGTACAGCGATTTATCTTTAATGGTGAGGTGCTTCATTTCCCCACACTTCAATGCAGGTTAAGTACTGGTGGGAAAACAAACACATCTCACAATCAAGATCTTTTCTGCCTTAAAGTGTTATTTCTAAACACGGCAAATAATTGAAACCGACTATGTGATTCTGAAAGTTGCAAACACAAATTCCTGCAGTAGGGAGAATAATGTTGTTTGCATTCGCTCTGGATGTTCCTGATGTGCCACGGTGCATAAAAAGATATGAAATGCAATGTAACAACTTTAAAAAGTTATGTTTTTGGTAAATTTGTATTTTCAAAAGTGTACTCTTAAAAAATAAAATAAAACATTTTTCAAAAGGGGTGGCGAACTTGATGGCTGCTGTAAAATCTGTACTGCTTCATAGCTGACAAAAACAACAACTTCTAAACATGTCCCACAGTATTTTTCTGATTCGTGTTACTAATATGTGTGTGTATCCAGTTTATAATCGAATCGTGGAAACTCAAGCAATTTCCATGAAATAGTCTATCTAGCTGTGCAGCAGATCCAACCCTGCTGGCTAGGGGAAGCTTGAGGGGGAGAACTGGGGCAAGCCTGAGCCATCTCGTTATCTCTTTTAATGTGAGTTGGGGCTAGAGCAAGGAATCTGGAGTTTTCCAGTTGTTGCTTGGATGCCATCTTCCATCAGTTCCAGTCAGCAAGGAATGATGTGTGTCGTAGTCCAGCAACATCTGGAGCCAAGTCTATGGGGCTGAGGATAGCTCAGCACCCCCCAAAGTATGCAGGGTCAGGGCTGAGCCCCCCCCCCAAGTCTTGAGGGCCCAGACCCCCAGGACCTCCCTGCTGTGGTGGAGGACCCTGTCAGGCCTCCTTGTGCCGCCAGTGGGCCCTGCCAGGCCCACTGTGGCAGAGGGCCTCACAGCCTCCTTCTGAGGCATGTGACATCACACGTGTGTCACACATGTGACATCATGCACATTTGACAGACCCCCAGTGCCTCTGATCTGGAGGGCCACAGGTTGTCCACCCTGAGTCTAGGGCATTTTACATAAAGGATTTCTTTGAAGAAGACCAATGAGTATAGCCAAAGGTTGTGGCTGCTATCTCTGGAGACACAAAGAGAAGCAACCTCTGTCCCCTCTTACTGAGACTGTTTGTCTCTGCCTTCATGGAACAGCTCACTGACCCTTAAACTGACCGGGTGGTACTGCTTGCATGAAAAGTGTGAGCCCAATGGTGCTTCTGATAAAACATGGAAGGGTCTTGGGAAATGACACTGAGGACTAAAAAAACAAGAAATGACGGGGGCCTTGATTTTTTAAAAATGAGTGTGCCAAGGAAAATTTCCTTTGCCAGTAAGCATTAACATTTAACATGAGATACAAGAAGGGCGATAACAAAAGAATTGTTACCAGCTGAAGTGAAAACGATCCTAACAGCAACATCTTTTTATATACAGATGGCATAGTCTTCGTGATTTCTCCTAACAGTTCCTAAATCTGTATTTGGCAGTTTTCACTAGTCATCACTTGAAAAAGAAAAAAAGAAAGAAAGAAAAGCTTTGGTGTTTGCTTCTCCAGCACAATCATCTAGGATGTTGTTATTTGGCATCAATACATAATTGTTTCTTTCTCCTTTAGCTTTTTTTCTCCATCCATTTGGATTGCAAGTTAGGAAGGAGTTTCACATGACGCATTAAAATTTGTGTAGGGATGGCAGGATGTTTTTACAAGGAGGGAGGGAGCCTGGGTTAGAGCAAAACAAATTATAGCAGGTGACTATAGAAAAGCTGCCCTGTGATTATAGGAAAAGTGAGGCAAAAACTGAGCTTGAAACTCCACCACTATTCCTGCAAAATATTTTCGTGGAGGGAAAATCCTCCACATTCACAGCCCCAAAGTGCACGCCATTAGTACTTTTAGACCAATGAATACCGTGTCTTTCCAATAAATGTGAAGTGTCTTCACAATAAACAGCAGTTGCCTCATCCCTGAGGACTCCTGCTCAGGAGCAAGCCCCAGTGGAAACACTCAGTCCTCAGGAACCATACTAGGATTGTTCTGTAACTTTTCTGAGATATGACTTTTAACTTTCCTGAGATGGGACCTTGGCCTAGTCCCTGCCACTCTCCATCTAGTCTACCTCACAGGGTTCTTGCTGGCAGCAGCGGAGGAAGCCACTCAGGTGCCTGGGGCGGTGTGCCCAGGGGCGGGGCGAGCTGCCCATAGGGGCGGGGCACACCGTAGGGCCCCCGGAGTCTCCTTGCTTCCTCCCACTCAGCCGCCCTACAGTTGGGGGGGGGGAGAGACAGCAGGCAGACTGTTTGGGCAGTGAGGAGCCTGTGGGCGCCCAAGCTACCATGTCACTCCCAGGCCCTGCAGTGAGTGCCGCCTGGCATTTTGTCACCCCCCTCAGTGGTGACAACTGGGGTGGACTGCACCCACCACACCCTGCTTCTTCCGCCCCTGGTTGGGATTGAATGACGAGGGGGAGAACAATGTACGCCACCTTGAGCAACTAGGAGAGAAAGGTAGGGTGTACATGCAGCCAACCTACCAACCAATAAAATAAGGGTCTGTGGAGAATTTGCTTTGCATGCCAATTGTCCCAGCTTAGGTCTGCAGCATCTCAAGGTAGGGCTGGGAAAGACTTGAAACCCTGGAGAGCCACTGCCAATCAGTGTGGGAGGGGAATGCTATGCTAGATGGAGCAGCAGTGCCATTCAATATAAGGCAAACTCCCATTGTTGTTGTTATTAAATTATTATTTAAATTTGTATACCGCCCTATACCTGCACGTCTTAGGGCAGTTCACAAGATAAAACCTATATATATATATATATATAAATACAAAATCAAAACAAAAACAACCCAAGAGAAGAAGAAGAAGAAGAGTTTGGATTGGATATCCCACTTTATCACAACCCTAAGGTGTCTTTTGTTTGCCTGGCTGACCAGAGTGTTTTCTTTGAAGCACCAGGTATTTTTTTTAGCGGGATATTAATTGTCCTGCTAATTATGCAGCTGGCTGCTTGCTCTGCTGCTGCTTTCAACTTCCCGGATTCTTTCACATTTTGGTCTTATGAGAGCCTCACGGCAAGATTTGATCAACAGGCAGCGATAGAAATCTGTTTTAGTGGACGAATGCATGCATAGCATTAACTATGCCTGAAGAAGAAGGAGGAGGAGGAGGAGGAGGAAGGAGAAGAGTTTGGATTTGATATCCCGCTTTATCACTACCCTAAGGTGTCTCAAAGCAGCTAACAATCTCCTTTCCCTTCCTCCCCCACAACAAACACTCTGTGAGGTGAGTGAGGCTGAGAGACTTCAGAGAAGTGTGACTAGCCCAAGGTCACCTAGCAGCTGCATGTGGAGGAGTGGGGAAGCGAACCCGGCTCACCAGATTACGAGTCCACCACTCTTAACCACTACACCACACTAACTCCGTCCCTCCCCAACACATTTTAAAAGGGCATCACACGTCAATCAGGCCTGGTTAAAGAGGAACATTTTTGCCTGGTGCCTAAAGGTGTATGATGAAGATACCAGGTGAACCTCCTTGGGGAGAGCATTCTGCAGACAGGGAGCCACTGCAGAAAAGACCCGTTCTCATGTAACCACTTTCTGGACCATGGAGGCACACGAAGAAGGGCCTCAGCAGTTGATCTCAGGGTCTGGGTAGATTCATATGGAAAGAGGCAATCCTTGAGGTATGGTGGTCCTGAGCCGTTTAAGGATTTAAAGATCAAAACCAGCACTTTGAATTGGCCCCGGAAACTGCCAGTGCAGTTGGACCAGGATTGGTGTAATACACTCAAACTGTCTTGCAACTTGGCCACTGAATTCTGCACTAGCTGAAGTTTCCCAAACTGAAGGATATAACTGTTGCATAGATGTTCCGTGTTTGGGGGGAGTTAAAGCGACTAGAAGCATCTCTGGAAGCCCTGTTTATACATCAAGATTCATGGAAAGCTTTTTGAACCCAGAAACCCTCTTCTAATGCTCTGCCTGTATGCTCACTGAGTGCATGGATGGGATCACTGCCCTGACCCCACCTCCACCAATTCAATGGAAGATACAACCGTTTATGTGCAATGTCTTTTTGTGATGACATTTGGTTTTCGCAAGTACAACGCAGGCTAGCCAAAATAAAATTGGATCACAATATAACAGGAAATGGTCTGCTTTTGATATGCAGTAGGAAAGAGTACAGCTTCACAGTGAATTTAGAGAACAAGGCAGCAGTATAAGCTTTCGTGTGCATGCACACTTCTTCAGATACTTAGTTGGTCTCTAAGGTGCTGCTGGACAATTTTCTTGGTTTTTTTATTTTTATTTTAACTGCGTCAGACCAACATGGCTACCTACCTAAAGGCAGCAGTAATCCAGGTAAAGCTGGGATCATTTTCTGTGCATCACTTCAGCAAGATGAATTTCTGCAAAAGTATGGCTCATTATCTCATAATTTCCCTTTGTAGCTGAAATATGTCAAAGCTGATTAGATTCCTCAGGGGCTTTTTGCAGTGAAGTTTAACTGAGGGGGGAACATCTTTCCCATACTTTCCATAGCTGATTTAGTTACGTGCGTGTGTGTGTTTTAAAAAATAAGTAAATAACTAACTTATGAAAGTTATTTATACCTCAGTACTGACTGTCCTGAAAATGCCTGTCCCTTTGGAAATATGATTCAGATGCTCTGAACCGAAGAAGCATTTTCCTTTTTCCTGTGTTAAATATGAAACAAAAGACAACTGCAAAACACCTCATTAAAAAGTATTCCTTTGTTTCCCCCACTCTGCATGTTTGACAAAATAAATTATACAGTCATGGCAGTTTTTCCTATGTAGGTGGTCCATTTTATGAGCTGGCCTTATCATGACCTCCCAAATACATCAACATTTATTCGATCAGTTCCTTTAAAAATAAAAAATAAAAAGTTAGGAGGGGGGAGTGTCCATGCTGTTGCATTATCAGCAATTTCAGCATGTCTGTTGAAAAAAGATTACATGTACCATAGCTAAATGCTTCCCCTCAAGGGGGCGGAGAGTTCATTTGGTTAAAGCTAATTCTGCATGCCTCTTTGGCACCCAGGTTTTGTGCTGATGAGCCTATTGTGCAATTCTGCTTCCATAATGTCCCCTTCCAACAAGAGTGTCCATGCCTATTGCTGACTTTGCACATACATCCCTTTCCCACATTCAACTGAATGCCCTGCTATTGATGGACATGGCTGGAGGAGGCATGCCAATGGCTAGGGGCTTGGCTGGCCACTCTGGCCCCGCCAATTCAATGAGTAAATGGGCACTTCATCAGGAGCAGCCTTAAGTATTTGATCAAGCAAGCATTTCTTTAGTCAATGACTGATGATTTGTATATGCTAGTATTTTGTACTGTATTTGTGAGAAAATGAATTTTATAAAGAATAAATTGTATGGGGGGGGGGAACCCAGTGGTGGAGCTGATGCTCCGGTACCGGGGGTGGAGAGCAGGCGGGGGCATGGCTGGCATGCATCCCAGGGGCGTGGTGCATGTCCTGGGGGCGTGGCACATCGCCTGCAGGGGTGTGGCACCCAGCAGGGGGGGCAGCCGTGATGGCACCCCACCAGTGTCGTGGTCCCGGGGGCAGTGCGCTCCCCACCCCCCTCTTCCTCCGCCAGTGGGGAAACCTATGTCATGTAATGCAACAGTTGCAAAACCTTGTGACTCCAATTGAGGTCCCAGAAACACTGAATTAAATTTGTTAACTCCCTTTAAAAGTGAGCGCCTCTGTGTCTTAGAGAGGACAGGTGGAAGATGGAGGTGGACTGGTCATTTTGCTGTTGTTTGCTGAGTGTGGACAGTTTGTGAGGACAGGCAAGGAATGGACTGATAACTTCAGCCCTGCTACGAAGGAGGCTTTGAAGCAAGAAGCAAAAAAAGACCAGCTCTTGGGCTCAAGGGAGAGAAATGCATTGTATTGGACTTGATATGCATAAATACTACTGCTTGCTAATAGCTGCCATCCTGCAAGCAGCGAGTCGTCTTGAAAGTCTTGTGTGTGGAGTCCACTTCATCACTCAGCCTTCGAGTGTGAAACCTTTGCATCACTCTGCAAGACTCAGAGAAATAGCTAACATTGTATATACAAACGAGCCACCAAAGCTGATTCGCCATAGATGATGCTTCCATGTTACCCAGTGTTTACAATTGCACTTTCAGCTGCAATTCTGTATATTAATTCACAGATCAACATTGGTACCGCCAGCTTGTCAGTGCAAGCACCATCACTCAAACCTCCCCTGTTTTCCCACCCCACCTGTTTGATTATTTGCAATAGTCCACTGGCTTCTGAAGTGGGGAATGCTAGTGAAACTGATATTGCCAGCTTCCTCTTTGGAAAATTTTTTCAGTACAGACTTGGATATTACAATGGATGTGATTATAGCTACAGGAAGGCTGCAACTCAGACTACCTGGGCAGGAGATGCTGGGGAAGATGAAAGGGAAGCAATTTCCAAAGTTGCACACTGATGTCCATGTGCACTGGTGGCATGATCCCCACCTCAAATACTACATTTAATATCTAGAGCTCCTGGGAGAGGGAGAAATCTATTAGGTAAACATTTCAAAAGTCCCTGAAAGACAAAATAGGCACAGTGTTTTGCCACTCGTCGGGCTGTTGAATAGGAATAGTTGGAGGATATGCAAGGGTCAGTTGAGTACAACAAATTTCCCTAGTGAAACTGTTGCATTGAATTGCTTTGTTGGATAGAGAATGCTGAATACAACCAAATCCTTTTAACAGTATGCTTTTAATATTCCTTATTGTCTGCTTGAATTTTGCGTGTGCATAAGTTTGTTTGTTTTCCTCTTCTCGTTCTCTAAAGGAAACCACCTTGCCTCTAATAGCTTCCTTGAATCTGCTCCTTGAAACTTATTGGCATCCTCTTGGTACATTTCCTGATCTGCAATACATATTCCAGCCAAACTTCTATTATTGTGGCTTTGAATAACCCCCCAATTTTTGGCTTTCAGTTTTAACCAGTTTCCATATAGCCAGCGGCGTGGCCCTATACCGAGAAGATGGCGCGCATCTTTCCAGTCAGAGAAACGATGTGTGGTTGGCCAACGTGATTGAGAGTATTAGGAATTGGTTGCAGGAGTGAGGGTACTGGCGGCGAGCATTTGGCTCGAGTGGCGGTTAGGCATTGGAGTATTAGGTTGAAGGTGAGGGGAGGTAGTGGCCATCGCCTACCCCTCATAATTCAAGGGTATTCCATTAAAGGAATCCGGGGGGCGTGGTCTCCATCCCAAGCCCCAGATGGGGGGCTAGGGCCATGGCACGACCCCTAGCGGTGACCCTGGGGGAGTTCCTAGTTGATGTACATCAGCAGGGCTCCCCCTACTGGTGGTTAACCCTTCCAAGACTCCTGCAGACGGGCAGAAGTCAGATATAGTCGTGTGGTTTCCAGTGCCTAAGCCAATACCACTCACATTCTGTAACCAATAAAGTTGTGGCCTTTTTCGCCCATTAACCAAAAATACTATTTCATGTGTCTTTATTCCACTTCCTGGGAGGGTTTGGGACCTTGCCACACAATTATTGCGGCTTTGAATAACCCCCAAACCTTTGGCTTTCAGTTTTAACCAGTTTCCCTATATTTTGTTCGTTGTTTCCTCTTTTGACGTCAAATGTGATTTGACACATTTCCACTTAAATATATGTTGGATTTGATGGGATCGTGGCCATTGTTTTCAATCAGTTCAACAATACATCTCACTGAACCAGCCTCTGTCTGTACGTATCAGCCAACCATACCTGTGCCCTAGGTGTGATATTAGAGTGTGAAAAACCTTGGCAATTGTCTCTAATATGTATAGGATATTATTTTAAAGATAACTATACAACATATTAGTCTTTAGCTTATATGTAATTAATCAAGGTCTTTCTCTGCTTCTCTGCTGTATCAGATAAATCTAAAGAATGCACCTCAGTGGGTCTGTTGCTGATCATTCTTTTCAGGTTCAGTGATTCTAGAGCAACATTACCTCCCCTTTTAAGTCTTGAAATTCAGGAATGTGGTTTAGGGGGAGTCTGTTCCTAGGGTATGTGTTTGTAGGGAAACCTCAGTTCTGTAGCATGGATTCTGCGCAGGTGTAAACCAGCATAGCTGCACTGAGAGTCAATGCTTTTTACATCAGCAGAAAATTCAGCTTGTAATAGTTCTTTTTTCTTCCTGTTATTAAAGAGGAACCATCTTTATAGGCTTTTAAAAAGTGTTTCATATCCTCGAGTTTCAAGAGAGCAATTCAACACTTGAGTACACTGGAGCACTTAAAACAAAGTAAAGGAACGATGCTTGATAATAGACATGAAAAATGTTTGCAAGGAGAAAACAGAATGTTCAGATTGACACCAAATATTGAAATGCCTCCAAGTGAGGGAGGGAGAATAACTGGGCTGTTTTTATGTTCCAATTGAAAGCAGAAGAATTCATATTCCACTTTCTATCTCTCCCCAACTGTCACTATTCATGCTATGATAATGTTGTGGGAGGAGAACTGTGCCGACTTTGGCCTTCATGTGATCTGCAAAGACTACTGGGGCTGTCATTGCCCAATGATGTAATTTCGCTTGTTCATGGTAAAATTCTGGCCTTGTGATGGAGTGCTGTAATTCAGTTAGCTCCATCGTGCTCATTCAGAGAAGTGATTTTGAATTTTTGATAGCATAAGCTGCATGGAACTAATTTGGGTTGGCTTATTTTGAGTTTGTGCCCACGCAACCAGATTTGTTTCTTTAAAGGCGAGCCAGAGGTCAGCCCACAATTCTGATGAAGCTGAATGTGATGTGCCCTGACTTGCAACTGGGCTTCCCCAGAGTAAATGAAGCTACTCATCCACTACTTGTTGAGTACTGTGGGCTCTGCGTATGTTTGGTTTCGGACATCGCCAGACCTCTACGCAGGGCCTATTTGCGTGAGTTGCGAAATAATCTCAAGAGCAACAATGGACTCATTTATTAATGAAATATTACGAGGCCATTATGAGACCAGGAATCTGCAACACTCAAAGCCAATCTCTGCAATGTTGCTACAGGTGGGATAAATTATAATAATCACATGACTCATGCAAACGTTTGATTATATGATTTAACAAAACCTGTCATATTTATATGCTTATTAATTTCCATGGGTGAGGTGTTGGTGGTTTTCTGGAAGGGGGTGAGGTTCCAACTCATTCCTTAACCTTTGACCTTTCCCTGCCTTTTCACCTCAACATGCATTTCCCTTGCTTCAGCCCTCGCCCAGTTTCTCTCATCAAATTCTTAAAAAGGTAAAGGTACCCCTGCCCATACGGGCCAGTCGTGTCCGACTCTAGGGTTGTGCGCCCATCTCACTTAAGAGGCCGGGGGCCAGCGCTGTCCGGAGACACTTCCGGGTCACGTGGCCAGCGTGACGAAGCTGCTCTGGCGAGCCAGCACCAGCGCAGCACACAGAAACGCCATTTACCTTCCCCCTATAAAGCCGTACCTATTTATCTACTTGCACTTAGGGGTATTTTCAAACTGCTAGCTGGGCAGGAGCTGGGACCGAACGACAGGAGCTCACCCCGCCGCGGGGATTCGAACCGCCGACCATGCGATCGGCAAGCCCTAGGCGCTAAGGTTTTACCCACAGCGCCACCCGTGTCCCTCATCAAATTCTTAGTGCCTATCAATACAAAACCACCTCTTTTCATTCTTCCCCCACCTCTCTGCCATCCCATCCACCACTGCTGTGGCACAGCAAGGGTGTGCAGTGAAATTTTTCGTGGGGGAGCCATTAGGGCCAGAAGGCACCAGCTTGCAAGGGCAATTGGGTGGGCATGTCGTGCACATGATGTTGCACACATGAGCATTGTGCCTCTCTCAGTAAGCAGGGCAGAAGCTGCCCGGATTTGGGAAGGAGACACCAGGGGAACATTTAGGGGACAAGTCTAGTTCCCCATGTCCAATGACTGCATGCCACTGCCAGCTAGCACCAGCCTTGGACTGTCACAAGCTGCCCCAAGTGGCAAATGCAGTGATATAAAAAGGGGGTGTGAGTGTGACAGGAGTGAGCTTGGTAATGATCTCCTTTCTCCATCTTTCCAGAGCCTCTTCCAGCCTGAAAGGCTGCTCATGGATTGGAGAGATGGGACATCAGAAGTGCCCCATTCTTTCCCTCTTTTTGCTCCCTAAGCTAGGTCCCTGGAAGAAGGTGGAAGCAAAGTGCTTTCTGAAATGGTTGAAGTAATGGCAGTTCATTGGGAGTTACCCAAGCTGGACAGTGTCCTCTGCCGTACGTGCAAATTGATATATCAGGTGAGATTAAGGAGGGATGGAGACATTAGCAGGCAACAGGTGGGAGCAGATTGTCAGGAGTAGGAGTCATATGGGGAATAATACAAACTGGGGTCTTGTCTTGATGGCATAACCACTTCTTTTCCCTCCAGATCTCCTCTCGTTGGGCATTAGCAGCCACATGTTTTACATTTTAAAAACTATATTTCCACAAATGCAGACTAGAAACGGTACTGAGCTAACCTTCTGTAGATGTTTCTGTTTTGTTGCTGTGGCTTCATATTATTATTATTAGTAGTAGTAGTAGTAGTAGTAGTAGTAGTATTAGTATTACTTGCTGGTTGCTTTATAAACTGTTTTCAAAATTGCTTTTCTTTTGATGTTTCTCTCTCTCTCTCTCTCTCTCTCTATATATATATATATATATTCATATAATGTTTCCAAATTTAAATTTATTGTAAGCTGTCTTGGGTTTTTAGACCCAAAGATTGAATTTGCTCCAGTATACCTGAAGGAGCATCTCCACTCCCATCGTTCAGCCCAAACACTGAGGTCCAGCTCCGAGGGTCTTCTGGCAGTTCCCTCACTTTGAGAATTGAGGTTACAGGGAACCAGGCAGAGGGCCTTCTCGATAGTGGCACCCGCCCTGTGGAACGCCCTCCCACCAAATGTCAAAGAGAAAAACAACTACCAAACTTTTAGAAGACATCTGAAGGCAGCCCTGTTTAGGGAAGTTTTTAATGTTTGACAGACTATTGTATTTTAATATTTTGCTGGAAGCCACCCAGAGTGGCTGGGGAAACCCAGCCAGATAGGCAGGGTATAAATAATAAATTATTATTATTATGTTTGTCTTAGCTTAGCGTCCGTAAGCTTTGTTCATTGTGAAAAGAAGATGTTTTGAAATGGTGACGCTCCATGAAATTGTGTATGAGCAGCAGAGTAAGTAAGAACACATTGGGATAAAACGAGGAAGCAAGAGTCTGTGATTGCATCCTACCTGTCACCAAGGCAATGTTGTTTTCTGGGCTCCAACCAGGGACCATATTAACAATGGATCACCTTCCCAGTCTTTGTGTCTCTCACTCATCACGTTTCGTCCGGCAATTTATATCGGTCCTTGCAACACTCAGCACTACTTCTGGGCAGGATCAAGTCCACTGTATTAAATTGTGCAACACTGTATCCTGTTGCACACATGAACTGGGGGTTTCACTATTTTGCTTCGGCTAAATTGGAATCCCTAATTGTAAAATGTTTTCCCATTGGGAAGGCTTTTTCATAAACATGACTTGTAAAATGTGACTCACCATTCAGTATAAATGCTGTAACAGTTACACTATGGTCTAATATGCATTTTGTTTAACTTTATGTGACACAGTATAGCTGTTAGGATGTATGTTTAATTTAGGTTCCCAAAAGCGTATTAATTACAATGGTTATTTCGTCTTATATAAATAACGCAAGGCTATTAAAATGTGTTTAATGAGGATAGGCAATATTATAAAAGACATGGCATATAAACTACAACACTGTGTAAGACCAATAAATAAATGCCAACCAATTCTAAAATATATAATTATGGGAGGTTAGCCACTATGTAATTGACAATGGTTAATCTTTAGGTAGGTTTTAATAATCACTTGATAATTATTCAACCTACAATAATACTGCAAATCAAGTCTAAATTCTGGTTCCTTTTCCCCACTTGATATTTTGCACATTAACCATACTATGGGGAGTTGTGCAGCTAAAGTGTTGAGACTTATATAATCTGAATAGGCGCCTTAATTAACTGTGTTTTCCTTGGCATTGGAAGGAAGAAACACAGTGTCATGGATCTGAACAGAAGCCCCCAAAGTTTATTGACAAATGAAAAAGCAGGCAGGTTCATGAACCGTTCCTGGCTGTTTTTGCTGGCACAGAGTACAGCTGTTGTGATTAGAATTAGAATATTCTGGATGGAAGGAGGCCTGCAAAGAGAACACTCTGCTTTCTAGAAGAACACACTGGGGTAAAAAGAAGCAGAAAGAGTCTATGAGTATATATTCTACGTGTATTACTGGTTAGGTTCCATCTCATGCATCTTGTTGCATATCACACTTCACCTCTTTCAATATACTCCATTTCTGAATACCATTTTATGGCTTATGTGTATTAACACTTTAACTTCTAAACGTTTGAATATCTGGGCTGCTTGTCATGTATAGGGTACTGGGTGGTGTTGTGGTCTAAACCACTGAGCCTCTTGGGCTTGCCGATTGGAAGGTTGGCGGTTCGAATCCCTGTGACAAGGTAAGTTCCCCTTGGTCTGTCCCAGCTCCTGCCAACCTAGCAGTTTGAAAACACACCAGTGCAAGTAGATAAATAGGTACTGCTGTGGCAGGAAGGTAAACAGCGTTTCCCTGTGCTCTGGTTTCCGTCATGGTGTTCCGTTGCATCAGAAGCAGTTTAGTCATGCTGGCCATATGACCTGGAAAGCTGTCTGTGGACAAACGCCGGCTTCCTTGACCTAAAGTGAGATGAGTGCTGCACCCCATAGTCACCTTTGACTGGACTTAAACATCCAGGGTTACTTTACCTTTTTACCTTACTTGTGTTACAGACATCAGTGTTGCGTCCAGCTAGAATCATCCCTCCAATGACGCTAGCACTAAACCAGAAAGGGTGGAGAGGAGAGACCATTCGTATGGATTTAGATTGTGGATCGGAAGGTCGGTGGTTCGAATCCCCACGATGCGGTAAGTTCCCATTGCTCTGTCCCAGCTCCTGCCAACCTAGCAGTTCGAAAGCACACCAGTGCAAGTAGATAAATAGGTACCACTGTGACGGGAAGGTAAATGGCGTTTCCATGCGCTCTGGTTTCCATCCCGGTGTTCCATTGCACCAGAAGCGGTTTAGTCATGTTGGCCACATGACCTGTCCAGGGGTCCTTTACCTTTTTACCTTTACCTCAATATATAAAAACTACATAAAGCAGCCTACACCCATGGCCTCTCATGCCTCCCACGCTATAGTTCTTGTTTAAATACTAAAAGTGCAGTTGGTCTCCACTTCCATAGGGCCAAGACTGTAGCCCAGCTGTTGTTTGGAGTTGCTGTTTGGGGATGGGGGTGGGACTGACAGAGGTACAAGGGGGTTTTCTGACAAAAACCCATCCACGCCATATGGGACAGCTGCATATTCCTGCATTGTCGGGGGTTGGACCGAGATGATCCTCAGGGACCCAACTCTACAATTCTATGTTTCTATTTAAAGCACATGGCTTCCATTAAAGAACCCTGATAACTGTGGTTTGTTAAGGGGGCTGGGAATTGTAGCTGTGTGATGGGTAAACTACAATTCCCATGATGGTTTGGTGGAAGCCAAGGGCTTTAAATATATGGTGCAGAGGCGACTGACATTTTGGAACGCTTAAATGGGTAGGGGCACTAGTGGAGGAAGGGGGGTGCGGTGGGTACGGTCAGCCGTGGGTGTCATCCCTGTTAGAATTCCTGCTCCGTGACTGCAGTCATAGGATTTTTGTCCATCACATGACGGTGTATGTTTTGACTCCACAGAGTGGGAAGTGATGGAGACAGGATGTTTGTGTTACTCTGTTCCGTGAAGTGGGACTATTGTCCTTTGTTCTTTTTCTCTTTGCTGTCTGATGCTAGAGAGAGAGGGAGCCATGTTGCAGTGCTCTCTGTGTGTTTATATGTAAATAAAGTAGATTAGCCAAAATGCTGAGTTGCTGAGGTCTGTCACCTGCATGATGCGAAAACTCTGTGGATCTCTAAGTGTGCCGGTGTCGGTTGGCATTGGTTGCTGTGATGTTCGGGCAGAAGAAAGCTTTTGAAGCTCGTGAACGAGACCAGGAGGGAGAGAACATGCCAGTCAGGCATATGTCTCTGCCAGGGTCCTACTTGAGTGTAGGCTGAATTCCTGACAATCCCAGAGGGGGGCTGACATCAGCGCCCCACCCCCAGGATGCTTGAGGCAGGCGATGCTCCCCTGGGATGCTCGCCCTGCCCCCACAGGCTGCTAGCCCCACCCCCACAGGCAGCTAGCCCTGCTTCCTAGGTGCACAGCATGCGCGCCGTTCCGGGTGCCAGAGCAGCTAGTTCTGCCTCTGGGTAGGGGAGGGCACTTCCAAATCTTGAGGCAGATTTGAGCATTTATCTGATAGACTGATAGGTGTTCTGTTGTAATTCTGCATGAAAGGAAAGGATGAGTCTGTTACTAGAAGGGTAGCCTTTATTATTATTATTATTATAAAAAATGTAATCAAAAAAAGAGCACAGATCATCCCAGAGTGAGTTTGGGCTGGATGTATAATTTTGTACATCTTGTATTATGCTCCATGCTATCTGTAGCATTCCATCTTGTTTGGGGTCTGTTACCCATTTCAGAGAGGGATTTTCTATGACCATATAAATAAATCTGATAAAATCTGATCTTCAACTTTAATTATTCCTCATCATCGGATTGTAACTTAATCTAAGATATTTCATAGCAGCAAGTGCCACAATCATTTTGGGGAGGGGAGGAAAACACAAACAGATATAGTAGTAACTTATCCACAGATGGGTGAAGCAGTCTGTTCTTAGTCTGCATCGCTTTCACATGTGTCGATCCATAAATCTGTTCTGTCCTGTTTCTACATTAGACATATTATATATATATATATTCCACACAGAAGAATGTGCACTTTAATAAACATGTTTGAAATGCATTTCCTTTCAAAATAACACAGTTTAAATATGTTTCAATGAAAGTTTTGAACCAAGAAATGTATTTCTTTGCCAAATAAAATAATAATGCATCTGTCCTGCTATCCTTGCATGGCACTAACCCCCCCCCCCCAAAAAAAAAAAATAATTCTGGTTTATGGACTGATTGAGGAAAGATTCTTACATCATTAGCCTGTGAGAATGACTGCTGATGTTTAAAATAAAATGTTTATCAACCAAATAAGATCACTGGATTTTAAAAGAAACACATGGGGGGGGCGGAGGAGAGAGAGATAGAGAGCACATGAAACCCTGCAAATGGTTACAGTCCAAATTGTGCTAGGAAGATTGCCAGGGGTTACATTAGCAGATGAAGAAACACTATACCTTAGACCAGGAAGTGTAGTGCAGGTCAGGTCATCTGGTATCAGAAAGTACAAAGGCCGTATTTTTCAAGCATCCTTCAACCCACCATGATCGTGCATATGTGGAAATGACAAAAACCAATATGCCATTACATGCCAGGACTGTATCAAACCAGGACTGAGAAGACCCGGGTTCAGATCCACACTAACCTATGAAGCTCCCTGGGTGACCGTGGAGCAGTCACTACCTCTCAGCCAGGGGTGCCAGCTGTAAGGGGTCCTGGGTGCTCAGCACCCACACTGAAGGGCTCCCGACACAACTTCTGTTGCCTCGCAAAGCACCAGAGTTCATGTCTGAGGCCTTGTGAGCCCTTGGAACCTGACTTCTGTGCCACCAGAAGAAGAAGAAGAAGAGGAGGAGGAGGAGGAGGAGGAGGAGGAGGAGGGGGAGTTTGGATTTGATATCCCACTTTAGCAATAACCGAAGGAGTCTCAAAGCAGCTAACATTCTCCTTTCCCTTCCTCCCCCACAGCAAACACTCTGTGAGGTGAGTGGGGCTGAGAGACTTCAAAGAAGTGTGGCTGGCCCAAGGTCACCCAACAGCTGCATGTGGAGGAGCGGGGAAGCGAACCTGGTTCACCAGATTACGAGTCCACCACTCTTAACCACTACACCACACTGGCTGGCAAGTTCCAGGGGTGAATGATGTAACGGCATCACGGCACGAGCGTTGGGCACCCATCACCTGGGGCCTAAGTCAGTGCCCCTTCTCTCAGCCAGACCTTATACAGAGAAATGTAGTGAGAATATTAAAAGGGAGGGGGTAAATATAATGCATGCTCTGTAGATGAGTGCAACAAAAAATGAACCAATAACATTCTCCTCACTATTTGGATAAGATTGTGCAGAGGACTGGCTGCCCAGGGTGAGAGAGCTTGCTTTGTATAGTTGGGTCATCTGTGTGGCCTCTGTATTGCCCTGCCAGGAGAATCTTACAACTCCCCTCTTCCAGAGGAAGCAGAAGTGCAGGAAAGATTTCCCCTAAACCATACAGTGGTACCTTGGTTCTCAAATGCCTTGGTACTCAAACACTTTGGTTCTCAAACACTGAAAACCCAGAAGTAAGTGTTCCGCTTTTCAAACGTTTTTCAGAAGCCGAACGTCCGATGTGGCTGTCAGCTCTTGTTTCTGGGGCACCTGCACCAATCAGAAGCTGCACCTTGGTTTCCAAACATTTCAGAAGTCAAAAAGACTTCCGGAATGGATTAAGTTTGGTGTTTTTGTTTTTGCTACTTATTTTGCATTTTTGTTTTTGAGGCTTTTTCGGTTAATTTGTTTTTGTGTGGAACCCAGTATAGCTACTGATTGATTGATTGATTGATTGTGTGACTGCAGAAATGGATAAACGCCCTCCATCCAAACAATGACTATCATCAGTGCAGGTAAGAAAAAATAATAATTTTATTTTTTATTATCTACAATGCTGTCTTATTTATTTTATACTACAGTACATTGATTATTGCTTTCATTTTATGGATCAATGGTCTCATTAGATAGTAAAATTCATGTTAAATTGCTGTTTTAGGGGGTTGTTTTTAAAAGTCTGGAATGGATTAATCTGTTTTGCATTACTTTCTATGGGAAAGCACACCTTGGTTTTGGAATGCTTTCTTTTTCAAACGGACTTCCAGAATGGATTAAGTTTGAGAACCAAGGTACCACTGCATAGCAAAATACTAAAGACAACTGGCTTACCAAGCAGCCTCACTACCCACCACTCCCTTGTTTTGCACAAAGACCTCTTTCATCCATCCATCATCCATCCATCCAGCTATTACACATGAGGAGAAGATGCAGAGAAAGTTGTGTTCGTCCGTTAAATTAAAATACCAAAATCACATCAGGCAATATCAACTGGTGCGTGTGTGTTCTTAAAAATCGGGAGGCCCATCTGTCCAAATGAGAGGACACTACTGAGATTACATCACTTGGCACCTGAATTTGCTTGCTCTTTTCTTCCTTCCACATTCATTCTTCCTCCCCCCCTCTTTTGTATTGCATTTTTTTTAGATTGTGCTGCTATGTCCTGTTTTACTCTCCATGCAGCACTTAGGAAACAGCAGGTGCTTTAAGAGTACAGTAATCATCATCATAACAGGACAACCCAAATATCACAGAATAGTGAGCAATCTGTTGAGTCCAGAAGTCACAAAGATCAGCCTGGATGATGAGAAAATGGAAATGGGGGATTGGGAGTGGGAGTGGGAGTGGGAGAGAAAGCCTGCCTTGATACTA
Organism: Podarcis filfolensis; assembly: GCF_964270895.1. NCBI lineage: Eukaryota > Metazoa > Chordata > Lepidosauria > Squamata > Lacertidae > Podarcis > Podarcis filfolensis. The sequence goes on along the minus strand of NC_139621.1, from coordinate 23,122,813 downwards.
ACTGAAGCCACAAGTCTACATTTAGTCACAGCCTTAAAGTGAAGTACATGAGAAGGTGCTGACTTAATTGCATTATGCTTTGCTAGGTGCTATGCAGGTTGTGCCTAGGACTGCTAGAGACAAAGAGGTCAGTAATGGCTGATCCCCCATTTTTTGAAAATATAAAGTCCAGCAGTTACCCAAATCTGAATCCAGCTTTAATCAACAGGTCCCTTCTGAGGTAGATAACAAAAATAAAGAGAAACATGACACTATTTATATTACCAAAACTTAATTTTATGTGGTGTAAGTTGTTGCTTTAAAAAACAACAGCAGCAGCAGCAGAAGGGGAGAATAGGTAGCATAACGTAGTGGTTGAGGGATGTATCATAACCTTCAAAAACTGAAACCCCCATCTTCATATGATAGAAGACCATCTTCCTCCAGTTTGAGGATTTTGTTCTCCCCTTCTATACATGTAAAGGTAAAGGACCCCTGGACTATGGGGTACGGCTCTCATCTCCCTTTCAGGCTGAGGGAACCGGTGTTTGTCTACAGACAGCTTTCCAGGTCATGTGGCCAGCATGACTAAACCGCTTCTGGTGCAATGGGACACTGTGATGGAAACCAGAGCACACAGAAACACTGTTCACCTTCCCACCACAGCAGTATATATTTATCTACTTGCATTGGCATGCTTTCGAACTGCTAGGTTGGCAGGAGCTAGGATAGAGCAATGGGAGCGGGGATTCGAACCACTGACCTTTTGATTGGCAAGCCCAAGAGGCTCAGTGGTTTAGACCACAGCGCCACCCACATCCCTTTACCTTTTTATATATTAAGGGGGAGTGAAAAATAATTTCCAAGTACTGCAGGGCTCTCACTTGTTCCAACAGATAACCATCCGCCTACCACTTGGAAATGGATCTGCATCTGGAGAAAGCCAAGTTTTTAGGTCCATCATAATTTATAGTCTACTTTTCACTGTTGTAGCGTAAAGACGATTGCTTTAAAGACAGTCTAAGACTAACTTTTACTGTAGATAACAATACAGCGTCTTCTGCACACACAAATATACTAATGGATGTGCTTCCTAGTTTAGGGTCATGAATCTCAGCTGAATGTGATCTTGAATACCAGATCATGCATGAGCATATCAAACAAAGGAGGAGTTGGTAAGAACATCCTACACAGAGAGACACTGACACACCGATGCAACAATATTCTTTGTAAGCTGACCTCTTGGGCCACATCTGAGTCACAAAGATGTCATTGCATAGAAGCACCTAATCAGAAACAGCAGGTATTTGTCCATTTGTCAGCCCTCTCTAGTTTCTTCCACAAACAATCACATGGGACTATGTCAAAGACTGGCATTAAATCAGCAAAAGCTAAAATTCACCTCTAGGCAACTTACAACCCAGTTGTAAGAGGAAGTGGCAAGGCTTTGACTACCAATTGACCTCTGCCAGGAGAGATAAATTGAGGCAATGGAGGTTCCTTCCTTAAGAACGACCTGTTCCAGACCCAGGATATTTGAGTTGAGTCTTCAGTCTAATTGTTTAATTTATGACTTGTGTGTGTATATAGCATAAATCTTACTAATTACTGATCATAAGTGAATTGGCTGATAATTACCAGGTTTCACCCAGTTTCCTTATATATGAATTATTTTAGGTTTACTCCAGCTTACCAGTATTCTTCATTGGTTTTTCATAGCTGTCAACCAGTAGAGGGGCTCAGTGTGAGTTGACCATTAGCACTTCAGGAAGGAGACCGTTGAATCCTGGCACTTTTCCTGACTTTAAATATTTTATCAGATTTTAAATGTCCATAGGTGTAACAGTGGGGATACAGGTGAGTATAGCTGAAAATCAATGAAATTTATCTCGAGCTGTGGAAAGCCAGAAAGTGGCTGAACTACCACAGTGTGACTTCTGCTATTAGAAATTCTCAATATCTGCTAGTCCTGTGTTCAACGGGGGCAACAGGAATAGGTGAGAGCAGCAGGAGCAGGCAGGCCAGGCTACCAACCAGAATGTGTTGATTGATTGGATAGATAGATACATTCAATGGATATTTTGCTCTACCCTTCAAATTTGCTACTTTAAAGGCAATTTTCAAAATGCTGTACCATCACAAGTGCCATAAAAAGAGGGCCAGGATCCAAAGAGCTGCTTTCAAGTTTTACATGAAAAGTTTCCCCCGCCTTGGTGGAACGTTCTGTCACAAGAGACTAAGGCCCTGCGGGACTTGACATCTTTCGGCAGGGCCTGCAAGACAGAGCTGTTCTGCCTGGCCTGTGGTTTGGACTCAGTCTGACCCTTATATTTCCCTTCCCTTATGGTTTTGATCTATGGGCTACTATTAAAATGAGGCTGCATTTTAAATTGTATTTTTAACCTGTATTTTAAATTGCCCCCCCCCATTATGTTTTTATTGTATTTTTACTGGTGTTAGCCGCCCTGAGCTCGGCTCTGGCTGGGGAGGGCGGGGTATAAATTAATTAATTAATAAATAATAATAATAATAATTACTACTACATATCCAATGGTAGGTATTATCCTCCTTTCTAAATACACAAACACGGATGATCAAGAGCCAATCACCTTGGAAGCAAAATCACACAGGGAGCTATCATATGCAGTGGCGGAGAGCAGGTGGGGGTGGGGCTGGCGCGCATCCCGGGGGCGTGGCGCCCAGTGCCGGGGGGGGGGGCAGCCGCAATGGCACCCCACCGGGATTGCACTGCTGGAGGTGGTGCGCTCCCCCCAGCCACTCCTCTTCCTCCACCAGTGATCTTATGTTGGCCCATCTAGTTCAGTATCAGGCCCACTGGCTAAATTCAGCCTGCCAAGCTTCGCCCATTTGGCCCATGAAGCTCTCCCCCCCAAAAAAAACCACACCCACCTGCTCTGCACCTGATGTCATATGTGACGTCGCATATGGGTGTGTAGAGATGCAGTTGAATCCCGCGGCTGGAGAACAGGATACAGTTCCCTGAACATCAGCTGATTGCTGGGAAGTTCAATTCTGATTTGGGTGTGTTAGAGCTAAGTAAGGATGATTGGGGAAGTCGAGCACCGCATTACTGGCAGGGAAAACGGAGGCTTCCTTGCTGCTTGGCTAGTCCCCCCCCACAAGTAACATTAGACACCTGTCCTTTCAGAAGGCCTTTCCTGCCTTGGCAAGTTCTAGAGCTGGTATGAATTCTTTTTTTAAAAGAAGAGTGGATATTAGTTAACACTGTTAAATTAAATCTGATTTAGAAAAGAGAGGCTGTCATCATGTGCACGGTGGAGAAAATAGGAAATAAAGGAATGCAGACCAATTTGAGGGCATGTCTGAACTTCCCGGGAAGGCACTGCCATCCCACTCGTCAGGTGGGAAAGCGCAGCAGATGAAAAGATGATCTTTGTTTCCACATTCCGGGGTTGGCAACGGGTGTTTGGAGGCATGTCTCCAAATGCATTTGTGTATTGTGGAAACTTGTTGCTGTCCTTTCTTTTAAAAAATCCCTTTCTTTCTTTCTTTCTTTCTTTCTTTCTTTCTTTCTTTCTTTTCTTTCTTTCTAGAATGATATGCCTGTTCCAGTCCACCCTTTAAAATATCATAACAGACTTCTTTAAACATTAGCATTCAAAAGTCTTTGGCTGGAACAATAGGAAAAGTTCAAAGTTCATCCCATAATCATAAGCAGACATCTTTCTCACTCCCTCCTCCCACTCCCCTTTCTTCCCTATCTTTGCAGAGGACAGACTTAAGTATCTCCCCCCGCTCCTCAACCCCGCTCACTCCTCTTCCTCAAGATGATCTCTCATTTCACAATGCATTGTTTTGTCCACAGCTAACAACTTTTGGTTAGGTTTCTGACATTCCTTAAAAAAAGAAAAAGAAAAGAAAAATTAAAGCAAGAGATTTAGAAGCTCAGACTTCGAACGCTCCAGCTTACTCAAAGCATATGTTAGCTTGTGGGGACCTCACAACCACACTCCGAGGCGAAACTCTTGCCAAATCACGTTATGCTACTAGAGCTGCTTATTTGAATTTTCCCAGTGAGGCTCATGCAGTGTGCTGTGTGCTGTGTAGAGAACGCGAGGAGCTCGTAAGGCTCTGTCCCTTCCACCACACAAAGCCCTGCCCACTCTTTCTTTTGCAAAACCAAACATTCCTTCTTGTAATCCGCAGTTTGATATCTGCTCACTTAACACCATTGTGTTGGGTTGTGGGGTTTTTTTGACAGTGTGCTTTCCTGATGAAATCAGTCCCTGTTTCCAAAAACAAAACAAAACAAAAAAGTTCGAGGCACGCAACAACATTGGACTGCAGGTACAGCTGACTTGCATCGAGCTACGTGGCTTTGCTTTCGGAGGCGGCATAGACAGCCGCACGCTGTGCCTGTAAATCTGCAGTTTGAAATCCGAGCACAGTAGCCTTCAGAGACCAGAGCTATGCTAAACTAACTCTCCATGCTTTGGTTCTCAGGCAATGGAATGTTAGTACTTTCTCTGCTCCATTTCCCCCCACCCCTTTCATTTTACTGCTTATTAGCAAATAGGCGTATTATGAATACCAGCAAAAAAAGGGCTTCTTCATCCTTGTTTTAAACCAATTTTTACATTGAAACGTGTGTGTGTGTGTGTGTGTATGCATGCTTTTAAGAAAGTAAAGAAAAGATCTGTAACAGGAAAGTAACGTCTTGAAAAGGCATTTGATCGAGCATACATGCCTGAATCTAAGCAGTCCAGGGAGCATGTATGGGAAAAGGAATTAAAAGGCAGGAGATGGAGCGGGAAGCCAGGGCAATTGCTTTTTCAAGTTCTAGGCATTAGAGGGCAGTTCAAACACTCCAATCAGTTATTTTTGGGATGTGGTAGGGCAGCAGAGTGGAGTTCCCTTTAGCTCCTATGCCTTTTGATTATTGCAAAGTGAGTGGCACACATGTACATGCACACATATATACAGACATACATGTGCCTAATTCAGTGAATTAGAGAAAGCTTGTGCAAAAACACTGACATGTGCAGATCTGCCACGTCAACAACATGTTAAGCTGCTCCATTCTGGGGTGGGGGTGGCCTGCATCTGTCCACTGTATGCTCTTTTGCAGTGAATGTATAGGCTTGCTTCGCGCTCATCTCTTACGATTGCTATCAGAAATGCCCCATCCAGTCGGGTGGGTGGAGCTGCAATGCTTTCTTCCCAGTCAGTGGTGGAGCGTCTCCTAACGGGGGGGGGGGCATGCCATAGGAGCCACACCTCACCCACTGCTGCAAAGCGGGGTGCGCTCACGGCAAGACTTGCAAAAACGGCGAATGAGGAAGTGGGAGAAAATGTGAGGGCGGAGATTCACTCCGGACAATCTGTCAGGGTGATGTCAACGGCTCCCAGCTGGTTGCCCAGCAAAGTATAAAGACAAGGAAAAGTTTCTTACAGTCCTTTTTTTATTTCAGTCTTTACAGAGAGAGGCTATGGAACGCAGCCTCTTGGATAATGGCGTCCTGAGTGAATCTCCACCACCGTCTCTCCCATTCCTCATTCGCCACTAAGTGCTCTCTGTCTTTGAGCAATTTGCTCTCCTACTTTTAAGGCTTACTGGGTTCTGGGACATAGAGGTTCTGGAATACTTTCTAGTGACAACGTGTCAGCCAGCTGCTGCTCTGGCTCTGCTTGCTCCTCCTTTCCCATTATTTCTTACAGTCCTTCTTTATTTAAAATTTTACAGAGAGAGGCCATAGAACCCAGCCTTCTGACGTTTCAGTCACTGCAAGAAGTGGGGTTACAGGGAACCAGGCAGAGGGCCTTCTGTGTAGTGGCCCTGTGGAATGCCCTCCCATCCGATGTCAAGGAAATAAACAACTATCTGACTTTTAGAAGACATCTGAAGGCAGCCCTGTTTAGGGAAGTATTTATTGTTTGATGTTTTATCACATGATGATGACGATGATGGTGGTGATAATAATGATAATGATGATGATGTTGGGAGCCACCCATATTGGCTGGGGAAACCCAGCCAGGTGGGTGGGGTATAAAATAATAATAATAATAATAATAAGAAGAAGAAGAAGAAGAAGAAGAAGAAGAAGAAGAATTCCCAACTTTTCCCCTCATCTACCTCTGAGCTGTGACATTCCACAAACCCTTGTTGTAAATCTATACTGTCTTTCTCTTCCTCCTCCCTGGAAGGGTCAGAATTGGGAGGCGGTCTCCACCACTTCTCCTCCCTGACACTATTTCACTTTAGGTCAGGAATAGGAAGCCTGTGGCTCTTCAGTGACTGGCCTTCAACTGCCATGACCACTGACCATGTTGGTTGGGGTTGATGGGAGCGCAACAGCACCTGAAGGTTCTCCACTTTTGCTTTAGATGAACTGCTGGCCATTAATGTAGGTAACAAGGCCCTCCTTTGTGTACATTGGATCTAAGTTAAGGAATTTTCATTTTAATCCAATCATGTTTTTAATGGATATCTTTGTTGGTTTTGCTTTTATATGTTATATGCCACCTTCTTATGGTACTTTTAATGAAAGCGCAGCTCATAAATTTTGTAAATAAAATAAACAAGTATAAACTATTTCACCTCAGCTAAGACTTATCCACACTTACCTTTCCTTCGCTCTTTCCAGGCACAGTCTGCAGTTTAAAGCTCTGTGGCTGAGCACCCTTTCTTTCGTTCCAGAGCTTTTCCTGCGGGAACCCGCTCTTTAAAGCTGAATCGGAGCAAACGTCAATCCACCGAAAAAACAAATTGATGTTTGCTCCGATTCAGCTTTAAAGAGCAGGTTCCCACAGGAAAAGCTCTGGCAAATCCTTGGACACAGAACATTAAAGCATAGACCTCTGGTTGGAAAGAGCAGGGCAAGATGTAAATGTGGATAAAATAAGCCCTGACAAAAGGCTACCCACACAGCAGATTGGGTGGGGAAAATTCTCCTGGACTGTACCACTTCATGCTAAAGGTATAGGCAGTGCTTTTTTCCTTTAAAAAAATGTTAAGGGGAACCCTCATTTTGACTCAAGAAAATCACCATTTTATAGTTCAAATCGTGAAAAAAATAAATACAGCAAATGGACAAAAGTACAAAGAGTCACAAAATGCTTAGGAGTATGCGTACTCCTGCGTCCCCCCCAGAAAAAAGCACTGGGTAGAGGAATACAATTTGTGTTAACTGATTTTAATATTGTATTTTTAAATTGTTGTAACCTGCCCTGGGACCTTGTGGTGAAAGGCAGGGAAGAAACAAACAGAATTATACAAAGAAATGGTAAATCTCTGCATAAAAAATCCGATGGGTGCTTTGGGAGAAAGAATGAGGAAGATTCCACTATAAAAGAAGATTCAGACATGAAGCCATAGTGCCCCCCAAGTTCTCTCAAGTTTGTGACTCTGAAAGCTAGAAGGCTGGAGTTCTTCCACAAAGCCATGCATGAAATATTGAAATGCAGCTTGCTGAGAATATGGGGGCCAATGAAATCCAGTCACGCTGCCACACCCATGAAAAACCACAAGTAACAGAGCAGAGTGAAAGTGAATGCATTTTAACATTGGCCTGTATTTGTGGAAAATATCTTTTTTTCTGTGGATTACATGCATCTCTAGCTGTTACGGAATGTAAACATTTGCTGTAGGAGAGCAAGGTCACCTTGTTCCGAACAGTGAAACATCGAGACTCTGAAATATTCCAACGTATGGTATTAAAGTCAATACCAAAACAAGGCAAATGTTTGCCTTTTTTGTGTCAACAGCTGTGTGTGTTCTGTTGAAATCTTTCTAAGGGTGTAGTTACCCTATAAATGCGCATAGCAACTTGTGACAAATTGGTTAAGTAAAGAATCAGAATCGAGAATTGGAATGATGTATTGTTGATTAACGTTTTGTCATTGCAATTTAGAAAAGAGCAGAGATAATAATGAGACCTTCTCAGCGGGATCTGGTTAAGAAACAACTGCATCCAGACTCTATATTACAGAAGGATGAATGCTAAATGTAGCCAACCTCCCTCCCTCCTTCTCCCTCTCTCTCTCACACAGAATTCATTTCCTTTCTCTGGACACAATTGATTCTTACACTGATACTTTAAGAGTACATTCTGCATCTTGAGGGAGGGTTCATTGTTGCAAGGAATTTTATTAAATAATGCAGGGAGGAAAATCATTTTGAGTCTCTCAAGATGTAACTAATGTGAATCACAAAGAGATGGCTGATTGCTCTAATTCACATCCAAGGACTCTTCCGTTTTTTATCCTCACAATAGCTGTCACTAAGGTGGGTCAATCTGTGGGAGATGGTGATTTGGCCAAGGCTGTCTGATTAGCTTCATGCCCGAGTAAGAATTTAGCTCTGAGATGCCATAGTCTACCTTCAAATCGGCCCACTGCACTACAGTCCAGGAAAGGAGGCTGGGCCCGTGAACACTGCCTCAACACTACTGCCACATGATATATATTTAATTATTTCATGAAAATTATACATTGTTTGATTGTTGTTGTTGTTTTGAAAAAAGAAAACCTCTCCAAGCGGTTTACAATGACAAAACCCAATGAAATCACTATTAAAATAATTTAAAACAACTATTTAAAACATTCAACAAACTTAAAACCAACCATAAGCTTTAAAAAAAGTTCAAATACACATCAGTGTTCTACGTATCTTGCTTAGAGAAAAATGTTTTTAGTAGCTGCTGAAAATAGCAGCTGACGAAGAGCAGGCATTCTTTCTAAGGAATATGTTCTTAAAATCTTTAGTTACGTCTACAGAGAGCTATACAATTTGAGATCATCTGTGTTCTGAGGTTCATATTTTATAATAGCAATATGTCTAGTTATAGAATGCTCAAAACAACTCCGTTAAATGCAGAGGTAAGCTGAAAAACTCCAAAAACAATGAGATAATGTTGGGCATTCCACATGTTATGTAGAAGCAAACCCAGGTTTTCTACAAGTGTTCATTTGACAGGGCGCTGCAGTTAGCACTGACTCATATACTCATATAAGAGTATATTTGCAATTGGTCTCATTCACACATTACATTTTAATTTTTACATTTAGGAAACCTTAGGTTTGCACCTAAAAGTGAGATGTTAATGACATGACCCCAGAGACAATTCCTGCCAACCTTTGGTAGTATCAGCACAGTGCTACAACACGTGGAAGAAATGACAGAAATCTTTCTCTCCAACACATATTTCATTTTCAGACACACCAAAATTGAAGGTCATTATGAAATGAAATGAGGTGCCGATCAGGTCATTTAGTACAGGAATTAGCAAAGATCGGATTTTTCCCAACATCCCTAGCAAACCACTGTAAAACCCGTTCATTTTAGCAGGGATGTACAAGATAACTTCCCTTGTAATTTATGCCCAAAGTTAGTGTAGTGCAAAAGAAAAGAACTGGCTTCTGCTCAATCACTTGGCATTTTAAATTTGCTAAAAAATGCAGCAGGATTTTATTTGGCAACTTCTGTTTTTACCTTTCATTTCAAAATCTCTGTCAAAAACCGAGGAGGCCATTGACACTCAACTGGCTCAACTCCCAAACAATCATTTCTATATTGAGGCTTAAAAAAAGAAAGAAAGTAACTGAAAAACATGATGATAGGCTGTAGAACAATTCTCAGTGTGAAGAAAACTGTTAACAAATGTCCAGAACACATTGCAGAAGCTAAGAATGCACAGCTGGAGAAGTGTACTTGTCTCCAAGCTGTATATTCATAATTTGTGAATTTGGAAAGCATTGCAACGGCTGAGATTTGCTAGCAGCTGATATGCGCCAGCTTTGCATGTATTTCTCTCCATTCATTGCTGAGAGTTACAGATGTTCTCTCCCGCATGAATCACACCTGCAAGCCTTAAAACAAGTTTTTTGTTTTATATATAAAAATGGAGTAGCAGATGCACCAGGCTTGAAGGCTCATGAAAAACTGATAGAAAAACATGCCTTAATTCCACCCTCCCCCCGGTTCCAGACATTATTCTTGTGATACCATTGCAATGACCGCCAAAGTTTAAAAGTTTTAGCTAATTTTATATTTTAATACAGGCCAGTCCCTTGAGACGAATGGGGGGTTGTTGAACATGTTATGGCTGCTGAGTGGAAGCTGCATTAAATTGTTCCATGTAGCCAGCCATTTGTTTGTTCTGACTAGAGCTCAGCCAACATTTCTCATAGGAAACTTTCGGGGGGGGGGGGAGGAATGCCTAGGATTCTTTTTTTCTTACCTTAAATAACAAAGAAGGCTACTTCATAGAATTTTCTCTGAATATGCCCCATCTTTTGTAGCTGCTGTCAACTCCCTGCCCCCCAAAACTAATATGCGGTGCCTCAAAATGGTGCCAAGGTATGGTCTGTGGTGGAGGACACAAAATGGTGGCCAGGATGCCAAAGCAGTTTCGGCTTATGCGGCAGCACACACAAAGTCCTTAGGGGAAAAGAGGCTTGCTACTACCACTGCGAATGGTGCACCCCATCCCTGAGAAATCCTCGGGATAATTTCTTCTCCCCGTGAGAAATTTGGTAAAATGGTTCTCTCAGCTTTCTTCTCACAACAGGGTGGAACATGTCAATATGCTATTTGTGCAGAGAAGTACGGATTTTCCGTGCCAAACGCCCTTTTCCAAAGTCCTGCAAAGCGCGCAAGCAGCCCATGTGTCATGGCCCAGGAGTTAGCTTCGCCTGCTGAACAGCAGCCTGAAGGGGGAGAAGACAGAGGGTCTCTTCCTGCAGCTGATCAGCCTCCACAGAGGAGAAGGCACTGCGGAGAACTAGCTGGCACTGATGAGAACCAGCAGCGGAGCAAGCTGATCTGGTGCCTGGGACGGCACACATGCCCTGCGCCCAGGGGCGGGGCCAGCCACCCATGGGAGCGGGACCAGTCAGAGCAGGATGCTCTGTGGGGCCTCCAAGGGGTCTGCCTGCCTCTTCCCATTCAACCACCCTACAGCAGAGGGGGAGGCACGGGTGGACCGTTTGGGGCAGCATGGAGCCTGTGGGCGCCCAAGCCACCCCACCACTCCTAGAAGAGCTGCATGGCTCGGGCACGCTGCAGTGAGTGCCACCCAGCATTTTATCACCCCCTTCGGCAGTGACACCCGGGTCATACCGCCCCCACCACACTCCCCTTTCTCCACCCTGATGAGGACCAGCTGGCTCTGCGCGTCTTTTTTTTTTTTAAAAAAAAATTATTAGAAATTTCAACACAGCAATTTATCACAAATACATCCTCATCCCCCCCATTTTTCCCTCCCTCCTCCCCAAGAAAAGAAGACCCCCCTCCATCCCAGACTTCCCTCAGCTCCTCTCTCTGGTTTCTCGGCACATGTTATTCTCTGCATATTATAAAATTGTAAAGGTCCTTAACTTATCTATCTGTATATTACCAATGAAAAGTTTGTGAATGTTTATTCAAAGCCTGCCAAGGAGTCCAATTCATTTTGTTGTTTCTTTAAGTACTTTGTAAAAGGTTCCCATTCTTCTTTAAAGTCACAGTTGTCCTTATCACATAGTTTGTGTGTCAACTTCGCCAATTCCGCATAGTCCATCAATTTCTCTTGCCACAGTTCTTTAGTCGGGATTTCCTCGTTTTTCCATCCTTGTGCTATTGAGACTCTTGCCGCCATTGTCGCATACATAAAGATATTTTTCAGTTTCCTTGGCAGGTCTTTTCCTACAGAGCTCTCAGCAGCAGTCAGATGCTGGAATCATTGCCTATGGTTCCCGGCCCAACCTTGCTGCTGCCTGCTCTCCATCTGGACCCTTGGCTCTGTGGCCATCCAGATTCCCTGAACTCTGGGCTGGATCCTTGGCTCTGTGAACATCCGGATTCCCTGACCTCTAGACTGTCTGAATTCGTATTCAGATTCTGCTCTCAGGCACGTGTTCCTCAGAGGTTCCTAGCCGCTGCTTGCTCGGCAATGGGACTTGGGCAGGGCTGTGACACCTTGTGGCAAAGTTCTCTGCATGCATGGATAACATAAGACCACAAGAAGAGTCTGTGGGACTAGGCCAATGGCCCATCCTGTTCTTACAGTCACTAACAAGATGCCAAGCAGAACCCAAGCACAAGAACACACTCCCCTTCTGGGTGGATTTGAAATGGGAGATGGTGGCAGCATATGTTGTGTTGCTCTTATGATTCAGTACATGGGTTTACTCATGACTGCTATTTCACTATGCCCGTGATGACGACTAAGAAGTTAGGTAGTCCAATGGGAAAGAAAATACTTGCAGTCGGGCCTGTTGGCACCAATCCAAAGCAGACCATTTGAAAAGTGGCCCAAACCACCACAAATCTTGCATTTCAGAAATGGAGCACACTCGTTCAATGTCTTCATTACAAATTTAAACAACCGTTTCAAAACTGGTTTAGCTGCCTTAACTCCCCAGGTAGCCAAAACAGTACTGCAGAGGGGCTAGGAATCTCTAATCGGAAACCAATGAGAATGTCACAAAACTGCATGTCTTAATGTTCTTGTGGGGAGGGGACAATTAAATCAGTTTTGAGTTTGTGGTGTTGATTTTTTTTTTTTTTTTGCCTTGCCTTGGAACAAGGAGTCATCACCTCACATCTGACAGAGAGAGGGAGAGAGAGATCTGCTTCTGTGTGGTCTAGAACCCGGCTCATCAGAAAGGGAAGAGTGTGGCTCGGCAGCTGCTAATTTATTTATTTATTCTTGTGTACATATTCCCTCTTCCCCCTTTTCTTTGGTCCACCAGGAGCTCTCAAAGCAGCTTGAGGCCTTAATGGAGTGACTGAGTATGTCATATGTTTTGCTTACCAGGGAACCTCATTATACCTTCTTCCTTTAGCGGCTGAGCAAAAGCAGCTTCTCTTGCCGCTTGCATGCTCCCAGTTTGTCTCTTGTTTCAATGCGAACTTTGAAAAGATAAACCAAGGTATGCCACTGCAGAGCTCACAAAACCATGTGCAAACAGGGGCTTCTCTGTTAAGGGCAGAGCCTGGGGATTCTCTGCATGTGAAGACTCTTAACACACTGGGATTTCCTGCAAGACAATGAGCAGGGAATGTGTTGTGCACTTTGAGAATGCATACCGTATTTTTCGCACCATAGGACGCTCCGTCCCATAGGACGCACCTAGTTTTTTGGGGGGGAAATAAAGGAAAAAAAATTTCCCTTTATTTCCCCCCCAAAAGCAGGTCAGGGAAACCGAACCAGGTCGAGGAACAGCGGGATGGTGGCGCTGCGCCTCCCTGCTGTCCCCCGAGCTTGTGGGGCTGGCTGATGTCTGCCTGGAGCGCGGGGCGCTCTGCTTCAGCGGGCCCCACCCGCCAGGCAGCAGGCTGCTATCCGCAGCGTGGGGAGCCCTGCGGGGAACTCCTGCAGGGCTCCCCACGCTGCAGATGTCTGCCTGGCGGGAGGGGCGCTCTGCTTCAGGGCGCCCCTCGCGCCGGGCGGCAGGCTGCTATCCGCAGCGTGGGGAGCCCTGCAGGGAACTCCTGCAGGGCTCCCCACGCTGCAGATGTCTGCCTGGCGGGAGGGGCGCTCTGCTTCAGGGTGCCCCACCCGCCAGGCGGCAGGCTGCTATTCGCAGCTTGGGGAGCCTTGCGGGGAACTCCTGCAGGGCTCCCCATGCTGCGGATGTCTGCCTGGCGCGAGGGGCGCTCTGCTTCAGGGCGCCTCTCGCGCCGGGCGGCAGGCTGCTATCCGCAGTGTGGGGAGCCCTGCGGGGAACTCCTGCAAGGCTCCCCACGCTGCGGATGTGTTCCCGAAGCGCCGGGCGCTCTGCTTTCAGGGCGCCCAACGCTCCGGGAAGCAGGCTACCATCCGCAGCCTAGACACGGCTAGCGGAGCGCTGCGCTAATCCGGAAGCTTGGGGCGTGCGGAGCTCAGCGCGCCCCAAGCTTCTGGGTGCTGGCAAGGTCTCCGCTAGACGGCTAGCGGAGACCTTGCCGGCACCCAGAAGCTTGGGGCACGCTGAGCTCCGCACGCCCCAAGCTTCCGGATTAATGCAGCACTCCGCTAGCCGTGGGAGAGCTGGGTCTCCCATGGCTAGCGGATAGCTTCCTGAAGCCTGGAGAGCGAGAGGGGTCGGTGCGCACCGACCCCTCTCGCTCTCCAGGCTTCAGTGAAAGCCTGCATTCGCTCCATAGGACGCACACACATTTTCCCTTGCTTTTTAGGAGGGAAAAAGTGCGTCCTATGGTGCGAAAAATACGGTACCTTCGAACATTTCTCCGATAAAAATAGGGATGTTCTATTCCATTATTATTATTATTAATAATAATAATAATAATAATAATAATAATAATAATAATACCCCACAGATCTGACTGAGTTGCTCAAGTCACTCTGGGTGGCTTCCAACATATAGAAAGCACACAATAAAACATTTACAAACTTCCCTATACAGGGCTGTCTTCAGGTGTCTCCTAAAGGTTGTATAGCTCCCTATCTCCTTGGCTCAGGGGTTGCATAACTCCATACCCTCCAACTTTTCTCCAGTGAAAATAGTCCTAAGGAAAAGCAGGACATTCTGGGATCAAATCAGAAACCGGGACAGCTTCTGTAAATCTGCGACTGTCCCTTTGAAAATAAGGGAAACTTGGAGGGTCTGAGAATGGTTTGCAGTGTTGGCATGAAAGCAGGAATGACTTTAGTGCAGAGATTTCCTTTGACGTTACCTTCTCTCCTGCAGTGGGAACTCGGGGCTTATCTGTACTACAAACATTACTCCATAAGCGCAAGCATTTCTGCTTTCCTAGTGGGATGATCTGCCCTCATCTCCCCCTGCATGCTCTTCTGGGGGTTTTCCCCAACAAACACCCCCAAACACAAGCCAGTTGTGGAAGAGGGGATATGTGGAGGGAGGAGAGAGGCAGGAAGTGGAAGTCACTCCACTGGCTTCTGCTGCTGGAACCAGTTAGTTCATCTTTCCCTTGTATTGGCTTCTGACTGCAAAAGTGTCATGTCTCTCCTCAAAGAATCCTGGGAAGAGTGGCTTGTGGTGCTAAAAATTCTCTGTTCTCTGTAGGACAGAAGAAGGAATGACTGTTAAACTAGTTTAAGTCTGTGCGGATTGCTCCTCCAAACTTAACCACAGTCTCCAACATTTTCTCCATAAAAATAGGGATGTCCCATTCCATTATGATAATTTTACTATTTATACCCCACACTGGGCTGCCCCAACCACTCTGGGCAATGTCCAATATATAAAAAAACATAATAAAACATTAAACATTTTTTTTCCAAAACTTCCCTATACAGGATTGCCTTCAGACAGCTCAGGGGTCAGATAACTCCATATGCGCCAACATTTCTGCAATGAAAATAGGGACATCCTAAGGAAAAGCAGGACATTCTGGGATCAAATCAGAAACCAGGACAGCTTCTCTAAATCAGGGACGTCCCTGGAAAATAGGGACACTTGGAGGGTCTGACAATAGATATTTCATGTCACTTCCTGTCTCCGAAGCCATTATAGTTCAACAGGACTGCTCCTTTGTCCGCCTGTCTGCCCTTATTACCTACCTTACGGATGCCTGAAATGAAACGAAACAGGACAAAGCTGAGAGTTATTCATGGGATAGATAAGAACATACTCTCAGCAGAGGCAGGCTGTGAAAGAAACAAGGGGTGAACTTATCTGTCAGAAACAGGAAGTTCTGCTTCATGTCTTTTCAGTGCATTTGAGGGAGTGAACTTCTTTTCCTTAAAAAAAATGAGGAAAAAACAATATATGTATGCACTCTTAGTTCAGGGGGTGTAGTATATTGTGGTGTGGTTTGAGACTGGTCATGCAAGCCCAGCAAGCAAAATATGCCTTCAAGCTTAGCTGAGGGAAAAGTGATTATCATTAGGGCAGCCAACTTGCAGCAGAAGCAGTTTTGCCCTGTCTGGGCACAAGACTCTGGGTACAATTCAATACAGTGGTACCTCGGGTTAAGAACTTAATTCATTCTGGAGGTCCATTCTTAACCTGAGGTACCATTTTAACTAATGGGGCCTCCTGCTGCCACCATGCCACCGCTGCACAATTTCTATTCTCATCCTGAAGCAAAGTTCTTAACCCAAGGTACTATTTCTGGGTTAGCAGAGTCTATAACCTGAAGCGTCTGTAACCCGAGGTACCACTGTATAGCAGACTCTCCAAGTGCCCCCATTTTCCAGGGGCAGTCCTGGATTTACAGAAGCCGTCCCAGTTTCTGATTTGATCCCAGAATGCCCTGGGTTTTCCTTGGGATGTCATGTCTCTGTTTAAATTGGAGAATTATTGGAGGGTATGGAGCTAAGGAGATAAGTAACTGTGCAACCTTTAGAGGACATCTGAAGACTGCCCTGTATAGGGAAGTTTTTAAATGTTCCATGTTTTATTATGTTTTTATGTATGTTAGCATTGGTAGTAACATACATGTATGTTGTGTATGGTAGTTGCTGCTCTTGTCCTCTTCGGTAGGGGGGAGTTTATTCTTCTTGATTTGCTGTGTGTCAGGTCCTTTGCCATTTTATTGCTCTGCTACCCTGTCATGTTCTCACTTGGTGCTCTCATGATTTTAGAAACTCTGCAGATGTCTGTCGCCATTTGCAAACTCAACTCAGATTCTCTTAACGCCGGTTCCTTTTGTTTTAATCAGCCACAAACTGAAAACAAATCAGATTGTCAACATGTGATCCTCACTGTTCTCCAATCCACAATTTCTTAACTTGGGGTTTTTTTTAAAGAATATTTTTATTTAAACAAGACAGGCAAAAGGAAAAAAAGATTGCACCACTATTAACAGAGTCTCAGACAACAACAACAATTTTAGTATTTATACCTCGCCCGTTCTGGCTGGGTTTCCCCAGCCACTCTGGGCAGCTTACAGCACATATAAAAACATAATAAAAGCATGAAAAACCTCCCAATACAGGGCTGCCTTCAGATGTCTTCTAAAAGCCGTATAATTCTTTATCTCCTTGACATCTGAAGGGTGGACGTTCCACAGGGAGGGCGCCACTGCTGAGAAGGCCCCTCACCACAAAACCTCTCACCACAGAGGGGCGAGGGGTGAGGGGAACCTGGAATGCAGAACACATCAATCCAGAGATTTAGATACAATATGAATGTTCTTACGGGGGGGGGGGGAGTGGGGAACATAGATTGTTGTGTTATAGGAATTCTATATATATAACATAAATGTTCAGAAATGTACAAGGCAAACACATACATAAGTATGTAAACCACATGTCTGAAATAGTACAGGATCCTGAAGCCATTTTGACTCTCCCAAATTGACCTCAAATATTTCTCTACAAGGAGGAAGGAAATGGAAAAAGCTTTCCAATTGTCTTTGGACTGTAGGGGCTCACACCTCCCTGTAAATACAGTCTGGCAAGTATCTGTTAAGCTGAGCACACTATCAATATGCGTAAGAGATTCAGGAACTAAGTATTTACCATCTCAAAGGAATGGCCAGGCAACCCAGAAAAGGCAATCAGATAAGGCATTATCAGGTATCCTGGCAGACAGGAGAGAAGCAACACACTCAAATTTCTGCTGGGGACCACCTCTTTCTGTGAAGTATGGATGATGTTTTTGCGGGGTGGTCTTGAGCTACAGGGCAGGCAATTTCAAAAGTCTATATAAGAGCTTGGACATCAGTGTTCTGGGTTCCTCTCCTCCATGTGTGGGGGAGTGGGGGGCCCTGTTGCAACAGTTTAATAAAGATCATGCTTACTAGTTGCTTTGCTTCTCAATATTCTCTGGTTGGTCTCTGTTATTTTCTCCTACCAATAGAGAACCTACTTAAGGACTCTATACTCTATACTTAAGGGCTCTTAGATACCCCATAAGGGAAAGGGAGCAGTATTTTCCTTATAACTGTCACACACTGCCCCTATCTGCACCACCCCAATCTCTGAGCAATGTGAGGTTCCAGGGGTTCCAGGCAGGTGACCCAGGGACAGCAGAGACTGTGTTGTCCTTATGATATATGGTTTAT
Source organism: Podarcis filfolensis (assembly GCF_964270895.1). Lineage (NCBI taxonomy): Eukaryota > Metazoa > Chordata > Lepidosauria > Squamata > Lacertidae > Podarcis > Podarcis filfolensis. The sequence continues at coordinate 23,104,896 of NC_139621.1, read as the reverse complement.
ATACACATATATTCAACCTGAGCCCACGATGGAGGAGCTCACATTAACACCGCAGAACAGGGGTAACCAACCTAAGGCCCATGGACCGGAAGCAGCCTGCAGAGGTTGTTTGACCAGCCCACAAGCTGCCCCTGAGTTGCCTGCTCGTGTGCTGCGCTAAACTGGTGCAGTGTGGGGACTCGCTTCCCTGGCGCCGAAAATCACACCTGGGTCTGCGCAGACGCTGAAAACCTCATCTTCACACGTGCACATGCTGAAAATCACAGGTGCGTACACTCCGTGGGACCGATTTAGCCCAAGCAAGATAAACCTTGCTGCTGTAGAAGGTCTTGTTTCTCTCATCAGCACAGCCTTGGATTCAAGCATAAATCAAGCATGGCTCTCACTTCCTATCTTCTGCTTGCTTCTAGCCCAGTTCTCTTACAAACCCAGCTCTGGCTTTTGTCCTTCTAGTTTCCGGCCAGGTGAGGGAGGGAGCCCATCCACTTGCCCTCTGGTACAGAGCAGCTTCCCTTTCTTATATTAATGACCGATACTTAGGGGCCGTTATGGCTCTTGCCTGGCTACTTGAACAGTGGGATTCTCCATTAACCCTGGCTGGATCCAGAAATTAGAAGGGACTCATGCAGCCTACCCCACCAAACACACAACACAATTTATATTTATCTCACTACGTAAATAATACAATATATGAGTACCCCTCACTTGTTCAGGAAGAGGGGGGGTAGTTATTTCTTGCTTTCTAACACGTTTGAGTGTTAGATGAGGGTGAGACCAGAACACCTATTTCTAAAAAAATAACCACACCTCTGAATGTGTGCCACCCATATTGCCTTACAAGGGAAACACAAGTTGATGAAGAATCTCTGGCTGGTCATATGGATTTATTCCCATTATTCTGAAACCAAATAATTGGTTCATTGAAAGGACCCAGACACAATCCTAGGCACCAGCTCTTTACAACAAACACAACTTTTTCTTTAAATATATCATTTCTTCTATTCTCTCCCCCCCTTTTTAGCCTCCACCCACATTTTGCTCCAGTCAACGAATCTGAGACGCATCAGATCTTGAGCGTTTGCTGGGATCACGCCAGCATTCATAAAGTCAGACCGTGCCTGCCTCAATATGACTAACATATGGTCTTAACAAATTTCAACAGCACTGTATATAAAAAGAGAGCTGATCCAGAAACTCTTTCTGGTGTGTGTGTGTGTTGTTTTAAATCTCTTTTCCCCCTCCCCCGCTTCCACCCGTCCCCCCTGCTGGCTTTCCGTGTGGCACTGATTGTTGCTAGGATTTGGTCTTCTTTGAAACCGCTAGAGTAAATGCTTATTATTTCTCCAAAATGAAGATTTTTTTATTTGCAGATTTATGTCTTTACTGTTAGATTTTGTGTCATTGTCTCCCAGAAACAGGCTCTGCACATCTTTGTGGTGATTATAGAAAATGCAGTCATGCTTTTTTCCTTATGTGAAAAGGAGCTATAATATACTCTTGGCTCTGAGTCTTTTCAAAAACATTTTCCAGTAATAAAAACCCTGTAGCAATATCCACAGAAAAGCACTCAACTTCTATTTAAACATGAACCCTACATAATTCTCTCTCTCTCATATATATTGCTTAAATCCATTTTTATCCAGAAAGGTACACTATTTTGTAGGGAAAATGAGTTGCAAATGTTGTTGCAGTGGGTAGATTAAGTTGTTTAAATAGTGGTTCACATATATTCTCTTGCACTCTTTTGAATAACCAGAGCTACATCTCTGTCTGTACATACCACTACTTCATAAAAAGCACTTCTGTTCATTAACTTAAGTCCTACCAGACAGCCTCTAGTTTTAAAAGCCATCTGGTGACTGATAAGAAATGTAAATACTTATCTCCCTTCCTAAGGCCAGTGGATCATAGCCAAATGGAGGATGAAAGCTTTAAACATGCTACCATCTTGGTTGTAATCTGCTGTTACACTGGAAGCGAGATTAATAATGCAATGGGGTGGGGGGGGGTGGGGGAGATGTCCAATTATCTTTCCTATTCAGCCTTTTGAAAAACTTCTGGATTGGAGAACCTGTAGTCTTAAGGCAAATGCATGCTTTCCCTCTGTGCCCCTGTGTTTACTGATAACGACTAATTATACCTGCACAAACAGAATATGTAAACAGTGCTCGGAAATTAAACATTTTTCAAACAGCATATTCTGCAGTATGCAAAATATGTGGAGGTTCCCTGTTTTCTGCCAAGGGGTGGGGTGGGGGGGTGGTATCAGGTGCTGCTTGTTTCTAGGATTAGACTGATGATTGTTTAGCAGACCAGGAGTGGATTTTTATGTGTGGAAGGAATAGACTGTTGACTTCTGGAAATCCTGTACAAATGAGTGTCCAAGTTAGTTTTCATGGTTGGGGACTGGGTGATAAATCAATATATTGTTCAAAAGGGGTTTGAAGCCCATATCATGAGGTTGGTTTCATAATTTTTGACCTGGCAATATATTGCAAATCATGCTCTGTGTGTGTGTGTGTGTGTGTGTGTGTGTGTGTGCTATTTTCACAATGTGGGAAAAACTGAAGCCAGCCAGTGCCTTTACATAGCTCTATCCAGTGATATTTTTCTGGGGATACGCAGGGGTACGCATACCCCTAAACATTTTGTGAATCTAACAGGAGAAGAAACTAATTTTTTTTAAAAAAATATTTAATTTCTTCTCTAGCATGGTTAATTGTCAGTTCCATTGCTACCCCTGATGGCGGCCTCATTTCCTGTCACGGTGTTTCCTAATTCTCAGACGGAGGTGAGCGTTTAATGTGTGAAGCAGTGTGGAATGTGGATGTGTGGTGAAAGTTACTGATGAAAGTTTTTGTGGGCTGCCAGCTGTGTAATATGACGTAATTCATGTTCTTTGTACTTTTGTCCATTTACTGTATTTATTTTCCCCCAATTTGAACTATAAAATGGTGATTTTCTTGAGTCAAAATGAGAGGACCCCTAAACATTTTTATCTATCCTTATTTCAGACATCATGATATATCATGATGTTTACCTGGTGATATAACACAATGTTGAAAACCAGATATTGCTCGGCCCTACAAGGGACTTCAGCAGGAAAATTTTCTCTCTCCCGTTGTGGTCCATTTTCTCTCCCACCAGTTGGCCCCTAACTAACATCTCCTGGTCAGCTGCCTGACTTGTTCTCTTAGACTTTATTCCCCCTGCTGTGAGACAGAAACAAGAGAGTAATATAGTGGTACCACCGGTTACTAATGGGATCCGTTCCGGAGGCCTGGCCGTATCCCGAAATCTTCATAACCGGAGGCACCCTTCTGCGCAAACGCATGGCGCACAGAGCACTTCTACCCATGCACGCGCGGTGAAACCTGGAAGTATACAGTTCTGGGTTTGCCACATTCAGAACCCAAAAGTTACGATACCCAAAGGTAATGTAACCCGAGGGTCCACTGTACAGGGTTTAGATGTAGAAAAAACAAAAGGCAGCAGGAGTTGCCTGAATGAGGCTTACAATGCACCATTCAACTGTCTTAGGTACCCCACTCTTGATTTCTGTAGTGTTTACTCCTCATCCTTTTCTTCTCCTAAAGATATCCCACCAGGCAGCAGAGGTTTGGCACCAGAGTTTTCCCTCTTCCTGATGGGCTCCCTTCCCAGGTTGACAAGGTCAACCCACTAGAGCCCATCTCCGCATGCATGGGAAGTCACTAACTCAATGAGGGTTTAAGGCCCCTGAGCTACCCCCACCTGGTTTAGCTGACTGGTCAAAGCTGTTTTCCGGGGTATGGCTGCTGCCACATGCTGGCAGTTTCTAGGAGCCACAGAGAAGTGAGTGCAGGATGGGGACCAAAGGTGGACAAACTACCCCTGAAGGAGCACAATGGGTCCCACACCAGAGGACCTATAAACACCCTATGAACTCCCAAGCTGACTTTACAACAATAAAACCAGTACACATGTGAAGTGTGTTCACAATCCGCATTAAGATAGCTAATTAAAGTATAACTAGATAAATGCATTTACATGGAACAAAAGCATCTTAGCTGCCACCTAAAACCAAACTTTCTGTGTCAATCACTCTCTACGTATTTAATCTTTTGACATTTTACTTTCTGTTGTTGGCTTTGCAATTAATTACCTTGAAGTGTGTTTACTTCCACTCCAAGATTATTAGTGGTTGCAATAAAACCAAATAGGTGCTGTACGTTTCTTGCTGCTGTTTGCTTCCCAGTCCATTTATGGTTCTTATCTTATGATCACATGTTCTTCCAAAGAAGGAAATTTTTCAAGTAGGCTTCTGATAATCCTAACCTATGTACACAATGTCAACAGCAATGGTCTCATCTGGAATCAAAGATTCTGCACAGCTTTTCTCATATCGTGTGTCCAAAGCTGAATCAAGTTTGATTGTTTCCCAAAACTGTTCCCTAAAACCTGTCCTATTTTTTTTTACATTCTGAATTACTGTTATTTTTAAGGTTACTGTTCCTTAGTTTGCTTCAACCTTGTAAGTTGGTTATTTATTTTCGTAATCCAGGGATAAACTGAAAAGCATTTTTGCCACTCGTTTTTACCTTGGGCTAACAAACAGTGTCTTGGATTTTAAAAAATGTGAACAGAACTCTGCTTGTGAAACAGGGCTTCCCCACCTCTCCCCTCTGAAAAGTTGAGAGTGATGGTCAAGGAACTCTCTTGAAAGATACTGGATGTAGTGTAGAGAGCTGCATGGGGGGAGGGATAATTGATGGAATTTAAGAGAGTGCACCTGGTTCATGCAGAAGTGCCGTCTTGCAGACCACCTTTGGGCAAATGGATTCCCCATCCATATCAAACACTGATAGTGAAGGCTATGGCTTACAGGTTTCAGCTCACAACTTCTGAGTAGATCATTGTAGCAGGAAAGGTGAAACCTCCTGAATATCTGTAGAACACATTTATAGGGTGTGTATATGTGGTTGATTGGGTAAGAGAGAGAGAGAGAATGAGAATCCTTAATTCATCAACAGCCTTGGCCCTGTATACCTGAAGGAGCATCTCCACTCCCAACATGCAGCCTGGGCACTTGAGATCCAGCTCTGAAAGCCTTCTGGCTGTTCCCTCATTGCGAGAAGTGAAGTTACAGGCAGAAGGCCTTCTTAGCAGTGGTGCCCGTCCTGTGGAACAACCTCCTGTCTGATGTCAAAGAGCTAAACAACTATACGACCTTCTGTAGACATCTGAAGGCAGCCCTGCATCAGAAATTTTTAAATGTTTGATGCTTTATTGTGTTTTTATATGCGTTGGTAAAAACAATAAAATTGTTGTGGTTGCTGCTGCTGCTAATTTTAGTAGTGGAGCTTTTAATATTTTGCTATAACTCTCCATGGATAAATTGCTGACTTACAATTAACATTTTTTGCTGTTACAAATTATACCTATGACACCTTTTTCTTTTGATTCCTTTATTTCAAATTTGTAATAACAACAGCAGCCAAAATAGCAATGAGTTTGTACTATCATACTCAGAGTATTCTATTGAAATTAATGGGCATGTCTAACTTGCATCCATTAATTTCAAGAGGTATGCTCTGAAAAGCATTTAGTTGGAAACACTGAACCACACAGTTATTTCTCAAACCTTATGGGTATAGTTTATGAATCATGAGTAGTTTCTAAGCTTTTTTTTTTGTTGTGTCCTACAGCAGGGAGGAATGATTCCTATAAAGAACTAGTCAGCTTCACCAAAATGCTAAGAACATGCAATGACAGTACAGCTCGCTGGGTCTGAATCTGCAAACAATGATAAGTTGGGGAGAGGAGGGGGGAAACCCCAGACACCACAGACCCCGTGACAGGTTGAGGAGACATTTATTTATAATGACTGAGAGGCTCTCATTAAAATGGAACCTCTCACCATCTGGGTTTGGGTTTTCCTGATGTGGGGTCAGGATCCTTTCAGAGCTCGAGATGAATAGCGAAGCGTAATTTGCGTTGGATATTGTGGCCAAACTGCAAACATTTTGTAGTTACATTTGCAAGAAAACCAACTCTAACCACAGTCCCAGGGCACAACAATGAGCAAACTCTCTCCAGCTGCACTACTGTCTGCAGTAACCCATCTGAGCGGAGCACTGACAATCTTGCCACTTTAATTCTCAGTCTTGTCTCGTTGCTGGATGGCTGCCATTAGAAACAGCAGTGTAACTTCATCTGCAGGAAAATGTTTCCCTCTGCCATATGGGGGAAACACACAGAATCAGATGAGGAAGAGCCTTTGGAGGGCGGGGAGAGGAGGAAATCATCAAGGTGGGGGTGGGGAATAAGGGGAGAGAGGGTGGTAAATTTGTCCAGATTGAGAAAGGAATCAAGATTGACTTCAGAATTTTTCATGTTATGCTACTGAGAAAGGGCTTCTGCTTCAGCAGAACTGTCTGAGGTACAATTCATATATTACTGCAGAGGGAGCCTATGATTCTATGATTCTATGAATGTTTAGATGGAAGAAACTTTGAGACCTTCCCAGCTGCTGAGAGATGTAATGTTTCTATGGGAGGAATCTGTGCTATTCAGCACCCCATGATTCCTTTATTGAGACAAAGAGTGCACAAAGTGTGACCTTCAAGCTGAGTGTTGCATCCGCCAGTCATATATTGTGGCTCACTTTCTGATTCCAAGACCAAAAAAGAGAGGAGCAGTAATAGGTTGTGCACCTGGGTCAGCTACAATACCTGCCTGCTAGGCTGCATTCAGATTGCTGAATGGAAGTCCAGGACTGATCTAGGTAAGACTGCTGTCATCAGGTTGCAGGATGGCTGGAAGGGGCTTCTGACACTTTAAGTCACTTGGTTCTTTGCATTTCCATTTGTCAAGAAGCAAATCTTCTTCTCTTCTTTGGCAATCACTCGTAGCCCAGTAAGATTGTCTTCCATAAACATGGTTTTAACAATGAGTCCATAAGTGACTGTGGAGGACAATTCTGGATCCACACGTCCTTCCACAGCGGGGGCATTGGTTTCCGGGAGTTGATCAAGGTGTGGATTTGCAAAGTGTGCCTTCTTCTTAGCCCATTTCTCCCTTGCGTCCTGAGTTGGAGTGTCTTCAAAGCCCATGACACTTTTGGTAAAGGCTGTTCTCCAGTTGGAGCGCTCACAGGTGAGTGTTTCCCAATTGTTGGTGTTTATACTACATTTTTTAAAATTTGCCCTCAGACAGTCTTTAAACCTCTGTTGTTGACCACCAGTATTACGCTTGCCATTTTTAAATTGGGAATAGAGTAGTTGCTTTGGAAGATGATAATCAGGCATCCGCACAACATGACCAGTCCAACGAAGCTGATGCTGAAGAATCATTGCTTCAACACTGGTGATCTTTGCTTCTTCCAGTACACTGGTATAAGTTCGCCTGTCTTCCCAACTGGTGTGTAAAAATTTTCAGAGACACCGTTGATGGAATCTTCTGAGGAGTTGGAGATGGCGTTTATAAGTGGTCCACATTTCACAATCATAAAGTAAGGGTAAATAAAAAGATAGAAAAATGTGCAAGCTTGGTAGTGTCAGGAGCTGTGATGGTGCCTAGGCAGCTGCCCTTTATGGTCAGTTACTGAACTCGAAGTAGCAGTGTCTCAATGAAAGTTCCATGGATCCAGATGTCAGGGCCTGGACTGAGGAGGAATGGTGGAGACTGCCGTGCCTCTTTCTGCACTTTCCGGAGAAGAGGGAGACAGTACAGATCAGGAGTCGGCAAGGCTTATCTTGTCTGGGCTGGTTCACTGCTACGGAGCCCCCTCCATGAGTCGGATTGCGGGCATGCAAGAGCGAGCGTGCTGGTGATTTCTGGTATCTGTGCAGACGCAATTCCTGGTGCCACGAAAGTGAGTCCCCACTGGTTCAGTGCAGCACACAGGGACTCGCCAAGTGGGTGGCTCAGTTTGGATGTGGCTTGTGGGCTGGTAAAACGACTCCCGTGGGCCACTTGTGGCTCATGGGCCTTAGGTTGCCGACCCCTGGTACAGATTTCCAGCAGTGATTTGCAGAAGGTCACAATTCAGAGGCTGCAGAGGGGAGAAGCTGGGAAATATTTGGAGAGGAGCAGGAAGAAGAAGAAGCACCAGGGGAGAGACAGCTGACAGACTCCTCTCCCAGGACCCGGTGGGCATTGAAAGTAGGAGAACAGAAAGATCAGAGGCAGAAAGCACAGATCAGCCAACGTAGGGATGACGTATAATGGGAAAGAAAGAGGGGGTGAGGCTTTACTTGGAGTAACACCATTATCCAAGAGAGACGACATTTCTATGTCTCTCTGTGAATATTGAATAAAAGACATTGGTAAGAGCTTCTTGTATTTCCGTTACTGGCAGACTGCTGTGAGGAAGGAAGATCGGATTCCCTGAAACCTGACACCAATGGGCCCTCTTGGACAGGAAGGAGTGTCAAAGGTCTTCCTGTTTCAAGTTGAGCCTTGCTTAAGGATGGGCAAATATGTCCATTTCAATTTCTCTCATTTTCTCCTGAACTTCAGTTCTCCTGAACTCATTTCTACATCAATTTGCATTTTTTCCCCCGTGAAAAAATTCCTCATGAAAATTATTTAGGATTTCGGTGCAGATTTCTCTTACTGTATACAATTTTATGTACAATGCTGCCTAATGCATACATCATTTTTCCAAAGTAGTTTTTCCTAACAGGAAGCATTTTTCTATGGTATTTTCACAAACGTATGCGTTTCTATGCAATACTTTACCATAGCATTAGCATTTTTGTTTATATTGCTGCATTGCAAAATTCAGACAAGTATGAATTTCAAAGGACAGCTATGTTTCGGTTCGCATATTGTTTCAGAAAATGCGAATTTGATAAGCTGGCCTTGGGCAATGTTACTCCTAATTCTACATTCTAGCATCTACATTCCTGCATCTGTTTTCCAGATGGGCATATATCTTCTTCTTTCCTTTTGACACTATTATGTTGTAATCTGTTGGGCCTACTTGTCACGGTACCTTAAACAGTCCCTGCCATTTTACTAATGTTTTGCTGTTGGGAGTGGTTGGCAGCTGCAACACCTTACTTTAAATATTAAATAATACCACCTGATCTCTGTCCAAGTTCTTATCCCAAAACTGATCCCCCGGTTTCTCTCCTTTCAAAAATTCATCTCTTCAGATTAAACACAAATTAATTTCCCTCTTTACTGCTTACTCTCAAATTTGTCAAAGCAGAAAAAGGGGGAAATTCCCCCCTTTGGTTCCCAAAGAGAAGATACCAAAGAAAGTTATTTTAAAACAATTAATGCCATCAATTCTATTTCTTTTCAACCTGATCTGTAAGTTTGACTCTTCTGCATCATGCAGAATAAAATGTACATATTCTATACATAATTTTGCTAAATATACATTTCTTTGCAAGCCATTTTACCTAAAGTAATGCATTATTGTATGTTACTTCCTCTAACATCCAAATTACATGCATTTTCCCCTAATACAGAAGTTGCAAACCTTTTTCAATTTACAAATTGCTGCATTTTTTGTATGTATATTGGCTCAGGACGTGGGTGCCCATGAGGTGAGAAGGCGCTGTAAGAAGGCATCAGTTTCAATTCCTCCCTGTATTCATCACCTGAAGTACGGTTTCTGTTCATTTTATTATGATCATGGAAGCACTGTTTCTGTTCTGCTGCAGTTCATCTGCTAAAAACATGATTTGTTTTGCTGTCTGCTGTGGTGAAATTACGTAACTTATGTAATTTACATAACTAATTATGCAAACTACACAATTTATGTCACTGTTACATTATTCCACACTGTTTCAGTGCGGAGGAAACACAATGCAAGTGTGGGGAGGCGGGGAGGTAATAAAATATGTTTTGTTTGTGTACTGATGTCAAGGAAATAAACAACTATCTGACTTTTGGAAGACATTTGAAGGCAGCACTTTATAGAGAAGTTTTTAATATTTGATGTTTTACTGTGCTTAATGCTTTTATTTACTGAAAGCCACCCAGAGTGGCGGAGGCAACTCCGTCAGATGGGTGGCATATAAACAATAGATGACGATGATGATGATGATGAAAGCAACAACAACAGTGAATACTGACCATACTCATTGGGTTGTTTTCCATCCTGAAGAAGTAATTTGCAATTTCCGCTGCTGTTTCCATTTTGGTCAGATTTCTTGGTTATACCTAATTAGTTGGTTGCACAATAAAATGCAAATTGAACAAATTGTTCTCTTCCCCCATTCCTAGTTGCAACTGGTAGCCTTGTGACAAGATTAGACTAGATGTCCCTGTTGAGCCCCACATATCTATGATTAGTTGGTACAAGCACAAGTCAGGGGGTGGGGCTTGTTGAACAAAGGTGGCAAAGGTGTTATTTTCAGAGCAGTCCAAAGACCAGATCCTACATTCATTGCTAAATTACGGAACAAGAAGCATGCTCTGCAAGGATTCGTTATGCTGGTTTTTGTATCTCTTCATAAATATAGTAGCATTACCCCAACAGCCGACCTGTAACGATCTTTTCAATTTTTAAAGCCATAAGCATTGAAAATTATGTTTGCCAGTCTGTTTCCCCTTGTTTAATGGCATTTTCTCTTACCTTAAAAGGTAAAGGACCCCTGGCAGTTAAGTCCAGTCACGAACAACTCTGGGGTTGCGGCGCTCATCTCGCTTTACAAGCCAAAGGAGCCGGCGTTTGTCCACAGGCAGTTTTTCCGGGCCATGTGGCCAGCATGACTAAGCTGCTTCTGGCGCAGCAGAACACCAAAACCAGAGCAGCATACAGAAACACTGTTTACCTTCCCGCCAGAGAGGTACCTATTAATCTACTTGCATTTTTTGGCATGCTTTCGAACTGCTAGGTTGGCAGGAGCTGGGACCGAGCAACGGGAGCTCACCCCTTCACAGGGATTTGAATTGCCAACCTTCTGATCGGCGAGCCCAAGAGGCTCAGTGGTTTAGACCACAGTACCACCCGCGTCCCTTTTTCTCTTACCTAGTGCCATTTTACTGTTCAGTTTATTACATGGCAATAATATGCTCACAGGAAATACAGATTTAGGTTCATTCCTTCCCATGGCAGCAAAAATAGAGCTTGCAGAGGGGAAGGGGAAGTCTAATAAAATCCCATTGGTGAATCAATGGCTGCACAAAGCGTGGGAGCTCCCTGACACAAACTCTCGCATCAAACCGAACCAAAAGAAACAGTGGGCCTTACCAATTTGGACATGGACTATTTTTCTAGTCTACAGACAAACTAATAACACACTGTCTGGTAAACCCCTAATTTTGGCTCTGTATTTATGAATAGAAACCCCACCCCCATATATAATTTATAGCGAGGTGACTAAACCTTTTTGGTGCTAGGGTCATGTTGACCTAATGTAAATCCTCCTAGTTTGCAGGATGAAAAATGTGTGAGGCCAAAGTGATCGGCATCATCCATAATAAAGCACAACTGCTCCCATCCTGTAAGATACCTGAAGCAGAGATTATATACAGTACAAGCAGGCCACACATGCATGCCCAAACTACCACATGCTAGTCTGAGGTGGAATTGCAGGAGGTTGGACTAGAGTACCCTTGTGATCCCTTCCAACTCTACAATTCTACCATCGTAAGAGTAAAAGTAAAAGGTAAAGGACACCTTGACGGTTAAGTCCAGACAAAGGCAACTATGGAGTTGAGATACTCATCTCGCTTTCAGGCCAAGGGACCCGGCGTTTGTCCACTGACAGCTTTCTGGTCATGTGGCCAGCATGACTAAACCGCTTCTGGCACAACAGGACATCATGATGGAAACCAGAGCGCACAGAAACACCGTTTACCTTCCCACCGCAGCGGTGCCTATTTACCTACTTGTACTGATATGATTTCGAACTGCTAGGTTGGCAGGAGCTGGAACAGAGCAACAGGAGCTCAGCCCGTCATGGGGATTTGAACCACCAACCTTCTGATTGGCAAGCCCAAGGGGCTCAGTGGTTTAGACCACAGCGCCACTTGCATCCCTTTCCATTGTAAGAGTGTACCTTGTGAGGTGTTGGTGTGTCTTTGCCTTTTCTGTCTTGAAAGCCACAGAAGCCAGGAAACAGTAGAGCTGACTGAAGCTTTGTTTTCTGTTTCCTGAGTGCATCAAGAAGCTCCTCAAATGGCAGAAATAGCAGCATTGCAGCCACAGTCTGTTCTGGTATTGTTTTGCCTCTGCCAAATTCTTGGTGGATCTTGCAGCGACAGTTAAATATCACTTGTGGGGCTGAATCAGGCCCATATGCTGGAGGTTCACCACCCTGATCCATAGTGATGATATGTATCACATCAGGGCTGATCTTAAATCAGTAACATAAAGCTATTATATATTGTTCATATTTTATATGAATAAAAGCTTAGCAGACAAGCAGCGACCATTTTACACAAGTCTGATTGAAGTGTAATCACACAGACTGGTCATTGCCGACCTGGAAGTGGCCTGAAAATGGGGTTTGTTTCTCTTGGACAGAAAGCCATAACTACTGATGTATTCCAGTAGTGGAACAATTTTGGCCCTCCAGATGTGGGAGTATGGCTAACTGTCAAGGAAGACTGAAGCTGTAGTCAAACATCTGGAGGGCTGCAGGTTCTCCACCTCTGTAGGTGGTTGGGCACAAAGCTAGGACACAAAATGAACCATATATACATTGCTGAGTAAACTGGGATGAGTCAAACTCACCTATGGAGTCTTCTCTGTTTTCCCCCCTGAAGGACTACAACATTGGCTGCAATAAATTGACTGTCTCTTTTATCATTCATAGCAATAGGAAATGGTAGCAAAGATACATAACAGGAAGACACTAACAGAACTCTGTGCCTGTTTGCATAGAAAGGGTGGGGTTCAAATATCCTGCTTTACCTTACATAGGAGAAAGTGACTGCAGTGCCTAGAAATTGAGGAATTCCTTGGAGCAAGAGATGGTGGAAAGGACCATACAGGAAATCCTAGGAGCCAGGATAGCCTCTATTTTCTTTAAGTACAGTGGTACCTTGGTTCTCAAATGCCTTGGTACTCAAACGCCTTGGTTCTCAAACCCCCAAAACCCGGAAGTAAGTGTTCTGGTTTTCTAATGATTTCCAGAAGCCAAACGTCTGATGCGGCTGTCGGCTATTGTTTCCAGGGCACCTGCACCAATCAGAAGCTGCGCCTTGGTTTTTGAACATTTCGGAAGTCAAACGGACTTCCGGAACAGATTAAGTTTAGCGCTTTTGTTTTTGCTATTTATTTTGTGTTTTTGTTTTTGATGCTTTTTCGGTTAATTTGTTTTTGTGACTGTGTAAAATCCAGTTCAGCTACTGAGTGATTGATTGTGTGATTGCGGAAATGGATAAGAGCCTCCCCATCCAAACAATGACTATCATGAGTGCAGATAAGAACAAAATTTAATTTTTAGTTTTATCATCTACAGTACTGTCTTATTTATTTTATAGTACAGTACTTTTGATTATTGCTTTCATTTTATGGATCAATGGTCTCGTTAGACAGTAAAATTTATGTTAAATTGCTGTTTTAGGGGTTGTTTTTAAACGTCCATTTTGCATTACTTTCTGTGGGAAAGCACGCCTTGGTTTTGGAACGCTTTGGTTTTGGAACCAACTTCCAGAACGGATTAAGTTTGAGAACCAAGGCAGCACTGTACTAGGCTAACCAATGAAAGTATAAAGGAAGGGCAGATTAACATTTTAAGTATCATACCACACTGATTTTTATAATCCTAAACATCTTGGCTGGTAAGGATGTGCACTACGCTCTTTTTTAAAAATTATACTGCTGACAAATAACTCAGGGAGGTTGTGGAAAAATGCAGTAATTAAAATGCTGTAGGTGATTCAGGTCCCTGAATCATAAATTCTTCAGAGAAAAAGCCACAGTGGATACCTCCCCCTATTCACTTTTTTTTCCACGATGTCCCAGTGGATACCACAAAAATTAAGTTTATATGTTTACACAGCCAACCGTAATGACTCATCTCAATGCAATTTATGCACCTATTAGCAACTGTCAGAATATTTACTCACACAAAGGGGTGATTATGCCTAACGCAGCTTTCCTGGAGTCCACAGTAGGCTGTGAGGACCATCCTGCCAAAAAGGAAAAATAAAAGTTGGAAGATCAAGATGAGTGATTGTGAATTATAGGCTCCTTTCAGACATATACACATGAGCTAGACCGAAGATGAAAACTTTTGTAGTTTTTCAGCTCATTTAATTCTAATGGCCCACATGCTGGGTTACATAGCCAAAGTTAACATCTGCACTTTAGCTGGTACATGCTTTTGGAATTGGCATTTACCCTGTGACCACAGTGGCTTCTATTGCTCAGCTATTATAATGGCTTGGCACCTCTCTCCTTCCCTCAGGCTTCAGGGGTACAACAAGAGGACAACCCACACAGGCCACGAGGAAAGTCATCTTAATGAATGACACATTATGAGCTTCGTGAAAGTTATTTGGATGACTCCACAGGGTTGTTGGCCAAACTATCCTCAAACTCAAATTTCTCAGGTTAAATCCAGCATTTCAATCCATATACATCTGTGCCTTGTGGGCCCCACACAACAACATTAATTTCTCATTGGGGGTAATGCTTTCTGTAGTTTTGTCTACCTATGTTATATACATTTGTCCCTATTGAAATTTGTTTTGTTAGCTTGGGCCCAGTTCTGCAATCTGTTAAGGCCATTTTGAATTCTGATTCTATCTTCTACAACATTAGCTACCCCTCCCAGTTTGTTGTCATGTACAAATTTGATGAGCATCCCCTCAATTCAATTTATAAAGATGTTGAACAACAACAGGCCCAGGACAGAACCCTGCGGCACCCCACATGTCACATTTTTTCCACGATGACAGGGAACCATTAATGAAAAATCTTACTTCTCCAACCCCTGAAAGCCTGTTCTCACTTCTTTTTATGTTTTCCCCTGTCTTTATTAATAATATTGCAACACATTACATATATATAAAACAACTCATAAAATAAATTTAAATTTCAGTCATATACAGTGGTACCTCAGGTTAAGAACTTAATTCGTTCTGGAGGTCCGTTCTTAACCTGAAACTCTTCTTAACCTGAAGCACCACTTTAGGTAATGGGGCCTCCTGCTGCTGCTGCACCGCCGCTGCACGATTTCTGTTCTCATCCTGAAGCAAAGTTCTTAACCCGAGGTAATATTTCTGGGTTAGCGGAGTCTGTAACCTGAAGCGTATATAACCCGAGTTACCACTGTACATAAAAAAGAGAAAAACAAAAACAAAAACATACACGTATCTTTTCTTATGCCTGTTCTCACTTCTAACCACCCCTAATCATAGCACATCAGCAGGCAAGTTATTAAATACAATTTGATACTTGCCAACCTCTTCAGGGCCCTCGTAGCTGCAATATTTCCTTTACCCAAAAAGCAACTTCATACGTTATGTTTTTAGGTGTCCATTTGGTTTTTTTTTTTAAAAAAAGTGTACAGCCATACATATTTTCAGACATGTATATTCTGTATGCATACATGAAGCCTAGCTTGGCTGTGGCTCCCTATTGAACAATGTACATGGTTTGAAGCTGGAATTTTTTCCTGGGTAATGAATGGGTGGAAAAACTCTCAGTGGTCTTGCTTGCTTTCCTTTCCAGCTTGATTGCTAAGTGGTCCCAAACATTTCAGCAAGAATTCCCCCTCCTAGACCTGCCTACTGCAGTCTACAGATTTTGCAGTGGTATTCTGCAATATCCATTTGCCATCTCTTGGGCCTTGGTGATAGACAATCCAAAATGGGAGTGCATCTTCAAGCACCATGTTATGTATGATGTAACACTATCTAGCAGGTCACGGAAAGCAACAGTATAACAGAAGCAGCAGAATTTGCCAACAGTTCTATGTGTGAGAGAAGAGATCATGTAGGGTCTCTTTGGCCTTTGGAAAAGATATTCCCCTTGGCCAGCACTAGAATAAGAGTAAAAACTCTTACTAGCTCTCAAATTATTTCAATTGCACTTTCAAAAATAAAATAAAATAAAAATGCAGCGTTATTAAAAAATTAAACCGTACACAAAGTATAAACCACTGAAACGCGAAGGAATAAATCTTTTTTGCTGTTCTGCACACATGCAAGGAAACTGAACTAAGACATATGGTCACCATCAGCCTGGATGATTAATTTTGAGATGATGCACTTATTAATCCATGTGGAAAGGGGGAAGCTACCATAGAACTGGTTGCAATTAGCTAACCGCAAATAACCTGCTCCAGCTCCAAACCCAAAGCCAAAAAAATGGCATTTTGGAATGATTACATCCCACAAGGGCTTGCATTTTGTGATGAGTCCCCCAAGGTTAAGATCCACACCACAGTGTAAAACCAACCCTCAATTATACTTTTTTTTTTTCCGGAGAGGGGAAGATCAGTAGCAGGTGGCGCCTGCTATAAAAGCCTCATTAAAACACCTTCTGGTTGAAATTCACAAAAGAAAACCACCAGATGGGTGCCCATCTCTACATGGTCACCTTACCACCAAATGAGTTTCACCTGACACAAGAGGAAAGTGCAGTCAAACGCCACCCCCACCCCCGCTTCACCCCACCAAGAATCTTAGGTTCAAAAGAGGATGTATTAGGATTAATAGCACTTGATTACTAATCCATTGCTGTACCATATGCTAGCGGAGTTGTTCATTGTTAAGCCTCGAGACAGGTAACCCCACCCTGTCAGTAAAGGATACCCCCTCCCCCATTTCCACGGAGCTAATCTAATTCCATCTCCTCCCAGACCTCGGATTCCAGTAAAAGATATTTAGCTCTTCCTGCATTGCCTCTTGATGCATTTTTGAATGGAAGCAAATCTGATATAGAAGCTAATGATGCTGAAACTTGCTGACAAATTGGAAACTGTTCCCCCCCTCCCCGCTTGCCTCCTCCTGCACTGTCTGATAACTAGATGAGCCAAGTGTGCGAAAGGAGTGTTTACTACATGTGGGTGCTGAGCACATGGATCCCAAAGGAGAGAGAGATTGACTTTTCACACCTCCTCTTTTTTACTTGTCCCCCTAGCACTTTGGTAGAAGTTGTGATTTACAGCGGGAGAACAAATTGGCAAGCCGGGAAGTGTAAGCAAAGTTTATGTTTTTGAGAGGAGGCTTTGTCACCTTCTGCAACCCCTGCGAGTGGGAGCGTTTTTTCAGTGGCTTGGCTTTGGGCTGGATCCAAATCATTAAGTGCCAAACAGTGCAACCGGAGCGGTTTTTCCCCCATTTCATTTTTTTACGGTTCTGTTGTGTATTTTGTGTTAAGCTACTTTAAGAAGAAGAAGGAATACCACCCACGAAGTCTGTTTCTCAAATCAAGAAGGGGTCATGCTTATTTAATGTTGAGTAGGAGAGAGAGAAAAAGAAGTTACAAAAATAAAACCCTTACACAGAAACACATTGGAGAAATCAACCGCAAATGGAGGTTGTTTGTAGATCCAAATTTTATGTGACCGGGAAGGACTTTTCTCCCCCTTTCCTGGCCACCAACATTCCTGTCAAAATCCCCACTACCTCCCCACACATTGTACCTCCCCTTTGGTTGAAAACTTCATTCTGAAGTTTCCCTAATGGACCGATGGGTGCATTGATTCTGATTTGCTGAGAAACTGGGGTACTAAGGTGCATGAAGAAATACCTGAAGTACAAGGAATAAATGGGAATAATATACGGGGGGCAGAGAATTAATCAAGTTGTTCTAGTTTTTTATTTTTATTATGTATCTTGTGTTTTTATCTTGTGATTTTATGTTGTGAACCAGCTTGAGACCTGCGGGTATAGGGCTGCCTACAAATTTAATAAAATAATAATAAATAACTGGACTTTGTAGAGCACTTTTGGAGGATTGTGGAGACGACGGCAAATATTATTCTGTTTGTCTGTCTGTCTGTCTCTCCCCCACCCCCATTGTGTCTGATCAGAGTTATCCAGCTAAGCTGCTCTGGGTGCTAAAAGGGTCTACTGGAATCTGAATATCATACTCAGAATATCTGCAGCCTGCTGCGAATTATTTGTGTGGTGCTTTCCGGATAAAGTCCCTAACATCTGATCCTACTTAGACTCTATAGTTAGAACAGAGACCATGCTGAGGAGTCATTAGTGAACTTCTATTGGGGTTTGCTTGTATCAGTTTCAGATGACTTCTGTGTGAGGAGGCATACACAACCACATGCATGGCAAATACATAGCACATACAATCATGCTGGTTGGTAGGGGCCGTCCGGGGTGGGGAGGAACTAGGAGGAATCATGAACTCATGAGCGAGTGTGTGTGTGTGTGTGTGTGTGTGTGCACATTCACTTAATGGAAGTGAATAATTGCTTCTGGTTTTTTATCTTTCATTTTGGAGCAATGAAACTTGAGCATGTGGCTGATCCTCAGTTCCAAATGGCTCTTGGTCATGCAATTAAAAACAATCCTTTCCAGTCCGCCTGCCAGCTTGGATGGAAGCCCATTCCACAGCCACCTCAGACTTTGGCACTTGAGAGCTGTCCCCCCCCCCAAGTCATCTTGTACAGACTTTTGGTACAAAGTCACTGGTGGAAGTAGCCATGTAACAACAGAATAGCTTCTCCAGAATTCAACATGGATTGGATTTTACCCTTTGCTTGCATTTCTTGGGTGGGGTTGGGGGGCCAACAACATGAGTTCAATTGGAATGGCGGTGCTCTTGTGTCTCATATCGCGTGAAGAGCATGTCACCACTGTGGCCAAAGATGGAGCTTGGATGGCTGGTGGCTACTTCTTAATGAACATGGCCCAGCCATGCTTGTGAAGAAAGCAGCTTGGACATATGAACGTAGCCAGCGAAAGAGACAGAAGGCTCGAGTCTTTGCAGATGGCAAGAGGAATCCTTGGCAAGGGCTGCCAATGGGGGCTGCTGCTTCAGGGGAACGAAAGCTGCTTTGAAGACAAACACTGTCTCTGTGTGTGTCTGCCTCTCCCCTTCAGGTTGTAATTCTGTAATTAAACAGGTATTACGCGAGCAACATACGTTTCAAACATTCTCTTTCCACAAAGCAAATTGCCTTTTAAAAGGCTGTCTCCGAATAGAACTCCATTCTGTTCAAGAAAGCGGGGAGCGTGAAATATGGATGAATGCAAAAAACCTTATGCGCAGGCATTTCCACGCATATTGATTGGCATTTCTATGTCCACCTTGACTGTCTCAGCCTCTCACTCGATCATCATAATCCTTCCTGAACATGACAGTTCAGGAAAAACCCTGCAGCGGTGGGAGGACCCGATGAAGCAAAGTACTGAGGGGATCAGGGCCCCTCTTTGAAATTTTTAGGGATGCCTTGGCCCCCATGGTCCCGCATGGATGGCGACCCTGAATGTACATATTTACTGTACAGTGGTAGCTGGGGTTAAGAACTGAATTCATTCTGGAGGTCCGTTCTTAACCTGAAACTGTTCTTAACCTGAAGCACCACTTTAGCTAACGGGGCCTCCCCCTGCTGCCACCACACGATTTCTGTTCTCATCCTGAAGCAAAGTTCTTAACCCAAGGTACTATTTCTGGGTTAGCAGAGTCTGTAACCTGAAGCATCTGTAACCCAAGGTACCACTGTATTGTGTTTAGTGGTCCCCACCAGTGCAAAACATTCTACAGCCTTAGCCTGAGGCTCCCCCCCACACCACCCAGAAACACTATTCTCTTCTTCCTTGCACCTTTTGCTTTTGCCACTGCATTCTCAGTTCCAGTGCAGGCATGCCAAGGGCTTGCTACTGGGTGATGCCTCTCTCTAAGGGACCCTAGGGAAGGTGCCCCCTAACAGTGCCTCCAACTCCTGCTGCTTTGCCACACGGGCAGCAAATACTGTCCGAAGGTTAAGAACAGTAAACAGTTAAAGACTTTAAAGTTAATTGAATTTCCTACTTTGTGAAGGGAGCAAGAACGGGAACAAGGTGATTTCTTGCCACTGATCTCTAACTGCCTCATGGTTTGCCAAGCTAAGCTAAGTCCAATCAAAGGCAACTATGGAGTTGCGGTACTCATCTCGCTTTCAGGCCAAGGGAGCTGGTGTTTGTCCACAGACAGCTTTCTGGGTCATGTGGCCAGCATGACTAAACCACTTCTGGTGCAATGGAACACCGTGACGGAAACCAGACCGCATGGAAATGCCGTTTACCTTCTTGCCGCAGCTGTACCTATTTATCTACTTGCACTGGCATGCTTTGAACTGCTAGGTTGGCAGGAGCTGGGACAGAGCAACAGGAGCTCACTCTGTCATGGGGATTTGAACCACTGACCTTCTGATCGGCAAGCCCAAGAGGCTCAGGTAGTGGTCTGCCAAGCTATAGGAGCAGCTAGGGTGGGAATAGCATTTCTATGAGCCACTTGAGCTTCAACGTGTTTCTTTATCCAACATTTTGCTAACTCTGTGCCATGTTTCACTTGCTTCCAGGGAGGGGCTTCCCATTATAAGCTCTGGTTGTTCCCTTCGAAGCTGGATTCTCACTTCCCCACAGGGTTCACCCAGTTCCAGCATGAGCACTCTGCTTTATCACACTGTTCATTTCTACAATGCGCAACTGGCCAGCTGCCTGACTGCACACGCTCAGCAAAAATGCCTTGCTGGGTCTCCATGATTCGTTATCGTCCTGCCTCGTACAATGGTCAGGGGAGGGGGGTAAATCACTGTTCTGTTAGATTTGGGCTGTTTTGTGTCATGTTGATTGCATTTCAACATGTGGTTTGAAACCACAAATGAAAGCAAAATCAATAATAGACCTGGAGAGTAGACTCCCTAGAGGAGTGGAAGCTACACAGAAGGGGCTTGATGGCTCTGTCTCACAGCCAACCACTTTCTGATTGTTTTAATGGTTGACTATTCTATATAAATCGCCTTCCCTTTATTAACGTAAGTACATAGACTCAGGTGTTGTGACCTCAAACAGTCTCCCCCACCCCAAGAAGTCCTATAAACAGTTTTTTTGAAAGGGTTTTAAACTCAGAGATCATTCGCCCCACTCCTAACATATTGGCTGTCTCTGTGTAGTAGAGCTGTCTTTTAAAAAATCATTGTGAAAGTGATGAGACAGGACCCAGCGATCCTGGTCAAGCCGGATTAAAATGTTTGAGTGGAGTTGTGAAGGTGGATGTGTAGCATGGCTGAAGGATGCACTGAGAGACTTCCATTTTCATTGCATTTGTCTTCAGCCCAGCAGTGGGGAAGATAACAGGCGTGGAAGAAGAGAAAAGAGGGAGGGCTGGAATAGCAAGGGGTGGATGCAAGTGAATGCAGTTGTGCATATTTAGGTTTCCTTAGGGTCAGCTTGTGTCTGCTGTGCTTGGAGAAGGGCTGTAGCGTAATGGTAGAACATTTACCTTGCATGGTGAAGGCCCCAAGTTGAAAACCTGGCATCTCCAGGCAGGTAGGGATGAGAAGGCCCCTTGTCTGAAACCCTGGAGAGAGCTGCTTCTTGTTAGTGTGTGCAGTACTCAGCTAGGTGGATCAATATTCTGATTCAGTATGAGATAGCCCAATGTGTGTGTGTGTGTGATCTACAAGGTGTGACCAGAAATTTCAGTGCATGGTCACAGAAATCGGACAGTGAGAAATATTTAAACATACAATTGGCATCGGAAACCCATGAAATGCTCACAATCGGAGATGAAGCTATAACTTGAAAGGCAGTGTATGAGTGGTTTAAGCATTTTTGTGAAAGGCGGCAAACCATTGAAGATGACCCTTGATCTGGTAGACGGTCGACGAGCAGAACTGCGGCAAATGTCGACAGAATTCGTGAGTTATTGATGTGGGATCAGCGTTTGTCCGAATGATGGCAGAAGAATTGCATATTCCACGTGAAATCATTACTGAGGTTACTGCATTGTCCCACCCTCTATATTCTCCCAATCTGACCCCACTGGATTTCTTTCTTTTTCCAAAACTGAAATATGCACTGAAAGGGCACAGATTTTCCAACATTTCAGACATCCAAGCTGATGTGACGAGGGAACTGAAAGCAGTATGAAACGAGGACTTTTCCAGAAGTTTCCAACAGTTCTACAAATGTTGTCAATTGTATCAGAGGGGACCTACTTTGAAGGCCGGTAAGGTGTATATGTTTGAATATTTCTCGCTGTCTGATTTCTGTGACTGTTCACCGAACTTTCTAGTCTCACTTTCTATATATAACTTGATAAAAGGGTGCCAGTGCAAAATGGCTGGTATAGTCATTGGTGATAGTCTGTTCTGGTGAGTATTGGCTCAAGAAAAGCAGTGGAGTTGGTCACCACTGGTATTGCAGCCTCTGAAAGATTACACCTGAGGGAAAGGTGTTCCTCAGAAGGGGTGGGAAAGGTTCTCTAGCAGTAACCTAGAATTTCTGCTCTGATTTTAGCAAGACAATGCTGGAAACTGCCATCATATCCTCAAATTAAGAAAGAAAACCATTTCAGGACAAAATGGTTTTGTCCTGAGGCTCATTTTCATTTATTAGGGTGTTAGTCCCAAGGACAGAGTAGGGCTTTCTTCCAAGAAACCCAAGAAAACACACACAGAAGTTCTCTGTAAGAAGTGACGGAGTGTTGTTATGAAATATAGAGGAATGGAAACATACAGTGACCGAACTCTTTAGAGACACATGGGAAAGATGCCACACCCTCTTCTCATTATTTGCTGGAATCCCACCCAAACACAAGAGCAAACACACATTGTTTTGCCTAAGATCTATTATTATTTGCTTTTTAAAAACTATTTCGCCTTCCCTCAAAATTCCTCAGATTTGTTTAGTTTTTTGCCCAAAGAGAAAAACTCACATTGGAATTGATTTTAGGATAGTTTATTTTGGTGGTAACATTAACCTGATAGGTGCAGAACCCTGCTGAAGATTTATTATTATTATTATTATTATTATTATTATTATTATTATTATTACTAGTGTTATCAAAACATTTTTCTTCTCTCAAAATTCCTTAGAATATTTCCTCACCTGAATTTTCAACGACATTTCTCTTAAGGTGAAATTCCGTAGCAACTGCAGACCCAATTTTATCAGTTTTGTTCACTATATGAAGATTTTTTTTCAACAGCCCCAGACTTTCAACAGAACTTCTGGTGCTGATGAGAATCACAGGACACCGGTAGCACAGCAAGGCTATCAAAGTGCAACAGCACTTTCTGTGGTCAGAATATGCAGAGATTCTCTGACACAGAATCACAATGTTTTTCTGAGAAAAGAATTAACCTTGAAATTTCACTGTTGATGGGATTTGGATGTAGCTCTAAATCAGGACCAAACATGGTGTGATGACTCCCCTTCTACTAATCTTTCCTTCGTGTACTCTTCCTGACCAATTTCCTTGCTGTTGGAAAAGGATTCATTTAATTCTGGGACCATGA
Source organism: Podarcis filfolensis (assembly GCF_964270895.1). Lineage (NCBI taxonomy): Eukaryota > Metazoa > Chordata > Lepidosauria > Squamata > Lacertidae > Podarcis > Podarcis filfolensis. The sequence goes on along the minus strand of NC_139621.1, from coordinate 23,081,524 downwards.
GTAGATATACACAGATATTAAAAAATGCTGTGAAGATGCTTTTTTTAAAAAAAAGTTGTAAAATATATGTGGAATTTGCCATTAGCTCATCAGAGACATCTAGAGTCACATTTGTATAATGCACTTAAAACGCTATATTTGCAGCTGTATAGCTGAGTCCCATGCCATTGCTCCGAACTCCCCAAATGTATGGCTTTTTTCCTACGATGCGGGGGAAAGGAAAGTTTTGGAACTCAGAAGGGAATGTTTTAAAGATCTAACTGCCTATATTTCCATGCTTAGCTTCGCTGCATATTTTGTGATTTTAAATCTTTGCCAGGGTTCTCCCACCAAATAGTACTTGCCCCCAGCCTGGATCTTGGCATCTAAGGAATTCTCCTTTTATACCTTTTCTCCCTCTCATTCACCAACAAAAAACATCAACTACTTGCAATAGATTGGTGGCCTTCGCTGACTTCTCTTTTCATTTGTTTTGTGTGCCTTTACTGGGTTTGTTGCTAACTACTCTCTGATGTTTGCAGTTCTTGGAAATCTGTGTCTTTGTTATTTATGTTAACAGTGATATGATCGAGGTCTGCGTCAGAAACGTTCCAAATGTTCTCAGGTCCTCAGTTATTAATTATGCAAATGAACAGATTGCAGAAACTTTCCCCCCTTATGGTTACATTCTGGAGAGCTGCTTCTTTTTCAAAGATGAAATTAGTGTTGCAGTTAACTGGCTGGGTCTTCTAACATTTTTTTACGTGTGTGATGTTTTACAAATGTTGACATTACTGATCCCATTAATGGGAAATAGAACAAGGTAAAATCTAGTTGCTGGATCTTTAGGAAATGACACAGCTACAATAGGAAGTTAAGGATAGATGAGCTTAAGCTGAGCAATTCTAAAGTTAGACTAGTCACCAGATGACATTCAATTCTCCCAGAGGATCTGGAGCTTTCATTGTTAATGAGCCAAAGTAGTTATTAGTGTAATTCCGATGATGTCATTAAATTTACAGTGTATGCCAGAAATGGTAAGAAGATACTTTGGCCTACTTCTCATTGAGGTGATAAAAACCTGATTCTGGGTTGTTCCATTTCTTAGTGCTGTTGGGGTGGTGACAAAAGGGATTTTTCATCATCATCAACAACAACTTCCCTTCATCTACATGTCAGGGAGAATTCTTTCTCCTGATGTACTTCAACCTCTAGTAGAAAGTGGTACGGTCCAAATAAAAGTTTACCACATCAGTGAGAATAATTGGTTTGAGCACTGGGTAGAATATTGACTCTGGAAACTGGTTCTACTGACTCTTATATACTCAGTTCCTAAACATTTTTTTCTTAAAATCCATACCACTGATTTTATCACGAGGTTATTGTGAAGATGGATAAGGATGGGGGGGTGGGGATGCTTTGTATATCGAAATGGCTCTGTAAAGAGTCATAGGAATCAATCTGATTTAGAAAGCAGGCTGGATGCTGCCGTTTGATAGGATAATTGAATCATGTATTGATGGCATTAATTTCTGATGGACTTCTTAGGAAGCCATTTGATTAATGCTAATCTGATGTGAAATTATGCTATCAAAATTGCAGTTACTGAGCTTTGAAGGCAAAATTTGCCTAGCTTGTAATGTTCAGAAATAGTAGAAATGTTTCTGGGCTACAGTCCCCAATATGCCGAACATGCTGGCTATTGTCACTGATTGGAGTTGGAGTCTAACAACAACTTGAGGGCCTCAGGTCCCCAACACTGTAAACTAAATATATAAAATATATAAATATATTTTAAAAGCAAGTGCATTTTGACTGTAACTTGCCTTCCCTAATCTTTTAATTGCTTTCTTATTTATTTTCAAAGGTAAAGGTAAAGGACCCCTGGATGGTTAAGTCCAGTCAAAGGCGACTATGGGGTTGCAGCACTCATATCTGCTTTCAGGCTGAGGGAGCCAGCATTTGTCCACAGACAGCTTTCTGGGTCATGTGGCCAGCATGGCTAAACCGCTTCTGGCGCAATGGAACACCATGATGGAAACCAGAGCACACGGAAATGCTGTTTGCATGGACAGGCGGAATCCCCCAAACCCTGGGCGCCCCCCCCCCATGTGGAATAACGTCTCAAGATGTGCTATGGGATTAAAATTGGCCACAACTTTATTATATTTCCGATGTGAGTAGACCTTGGCTCAGGCATTGGGCGTTTATCCCTCCCAGTCCCCAGCCAGGGATCCGGGGAACATCAGGGTTATCCAGTGTGTGTGTGGGGGGGGGGATGGGCCAGCTCTGGAGAACATATGTTCAAGCAGAGAGAGCCGCCCCAGTTACGCCGCTGTCGCAGGGGAGAGCAATGACGACCTCTCGGTGTATGGTCAAAGCCTCCCCTCAAAAACCCCTTTAATGGGGAACCCTGGTATCATCGCCGCAAAGAGGAAGGGGGCGTGGGTCACCGCTGCATGCCCCCCCCCCCATTCTGGGAAGATAGACTAAAGGATTCCGCCCAAGGCCTGATACCGCCAAAGTTGTGATGTTTTGCTACGGGAAAGGCAAAACCTGCCAATGCAGGGGAATTCCTTTCCGGCCCTTCAACAGCGACCTTGATGTAGCAGCGCCCGTGTACCTGTGAAGAAGAGGTTAACTAGCAAAATAAGTCTTAAATAGGGTGGGAGAAGCTCTGGAGCCAACTGAAGATTCCCAGGGAAGATCCTCCCTCTATTGTGTGGGCAGGTAGTCCCTCCCCTACCTGGCCTGGTCACCTTGACAACGCTTCCCCAGGCGGGATTGGACAACTGACTGAGGTAGGCGGAGACATCCAGGAATCCCACCTGGGGGAAGGTGAAGCCAAGCCTCTGCTAATGGAGCCACACAGGTTCCAGGGGCTGCATGCGACCACACAAAGGGTGCCACAGTGGTACTTATTTATCTACTTGCACTGGTGTGCTTTTGAACTGCTAGGTTGGCAGGAGCTGGGACAGAGCAAGGGGAGCTCACCCAATCGCACAGATTCACACTGCCGACCTTCCAATCGGCAAGTCCAAGAGGCTCAGTGGTTTAGACCACAGGGACACCCGCGTCCCCTGCTTTTCACCTGCTGTCTGACAACATACAAATAAATTTATAGACTTCCACTCAAACCACTCCATGGTCTACATCAAGCTTCCTCAGCCTCGGCCCTCCAGATGTTTTGAGACTAGAATTCCCATCATTCCTGACCACTGGTCCTGCTAGCTAGGGATCATGGGAGTTGTAGGCCAAAAACATCTGGAGGGCTGAGGTTGAGGAAGCCTGGTCTACATAAAGTCTATGTGTAGCCAAAGGACCATTTTCTCCCCGACTGTTTCTTTGCTCCAAGTCTCCTCCCCATGGCTTCCCCCCTCCCCGGAATTTCAAGTGCTTGTTCACACATGTTTTGAACCTGGGCACCATGAAGCTATGGAAAGGAGCCTTGTTAGGAGTGGATAAATTAGCGTGTGGAGAAAGTGAGATGGAGACAGCATTCAGCACCACTTCTCCATTATAAATTTGGTCACCACTCTGAAACCAAATCTGTGTTTTATTTTGTTTTTAAATGGTATTGGGGAAGTATTGTATGTGTAAGTGTGTAATGTGTACAGACCCTCCAAGTGCCCCTATGGTTTGCCAGGGACAGTCCTGGCTTTACAGAAGCCGTCCCGGTTTCTGATTTGATCCCAGAATGTCCCGCTTTTCCGTAGGACACCCCTATTTTCATTGGATAAATGTTGGAGGTTGGAGGTTATGGTAGGGCATCCCTAGTTTCATTGGATAAATGTTGGAAGTTATGGAACAGGACATAGTTATTAACATTGGAGACATTTTGGAATGTCTCTATTTTCATTGGAGAAATGTTGGAGGTTATGGAATAGGACACCCCTATTTTCATCAGAGAAAAGTTGGAGGGTATGTGTGTAGCTAGCTTCCTAGACCTAAGTCATATGTAGGTGGAAAGCTAGGTCTTGTAGCTTGAGAACAGTTTCTTAATAAGGCAAATTAGGCACTGAGTTACTCTAGTCCAACTTTGGGATGGCATGTGTGTAAGTAAAATGGCGAGGAGGCCCATAATTGTTGTAGATATTTATGTGTTCTTTTGCCTTAAAGTTGAATTGTGCACTTCAACTATTAACATTTTTAAACAGCTCAATCATATTTTCTTTTCTTTTCTTTTCTTTTACAGGCTCCTTCCACTCCCAGGTGCCAAGCCAATGTAGTCACACATCAAAGGGATGAAGCACATTCTGTGGAAAAAGTACAGAGAATGTAAATACCACTTCTGTAAAGGTAAATATGGATTAAGTAGGGGACAAAATGTGTCTTTCATGAGTGGAAAGAGCAAGATTTAAAATGAAAAAGATTTATGAGGTTATAGGAGTGCATTTTATGAGCGTTTCAGAAAAGATATATTTTGCACTGACGTAGTGAGTAGGGAGGGGGTGTAACTTTTAATTCTGCTTTCTGGTGCTCAGGCTTTGTGGAACTTGAGGGAGGTGCATCATTTTTCTGTTTCAAAGTTGAACTTTTGAAAAAGTTTGAAGTTGCAATGATTCCTTCTGAAGGGACGTGGCTTGGATAGGTGCCAAACTCTAACCAAAATAGCACTTGAACAGCTTCACCTACATTAGTCTCCATGGCTGCTCTTCTCAGGAAGAGATGGGAGGTGAAAGGAACCCAGAAAACATGTTCTTAGCAGTGTTTGCAGATGGATCAGAAAGGAAAGAACAGGAATCTCACGTTTTAAGGAATGATTATTAGGAGATTTCCATTTCACCGTTGCACACTCAAGAGGTCAAGGAGGGGATAATCTCTCAGCCATATTAAACTTTTGATTTGGCCATCATTGTGGGACGGTGGAGATCCTTTGGTTATTAAGGGCCTACCAGGATTGGGAAGAGAAAGAATCATAGAAAAGCAATTTGCAGTTTGATTCCACTCTCTCTTTCCTAAGGCCTCCCATGTGGATGCATATCTTATATAAGAAGTCACCACGAAATAATATGATCTGAGTTCCCTCTTGGGGGGGCAGAATAATAAATACTGTACATGCTAAACAGAGGGTGTGTGCTATAAAGAATGAAAACCTGTACAGTTCTGTTACGACTCATCCAGAAACTAACAAAGAGGAGTGCTAGATTTATTTATTTTTTTGCCCAGCAAGTCTATGTACTAACATGAATTTGCAGCTCAGTTCTCATCAGACAGATCTGTGCATTTAGGAATGGAGTAATAAGTGCCAAGAATTAGTTGTGCATCTGGTGCGAGTTTGCATAGCTAAAAGTTGGTCCACTGTGCCATACCTGAGTTTGTAGTGCATCAGGTTCAATGCCTGTTCTGCACTGACCTGTGTCTTTTTATTCCATGTTCTGTTTCACAATAATTTATAAGCTTAAAGGGACCACATGCACCATACTTTAAAACGGTTCCCCGTTGCACCCTCACATAACAGCTCCACTAGATTAGGCTGCATACTTGCTGCTTACAAAGAAATGATGGGAAATGATGGTCCTTAATCCACGCTGCCAGATTTTGATTTTGCACTCAGTAGATAAATAACATGTTTACGGTTAGGTCTGGCATCTTTGTTCTCAGAGTAAAACACCTACATAAGTGCAAGCGCTGTTCAGAACCTCCTAAATTGCCCCCCACAAAATCCAGCTACTTTATTATGTCTAATTTGACTAAAACTGAACCTTTGGGAAGGGATATATGTGTTTTATAAATACATAGTGGAATTAGTAAAGTCTTCAACGTTTAGAAAAAACACAGCTGCAATATTTCCCCCCCAGCAAAAATGGCATAAAATATAGCACTCACATTTTTTTTTAATCTCCTAAGAGCTTGATACTTTAGCCTTTTCTCCCCCGTTTTATGGAATCTTAAAAGCCTATATTTAGAAATGGAGTAATCTATCTTTAAAAGATTTGTTTCCTCAGCATACAAATGCAACATTCCTCTTATTTCTTGTTCTTACATGTTTTAGTGCCACGGAGTTCCCCCTAAAGTTTTGCATTTTTCAGGCACATTCTTGAAAGAATATGACCTATATTACTCAAGAACCATATTATATCCGCCAGTGGAGATACTAGTAATAAATATAGATGTGCCTTTTTTAATGTGCTTTTTAAAAAATGGGACTGTAATTTCAAGCCATTCAAGTTCTTTCTTAGGCCAAGGCTCTATTCCAGTTTATTCCATGACAGATAAACAGAGGCTATTTCATTAGGGCAATTTCCATGTAAATAAGGCTGTGCTGACTGAGAATGATAGGAACTGGAGTCCAAGAAACCCAGGTTGGCAAGAAACTGAGTACAGTTCTTAGTATAGTGCGCTTGTTGGACAAGCAGATTAGGAGACAGTAATGAAATGAGCATGTCTGGAGTCCCAGACATGATTCTTGTACAGTGGTACCTCGGATTACATATGCTTCAGGTTACAGATTCCGCCAACCCAGAAATATTACCTTGGGTTAAGAACTTTGCTTCAGGATGAGAACAGAAATCGTGCAGCAGCGGCACAGCGGCAGCAGCAGGAGGCTCCATTAGCTAAAGTGGTGCTTCAGGTTAAGAACAGTTTCAGGTTAAGAACAGACCTCCAGAACGAATTAAGTTCTTAACCTGAGGTACCACTGTACATCAAACCATGGTTGCAGAGGAAGATAATTTGCATTGCCAGTTTGAATTCAAAATGGCGGTGCAAATGAATATTTGTGCTTATTGCAAGCACCAATCCCAAGGGTCCTGATTTTCCAGGGACAGTGCTGGAATTATGAAAGCCATCCCAGCTTCTGATTTGATTCTGAAATGTCCCTGTATACCCCACCAGTGCTGCCGAGCTTGGGGAGGAGGGAGAGCCTGTGTTTGTTCTGAGCGGCGGCAAGGGAGCACCCCATTGCCTCTCCATTGATGCTGCAGCTGTCCTCTTCCCTTGGGCAGCTTGTAGCTGCTGCTGGAGAGCAGGCGAGGAGGAGAAGAGGCTGCCTCTGCCAAGGCCCAGCCCTGTGTGATATGCCAGCTCTGAGGGGCAGTCAAAGGGCAGGGCTGCCCTGGGCAAGAAGACAGTGGGAGCAGAGAGCAAGGAGTCTTGATGATGTTGATGATGATGATTGCTTTATGCCTCTGCATCTAATTTGACCCTTTCTAAAGCTTCATTGGCTTCTAAATATCTTCATTGGCACCCAGTACATTTCCAAGCACAATTCAAAGTGTTGGTGCTGACCTTTAAAGCCCTAAACGGCCTTGGCCCTGTATACCTGAAGGAGTATCTCCACCCCCATCATTCAGCCCGGACGCTGAGGTCCTCATCCGAGGGCCTTTTGGTGGTTCCTTCGCTGTGAGAAGTGAGGTTATAGGGAACCAGGCAGAGGGCCTTCTTGGTAGTGGCGACTGCCCTGTGGAACGTCCTCCCAGTAGGAGGCAATAAACAACTATTTTACTTTTAAAAGACAACTGAAGGCAGCCCTATTTAGGGAAGTTTTTAATGTCTGATGCTGTATTGTTTTTAATATTTGGTTGGAAGCCACCCAGAGTGGCTGGGGAAACCCAGCCAGATGGGTGGGGTATAAATAATAATAATTATTATTATTATTATTATTATTATTATTATTATTATTATTTGGTGTGCATTTTTCTTTTTGTAAATGTACCAAAGAATAAAATAAAATAAGATCAGGATTAAGGGGTTTTCTGAAGACGGTGGAGGGCATGTGTGCTGTGTCACATTGGTATAGTGGTGGCAACACTTGCCCTTCTTCTGGTAGGAAGTTCTCATGAGGGAGGTGGGACAAAAATGGGGGTTCAAGGAGGGTCCATTGGGGGGCAAGTGAGAAATGTCCCTATTTTCATCTGAGGAATGTGGGACTGCATGTTATGGAGCAGCCATGTTTCCCCCCTGTACATCCCCTCCACCCCCGGGAAAAAACAGAACATCATCAATTCACATCGCTCCCAGGGGTAGTTGGCCTTTGCACATTGAAAGAACATGGGAGGAAGGAGCCCCTGCTGAGGCTGTGGGTAGCTGGAAAGGGGAATGGAAGCAGCATTAAACTCTTGAACCACCTCATACCTTGTTTTTAGAATGTGTTTCCCACTAAAAATCTGCCTTGGAATCAGACGAGACACACTTCTCCCTTTCCTTTCTTGGGAGCGGACCTTATTGGATTTGTCAATTCCTAGGTAGATGTCTCACTGGTCTGACTCTGTATAAGCTTCCTGTTTCTTACAGTACCACAGAAAAGGAAAGAAGAGGGCTTCTTTTCAACATATTTACTCTGTGTCTTATGCCTCTCTCCATCCTTTGAGGTTATTCGTTGCTGATCTTATGACTATAATGGTCATGATTATGGACCATGTCTTTCTTGGTATTTCGACAGTGGCCTATTCTCCCTCCTGCAGCATGCTTTTGCCACCTGCCAGAGGCAAGGGCATTTGAGGGTAAAGGAAGGGTGATTGTGGCCTTTTAGAGGAACATGCGCGAAGAAAACCTGATGGCCTTGCCTGAACTTGCCTCCAGGTCAGAGCAAAGAACGGAGTGGGAGAGTTTGCATACAGATGCCTGGGGCTGCTGCAATACAGTCAGGAAGAAGAAGCTTTTAAACAAATAATCAGAGCTTTAACAAGATTAAATGAATAAATATTGCTGTTAAGCATTGACAGCTTTGCAAACATAGCAAATTGAAGAATGAACGAGATGCACTCTACATGAGGTGGCATGTGCCCTTCAGGTATCCTCTTGTTGACATTTGGTGGGTAGGCCTGTCTGGCTTCGTAGGTTTAGCCACATCATGTTGATGGAAATTGCAGAAGTGGAAGGCAACTGCAGGTCTCAGGGGGATCTGCACAATTCTTGGGTGGACTGTGGACAATAGCATGCTAAAAAAAACCCTCTACTGTTGCCATGAGAAGATGCTTTCCAGTATACCTGAAGGAGTGTCTCTACCCCCATCATTCTGCCCAGATACTGAGGTCCAGCTCCGAGGGCCTTCTGGCGGTTCCCTCAATGTGATAAGTGAGGTTACAAGGAACCAGGCAGAGGGCCTTCTCGGTAGTGGCGCCTGCCCTGTTTAAAGCCCTCCCATCAGATGTCAAGGAAATAAACAACTATCTGATTTTTAGAAGACATCTGTTTAGGGAAGTTTTTAATGTTTGATGTTTAATTGTGTTTTTAATATTCTGTTGGGAGCCACCCAGAGTGGCTGGGGAAACCCAGCCAGATGGGTGGATTATTATTATTATTATTATTATTATTAATAAATAAATATCTGCCATACATTGCTCTGGAATCTTATAAATCTTATAAATGCAGATCTCAGGGTTGTTCACAGAATATGAAAAAGTTGCATTTTTAATTTGGGTGTACATTAAGCATTTTCTTTCTCTCAATGTAGATTACAGAAATGGGGGCGGGGCGGGAAACAGCATGCACGCACACATCCTTTCTGGGAACTTGGATGGACTGAACATTAATGGGTCTGACCATCCTTAGTTTAATGGTCTACTGTGTAAGGCAGTTACTATGACTAGCATAGTAACCCCAACCAATCAACCAGAAAAGAACAGAAAAAAAACCCAAAACACTCTTGGAAGTCCCTTGTGGGAAAGCTATGGACATAATTCTATCACATACTTCAAATTGTTTTAAGAGTTATTCCCACTCCACAGGAAAAAGCTTGGAAATAGAGTTCTCTGATCTCTAAAATACTCAACACACTCCCAGCAAAATCCAGGGAATTGAAAGAGGCATAAGAGTGACAGGCATTTGTAGTGTAGATGTTCCTCTTGGTACAAGTGGCTGTAGAACTTCGCATTGCCATTCTAACAGCAGTGTGCTTTTTTTCCTTTTTCCTTTTGGTCAAACTCTGCCCCAACCTCCTTGCAATAAATACACTTGGTTGAATATATGTAACTAGTAGACTAGAAAGAGACCATGAATGGGTACAAATCTATTATGGCCAAGATGGCTCCCAGATGGGTTTCCAGGTGTCTAAGACAGAGCTTAGTGGAACTTAACTTCTGAGTAGATGTAAAGATTCTCTGCCTCATCCCTTATGCCCACATGCTACATAATTGAAACACTGGTGTATTTGCACAGTAACTTCCCAAGGCAAGATATTCTATTTTCTAGGCAGACCATAAATATTGCATTTAGTAATTAGTAGTAATCACGCAGTAGGTGGTCTATCATAGTAGTTTGGCATCCTATAGTGAATCTGATTTTATTTTCTTGCATATTTTAATGCTTTTGACATATTTGACTGTGACTAATGTATGATTTTCCTCATAACATACCATATCAAAATCCCAACCCCAATGCGATTCCACATGATAAAACCATTGTGCCTACTGCTACCCAGTGTGGCAGAAATGCCTCTTTTCTCTGACATTTATTTGTGGTTGTGTATGTGTGGGGTAGAATGGGGGAGAGCTTCACCCCTGGAGAGGCGTTGTTCAAAGCCAATGCAGTACAGAGTTTCTGGTTTAGCCGAGCTCTCTGGTAGGCTGAGGCCCACTTTATAAAACTGCCATATTTAATATATCACAACCCAGTTGACACAGTTAACGTCTCTCATTCCCATAGAGAATGCTGTGGCCATGTGGTAATGATCTACCGTCAGCTTAGAGTCACTGACAAGACCAAGTGACAAAACTTACATTATGGCTGTCTGCACCATACCTGAGGCAGCAGAGACTAAACAGAGGAAGTCATTTTTAGAGCTGTGTACCTCAGAACTAAGAGCTGAAATGTGTGTGTGTGTGTGTGTGTGTGCATGCACACATCTATGCTAGAATCAACACAGAGAGGAAACTGATTGTGTTTCATTTGACCACAATTTTTTTTTAGAATTGCAAGGATCTACTTTAACACTTCATTTTCAAACAGCACCACAAGGCAAAACTCCACCCTACATATGGAGCATGCAAGAATAGTGGTTGTTTTGGTGAATTACGACATATTAAAATATTGAGCTGTTGGAATAAGAAAGTATTGATTTTGGTCATTAACATAGTTAAAGAAAGGGGTTCATGTTTCTTGGAAGGTGTCTCTATTCATTATGCCTCTAATTGCCCTCTTGCGTCTGGTGAGATGCTCAGACATTGCTGTATCCCAGATATTATTTCCCCATATGTTCAGGGGTATTTCAGTCTGGTTCTTCCATTGGTGAGCTATCGCTAATTGTGCTGCAGTCAGTAAGAAGCTTACTAGTTCGCTGTGGCACAGGGTGGAGCCTAAGTCTATGTGCAAAGTTAGTATGGCTAAGGCTGCTTCCCAAATATACAGCAATCTGTTAGATCATGAAGCAGGGAGTGCTGGAGGCCTTCAAATTGGCCACCCAATTGATGATCACAAATGGGAGGGTATCTGGACCACTTCCCCACTCAAAACCATCTCTGCTCGCTTACAGAAGGCCTCTCTCAAGGTCCTCTTCCAATGGCACTGGAAGCTGGTCAGGCTGGCAAAAATTAAACCCTCCCTTTTCTCTCTCTGTTGGAAGGGCTATGGAAAGCTTGGTTCATTTATTCATGTTTGGTGGGAATGCCCTTACGTTAAATACTTTTGGAATGGAGTATTCTCCATTATATCCGTAATTACAGCTCAACCTCTTTCTCTAAAGAATACAGTGGTACCTCGGTTTTCGAACGTCTCGGAAGTCAAACGTTTCGGTTTTCGAACACTGAAAACCCAGGAGTAAATGCTTCCATTTTCGAACGCGCTTCAGAAGTCAAACGACTTCCGCTGAGTGTTTCTCAATTTTCTCAATTAAATTTGCAGACTGCCCTTTGCACCTTGGTTTTCGAACGTTTTGGAAATCGAACCGTCTTCCGGAATGGATTACGTTCATTAACTGATGTACCACTGTACTTTAAAAAACTTAATGTGGAGCAGAAATACTTTGTAAACCCATAAATCTTGAAATGTGAATGTGGGGAGAAGAATATCGCCTTGAAGACAACAAGTACTGGGAGGCTGACAACACACAGGTGGTGCTCAGCAATGAACAGTATGGAGTTGTTCTTATAGATTCCTCATAACAGGGGCAATCTAAAGAAGTCTACTTTGCTTTTCAGTGCTAGCCAAGAGTAGAGAGTGAGTAGTTAAGCAGTAAGTGCTTCTAGCAAGCAGTATTCACCTCCAAGGAAGCCTAACTTCCATGGAAGGCTTGGGACTGTCCTGTGGGTGGACTGCACCCAGAGCTGGTGCCTGCCCGCCCCATTTTAAAAATCTGAAATGATCCTGCCAACTGGGAAGTTTACATGATGACAGTTTTTGGAACCATAAAACCGCTTTATAATTCCCGTGCAAAGGAATACTTATTACACTTGGGAAATATGCATGCTGTTTGTTTAAATGAAAAAGAAGCAATTTCCATCTTTATTTAGAAAAAAATAGTTCAAGGATGAGGTGAGCATTCAGCACCAGTTGACAGCTGCAAGAGATGTGTATTCCCCAGCACAGCTCTGTTCTCCAGATGCGAACGGAGGAGGGCAGCAACAAAGCCACAATTCTAGCTACATCATACCTTTAGAAACCTGTCCTTAATAAATGGCACCAAAATTAGAGGGCTGAGGCAGGTTAGAATAACAAGGCTTTAAAATGTAATGGCCTCTCATTTTCTGCATTAACTGGCTGGGGTTCACGTTTTCTGGGGGGAAAATGAATTTATTAATATGTTTGAATGACTGTTATTCTGGGCATAATTTGCCTGCTTAAATCCTACTGAGGGAAGTGGGATTTCATTTACATAGCTTAACGGTGTGCAGGATTGCAGCCAATATCTGTCCAGTTTACAGCTAGAAATGAATGGGCACAAAATGGCAAAAAAGTTAATTCAGAAGTTAATTTTAAGTTTTATATGGGTAATGAAGTGAGAGGCGGTGGAAAATTATTTTGGAACTCTTCCTTTTCAAGAAACTTCTTTTATTTTATTGGGGTTCATATTCCCTGCTCTAGGACTTCTGATTTTATTGTCTTTGAGCACAGCATATTGTCTTGGAAATAAACTGTATAGTTATATTATTCCTTTTGAAAACCAGAATTTTAAAGATTATTTCTAATATATTTTACTTGCCCTTCACCATAAGGTCTTGGGGTAGATTACAACAAGGGAATATTGCTACCTAGCTTCCAATGATAGTGTTGTACCAGGAGCACCATAGAATCATGGAATCATAGAATTGTTGGAAGAGATCCCATCCAGATCAGGTTGTCTCCCCATCTACCAGATTAAAGAACACATAACACTTTTGTCTTTTTATAACTCAGTTGCAGTTCATTGGCCAACAACCAGCACAGAGGCAGGTTCAAGCACTAGTCTGGCACCTCAGCCTTCTCACCTGAGTCAGATGAAACAGAAAGCTAGAGCTGATTGTCATCCATGTATTGGTCGCACCTCACTTCATATCTCCGTAGAACTCCCAGCAGTTTCAGACGGATGTTAAATACCATGGGGGACAAGATGGAACACTATGGGATACCACAAGACAATTCCCATGAATTATTTTGCCTTCCCTCAAAATTACTCATGTTTTTTTCTCCTTAAGAGAACAATTCAATTTTGCTTTAGGATAATTTATTTTGGTGGAATCGCCCACCGTCACTCTCCTCACAAATGCCATCAGTCAAGGCAACCAGGGCAGGTTCAGTGCCACGACAGTGCCTATATGAAATTAGGCCAAGAGGCAACATCACCTGCTAAGAATTGCAGTTGTTGTTGTTGTTGATACCTGAGGCTTTCCAACAAGCTTCAGAAATGTTGTTGCCAAAAGCCTGAGCCAACTGCATGTGCAAATTCTTTATTGCACGGTTGGATGAAGACACTTTGCTGCCTGGGGTGGGTCACAAATGACACCCCCCCGCCACTCCTTCAAGTCAAGGTGCATGGCACCCAAGCCTTTTCCAGCTCTTTTGACACCTGTGGTATATAACCTTATAGGTCCCTCTTCTCCTCCCTCACAATAAAACTACAGCAATGATAAATTAGGTAAGCATGCAACTTCTAAAACCAGCTGCCCGAGGTGGCTGCCTCACCCTGCCGAACGGTAGGGCCATTGTTCAAGAACCCAAGTTCCCTGTGGAGCTACCACACGGTGATCATAAACAGTTAACATGCGGTGAAAAAAGTAAGAAAGAAAAGACGACCCATAGTTTTCCTGTTTGGAAGCTTAGAAACACATCTGTTTTCTTTCCTCCTTCTCTCTCTCTCTCTCTCTCTCTCTCTGGTCTTTCTGTGCTTTGCACACTCTTGATACAGCAAACGAATTTTTGCTGGAGGAAAAAAATAATCCCCATTTTGGTGCCTCTCTGCCTGTGTGGATTCATTTAGCTTGCAAGTCAAACAGTGGTAGCAATGGTGTGGGAATTCTTTCTGCCTGTAGCCATAAAACTTTATTTGCACTGAGGAGGAAAGGGGGGGAAATTGGAAGCAGCGGTTATGCCAGAATCACTGTTGAATGTTAAATCTGCAGCAGATGACAAGAAGAAAGTTCATAAAGGATTTGGGAACCACATCTTCAGGAGATCATTAATAGAAGTATGGGACAGGTACAAAAACCTTCTGGAGCCAAGAGTTCCACATTGGTTATCTCCGTTAGAGGTTATAAGTGTTAAGAAAATCAAATGAGAGGGAAATGGGCCACATACGGAGATTTAATAACTAAAGAAGGAGGAAAATGGAAACTAAAACCATACTAGTTGGTAAAAGATTATGTGTATGACTGGTTGCATTATTTCCAAGTAAATGAAATGTTTAAAAAAGATATAAAGGAAAGTGGATTTGCAGAAAAAGGTTCAAAGTTCCAAACGGAGATAATAAATAATGAATGTAAAACTCTGTCAAAAATGTATAAGATATTGTTAGAATGGTTTACGAAAGATGAAGAGGTGAAATCGGTAATGATACGGTGGGCCAAAGATTTTGGATATAACATTCAATTTGAAGATTGGGAAAAACTCTGGAAGGAAAATTTAAAATTTACTGCATGCATGGGGTTGAAGGAAAATGTAATGAAAATGTTTTATAGATGGTATATTACACCGGCAAAATTGGCAAAAATGTACAAAACATGTAATAAGTGCTGGAAATGTAAAGAAAAGGAGGGCACATTCTACCATATGTGGTGGGAGTGTAAAAAAGTAAAGAGTTTCTGGGAAGCAATATATAATGAATTGAAAAAGATGTTAAAATATACTTTTGTTAAGAAACCAGAAGCTTTTCTTTTAGGGATTACAGGAAAAGAAATAAGAAGTAAGGACTGTAAACTTTTCCAGTATGCAGCTACGACAGCAAGAATTTTAATGGCCCAAAAATGGAAACAAGAGGAAATACCGATGATTCAAGAATGGAGAATGAAACTAACTGACTATTCGGAACTGGACAAACTGACCGGGAAAATAAGATATGCCCGAAACCAAAAGTTCATCGAGGATTGGGAAAAATTTGTAGAATATCTGAAAAATATATGTGAGGTGCAAACAACGCTAGTGGGGTTTCAAGAAGCACTGTAAAAACTTTAAGGGGTATTGTTGAAAGAAAATAGAAAAAAGGAGGGATGATAAATGGCAATGCAATTAAAGAAATGTGTATTGAAGGGTAAAAATGGATGATTACCAGAGAAGCTGAAGGAAGACCAAAATTTGTACTTTGTTAAAATTAGGTAAAATTTGGATAAAATTGTATGATTGTATTGAAAACTAATAAAAATAATTACAAAAAAAATCTGCAGCAGATGCCTCCCTCCACGTCAAATGTGGGATATCTGAATGGAGATGAGGTCAGTACAGGTCTGTCCGTCCCCCCCACCCCCATCAATAGAATACGTTTTGTTCAGAAATCCCTCGGTTTTGGAGAAGCTGGACTAACGGCAACCCAGGCATATAATTTCTGTAAGATTGTTGTCACAGTAATGAAGGCTCCAGCAAGAAGCGCAGAAACATTATGATGCCCTGGGGGCAGCGGAGAATAAGTTAGAGCTGCAAGATAGTTAGGTAACTCACAATTATCACTGCTAGATGATTAAGAGTGCCCTGGAAAAGCTGGAGAATGGCATAGCGTTGAAGAGAAAAACGGGTGTCCTGTGTGCTTAATTCATGCAATATTAAAAATCACCGGAAACATTTTTGCTTTTCAGATAGAAGTGGGTCGTGGCAGGTTAGAGACCATTGAGGCTCAGAAGGGCAGGATCATGTGTTTTTTCCTTCCAACATTCTCTTTGTCCTGTCAGTCTGCTGCAAGTTCTGGGCCGGAATCGTCTGTGTTATAGCTCAGGTCATTCCGAAATCCTGGTCTAGATCAAGGAATGGATCAGTCACAAATGTTGCACACCTACCGGTGTTGATTTTGCTTCATTGCAGAGCAGGACAATTGATAGCAATTCCTCAGTGAAGCTTTCTAAGGCTGCATTCACTCTATTAGTGTTCTTATTTATTAAATTTGTGTACTACCCTTCATTTGAACATCGCAGGGAAGTCCACAGCATAAAAATACAAAATGAAAATACAGAATACATAACAAAACCAATAATCTCCCTCCCACAAGCACATTTAAAAGGCCACTGAACGGGAATCAGCCCAAAGGCCTGGTTATAGAGGAACAGTTATGCCTGGTGCCTAAAGATGAGTTACGAAGGCTCCAGGTAATCTTCCCTCAGGTGAGCAGTTCACAGATGGGAAGCCACAGCAGAAAAGGCCCATTGTCATGTTGCCACCCTCAGGACCTCTCATAACGGGGGGGGGGGGGCATGAAAAAGGGCCTCAGTTGATAATCTCAAGGTCTGGGGCGGTTGCCCTGCCACTGCCATCTGTGCTGCCCATCCTGCCGCCTCTGCCACTGGCAGAGAATCAGTGCCAGCATTGGTGCCGATTTCACCCTACCCTGTGCTGGAGTTTTAGGCACCGTAGTTCATCCCTCACACGGTTGCAGTTCCTAGTTTACAATTCTTTGAAGTGAAAAATGTGCTTTGAAAATGCTTCAAAGAGGTATACTGTGTACGCGGCCCAACTTTGGATGTTGTTGGAGCAGTCATAGAAGGAAAACCAGCCCCATGGCCCATTTGGCATGTTACAGAGCAGGCTATGGCGAACTGGGTGCCAATTGTAGTCTTCCATGTGCCAAATGTAGTCTCTGCCAGGACGCACCTTTTCAGGGCTGTCTTACCCATAGGTGCTAGGGGTGCAGGGCACCCGGGCGCCGGGCTCTCAGGGGCAACCGGCCGAGAGTCCGGGGCCCAAGAGTTGAGTCTGGGGAAGAGCCCGCCCTCCCATCAGTTGGTCAGAGTGCCATAGTGGGCTCTTCTGCTGCAGGCAGCTCTGCGCTGTGAGTTTGGGGGCAACCAAACCAGCGAGACACTGAGGTGGTTGGCTGGCTCTGCCCTCCTGTGCACCTGGACTGGGCAACCAGGAGGGGAGGCGCCAGACCTGCTTTGCACCTCAGGTACTACTGCATGAGTAGATTGTGCCCTTGAACTCTATGTGTGTTGTTTGTGTGGATTGAGCTGGGAGTAGAGAGAGTATAGAAGGCAAAATTTGCATAGAAGGTAAAATCCTGTACAAAGGTAAAATTTGCATTCATTGTTTCACCCTATTTTTGTCTCTGGCTTTCATTAAGTTGTCATTCCCCCCCCTTGACATTATTAATCTTCACACCTATTTTAGATTTGCCACTTTGAAGTTCTTTTTTTCCGCCTTATCACTAGCCAATGGGATTTTTTATATCAGCACACATTTAAATGAATTCATGTGTGCAGGGAAGCTACAGTCTATCTCTCTTCGTCTAGATGAGCCGGTAGCTCTAGAAACTGCCTGTGTAGTTCCTATCAATTAGGTTCTACTTTGTGTATTTCTCATCTCAAGATGTCCATTCTTCAGCCAAGGTGACAGGTTTCTCTCTCTCTCTCTCTTTGGCCACTGAACAAGAAGTAGGAGTTTCTTCAGAGCTGAACATGGCTCCCCCCAGTGTTCAAAAGCAAAGCTGAAGACTTTTCGGCCTCTCCTACATCAGGCTTAAGAAAAATGAGAAAGCTCTTCTAAACTATACTACCTACAGCCATTGTTCTCAAGGAGTGATACTTAGTGCCCTGGGATGACTGTTGGCAAATATACTGTGCATCGCTTTTCTAATCTGAGATTCTCAATAAGATTCTCACTAGTTAAGGCTGCCAAACAGGGAGTCAAGCCTCTCTAAAACAAATAATCAGTTGTTGTTGTTTGGCACTTGAACCCCTTTGTACAATCACGTATTCAAACTTTCTAACGTAGCCAATGCATGATACTAGTGATATACAAGTCCCACCCAGCCAGTCTTATGAATGTTTAAGAGGATTTCAAGAAAGTAAGTAGAAATGAATAGTGCCATCGCCAACAAAAGCAATGCTATGAATTATCCAGAACTAAGGTCCAGAAAAGAGAGTTGATCCGGCCTTATCATGTCATCAGAGTTGTGTATCATTTGTTACTGTGCACAAATGCTTGGTACAACCACAGAGCTGGTTTCTCCACCAAAGGTGCTCATAACATCTATTTTTAACTACATTTTCTAACTAAACCTTTTCAAACATGTCAAGCAAAAAGGAAACAAGGAACTAGGATATACACTGTAATATGATAGATCCTTACTGTATCTCGAAGTAGCATTGATTACTAAGCTGCCATTTCCTAGTTTGGGGCAGGCGGTGAACTGTTGACCTTTATTTTGTCATCTGACCCTGCTGTTGCAAGCTATCTCTGGAGGGTCCTGCCTCATAAAGTCTGAGAATGTCCGCATCATGGCTTTGATCCAACTTAAGTTCGGGAGCAATCCAAACCCAAGATTCCCCGGGATGAGCGGAGACTGGAATTGGAGAATCTCCAGCTCTGCCAGCTCAACAAGGGTTAGACCAGCTGAAGTCCCTCATCCCAGCTCAGTCAGAGGTATGTCCTCCATCCCAAAGGGGGTGTTTTGGAGGGTGAGGAGAATTGCCACTATTTCAGAATTTGTTCAATTGAATCATGTGACCTGGTGGGGTGGTGAATTCCATTTCGCTGCTTGCCCTGCCACTGCCGCCTTGATGCCCATCCTGCCGCCTCTGTGACTGGCAGAGAAGCAACGCCAGCATTGGTGCTGATGTCAGGTGAGATCTCACTGATTTGGGGTGAGAGCTCTCATGATGCACAAGAGACCTTGCCCGAAATTGGCAAGAGCTTGCCGAAAACCAGAGCTGCTGCTGCTTCTGTTCCAGCAGTGGAAGTTACAGGACAGGGGGGCTCTGCCTTAGGGGCTTCTACTGCCTGAAGTGGGAGCCTCATTCTGCTTAATGGCTGCATTGGTTCTGGGTGGAGATTGTGTTTCTGTGGAACACCGAACATGCCCCATTTCTGATCCCAGTGTGACAGAACTGTCAGAGGAATAGTGATGATGGCTTTGTCCTGCTGCCCTGGAGAGCCCCCCAGTGCTGGACCTCACTCTCTGCCCCTGGTTAGGGAGGTCCACAGCACCTTCAGTTGCCATTCTAGGGGGACATAGGATTGTTTCCTTACTAGGCTGGATCCAACCCACACAAAAAAGTGGAGGCATCTCCCGGTTCTTGTGCACACCTATTTGTCCAAAAATGTAAAGCAGTCCTGATTCTTACCTGCCTTATACTGTACAATAACGTGTTGTGGTTTTTTTTTGTTTTTTATAGAAAAATAAAAATAAAATAAAAATCTCAACATTTTCTTTTGAGAAAAACAGATCAGGGCTATTTTTCACAGCTGACAGCACCTTATGCATATATTATTTCCCTTTATACTTGGACACCTTCAGTTCTGCAGTTCCGAGCATGAAGAATTAAGTGGTGTGTCATTAGATGATATGTCTAGTAATTCATATCCCTTCTGGCTCTTGGTTTGCAGCAATGCAGCACACATCTCCTTAGTGTCCTCTTCAAAGGTTATTCCATGCCTCTTCACGAAGAAGTGAATGGAACTGTATTCACCGTCACTAAATAACGTCTCATTCACATAACCCTTAAGATGGAAAGGTATTCTGTCCCCGTGACTTTTCTTTTGATTTGGGACAGGTGGAGTCATGTTTGATTTGGCTCTCCCTGAGGAATGGCATGCAAGCGCTTTCTGATAGAATTCTAGAGAGGGTGGGAAATCTAGATTCATGTCAAAATGGACTGATTGAATGAGAAAGGCCAATTGCATACCAATTGCTCCATGGCCCAAAGGGCTGCAACCATAATGCATCTCTTTTCCAGTTGCATTGTGGGTTTTCAGTGCTGGATCAGGCATTGTCAGGGAATGGTCTGAAGATGAGAACTGGAGGAATGCATTCTATGACAGAGCAGCTTGTCTCCGATGGAGAGGAGGGGGAAGAGTCGCCCCCCCTTGTCCACAGCATGTTCAGTAGCAGAGAGAGAGAGAAAAGCTGAACAGCTTAGGGAGGAGTTACCCAATTATAATATAATGACAACAGAACCAGAATGGAGGGGGCAGCTAGTTGAGATGTCTCTGGAGAGTGTGGGGAGACCCCCCTCACCACGGACTCGGAGGTCCGAACGTATCAGAGAGCAAAGGAGTCAGAGGGAGGGAGGAACTTTCTGTTGGCACCCAAAATGCAGCAGAAGTTGGAAGAAGGATTAACTAGCCAACTGCACCCCTTGCAGAGAGCTGTGTATTTGTGCTCACAACATGATGCTGTAATAAAAGGACTATAAATATATCAACTGCTTGTTCATTCTTATCTGTGAAGTTACTGAAGGGAGGGGAGGACTCTCCATGCCTGACAGGCATGTTAATGGATCCTTCCTGGCAGCAGTGGCGCTGAGCTCATAGGGACAGAAATGGGGCAGGGCCAGACTGGAGATCTGTAGGGTGGCTTCAACCCAGAGTTTCCTTGATCTCATTGCCACCACATTGTACTGCCCCCATTCTCATCCTGATGATCAAAGCACTGCAGCTTGCCCCTTGATTTTTTTTTTGGGGGGGGGGGGTTAGGAGTACACATTATCTAGTGTTGTAATGTTGAAATTTATTTATATGCAAGCTTTTTAGATGTTATGTAAAATATAGAGAGTAGCAGGGAGCAATCCCACTGCTCTGCCCATTCCTGAGTTTCACTTGTTTGTTGAGTGTGTGAATGGGCTTGGTATAGCATGTGATGATAAGGAGCTAAAAACATTTCTTGGCTCCTGTGACTATGATTGCTCTTAATATGACACTGTAGGAACTACTTTTGCGTGGTTCTCTGTTGTTGGAGATATTTCAGCTTCTGTTACAGCCTGAGTTACTTTGGGTTAGCTGATATGGGTGTGGGATCCCAATTTAGCCAGATGGCACAGCATTGGATTTCAACCAAAAGGTTGTATTATTTTAGAGGAATGTTCATTTTAGTTACTTTTAAACCAAATGCACGTGTGAAATCAAATGATACCGGGCTATTTATCAAAAGTTCGAATTACAGCTTTGTGATGAAGGTATGAGTAATAGCTCAACTTGCACTAACATCACTCATGGGCTACTCAGCAGCATATTCAAAGCTGTTTGTTTGCAATCATTCAAAGCTAATTTGCTTCAAGACCCTCAAAAAGAGCTGTCATGACTCCGGTTCATAATATCCCCACCTGCAGGATTTTAATTACACCCCTAAGCCACTCATTGGCCTGATTCTCATGTTACTTTTTGATGTGCTTACTTTTTCCTGGGACAATTTTAGTGTGCGTCAGTTTTGTATGGTGAGTATTTCAGTTCAGCTGTGCTCTCACTTGCTGGCATTTGGTGTTTGTCATGTTCAGATGAGTTGTGGATTTCAGTTGATTTTTTTCTCTTATAGGAAAGAGCAGGTTTTCCAATCCTAAAACGAGATGTTCACCATGTGAAAACCGATGCCGAAAAAGTGGAAAAGGAACTATTTCAATAAGTAACATGAGATCTGGGCAAAAGCCTGGCTGCTTGAAAATCAGCTTGAACTTCAAAGCTCCTTACAATACAAAGGAGTAATGAATGAGCAGGCAGCATGATATACTTGTAGCGAGTTGGCTATAGTTAGCATACCAAAGAGAAGGCAATGCCACTAGGTTTTTCCTGGCCTGCACAAAGAGGAAATTTGAGACAAGGGGGGAATCATTTAATCACATGACCACCCACCCCCAGTCTGTATACCAAAGAAATACAGCCCTAGTCAGTGTAGTAAGTTTTTAATATTTTTGCACTCACATTGATTTCTGCCAGGAGTTTTGTGAAGGCATATTGTAAATTGGACTGGATGAAACAAAAACCAGAAGAGGCCGATATTATCAATTATGATTGTGTGTGTGCAAGCAAGGGAGGTGCAATGTCAGTTCATGAAAACGTACTGTATGGTGCTTAAGTGTATATTTCCAGAGGCAGGGAGAAGGAATTAACAATGAAAGAATCTAAACTTTCAACATCATCAAATGACTGAGACCAGTGTCACTTAGGGACGTCACAGCAGAGCCCTTCATCTCAAACAATAGCAGCAAAGACTGCAATGGGCCCATTCAACCCAGTGTGCGCCAAATTAAAATGTGGAGATATTTAATAATATTGCAATATGTTGGCCAACATGACGACAACTTTTGAATTATGATGGATTAAAATTTCGTTCTATGGACATAAACATTCATGTCTGCATAATAACACATATATTGAGCATGGGCAAGTACATGTGAATTTGTGGATGAACATTAGTTAAGGAACAAGTAGGATCAATATGGATGACACAATCTAAATCCACACAAATGGTCTCTCCTCTCCACCCTTTCTGGTTTCGTGCTAGAGTCATTGGAAGGATGATTCTAGCTGGATGCAGCGCTGATGTCTGTAATACAGTGGTAGCTTGGGTTACAAACACCTCGGGTTACAAACACTTTGGGTTACAGACCCTGCTAACCTGAAAGTAATAACTCGGGTTAAGAACTTTATCTCAGGATGAGAACAGAAATCATGCGCTGGCAGTACGACGGCAGTGGGAGGCCCCATTAGCTAAAGTGGTACCTCAGATTAAGAAGGGTTTCAGGTTAAGAACAGACTACCAGAACAAATTAAGTTCTTAACCCGAGGTACCACTGTACAAGTAAGTTAAAAAGGTAAAGGACCCCTGGGTGGTTAAGTCAAGTCAAAGGCAGCTATGGGGTGTGGCACTCACCTTGCTCCAGGCCGAGGGAGCCGCTGTTTGTCCACAGACAGCTTTCCAGGTCACATGGCCAGCATGACTACACCACTTCTGGCACAACAGGACATTGTGACAAGTGCCAGAGCATAAGGAAATGCTGTTTACCTTCCCGCCGCAGCGGTACCTATTTATCTACTTCCACTGGCATGCTTTCAAACTGCTAGGTTGGCAGGAGCTGGGACTGAGCAACGGGAGCTCACCCCGTTGCGGGTATTCTAACCTCTGACCTTCTGATCTGAAAGCCCAAGAGGCTCAGTGGTTTAGAGCACAGTGCCACCAGCGTCCTTTGTCATACATGTAGACATTTACAGCACTTATTAAAACATTGTATGGTATTAGGGAGGTTCCATCATACATATAGGATAATTCAATATTCACATATTTCAAGGGGAAGGAGTAGGTCCTGGGGCCAGTGATTTCTCCTTAGAAGCCAGTGATTTTGCTATAGCCATAAGCTCTCATGGAATTTTCCTTTGGCAGAGTTGTTCAGCCAATTTTAATTTTGCCTAACTGCATTTTGGCACAACTGCACATCCTTACTGCTTCTTATAGGACAAGCATTAATTTTCTAGCTGGATTACAGGAATATGCCAATCGATCCATCTAAAAGTGAACATGCAGTCCTTCTAAAATTGCCTTTAGCACAAAAGGCAATGTACAGGCGCTTGTTCATTCATCCCATTATGAGGCAGAGTGAGGCATTTGCCTGAGGCAGCAGAATTTGCCTGTCTTGGAAGGACAACAATTTGTTATTTAATTCGCTTTTACTGTGGTTTTTTGCTTCCAGGGGGTGGGAGAGGTACTTGTGGGTTTTTCTGCCTCAGTTGCCCAAAGAACTTGGTTGGTATTGAGAATTTTGCACCTTGACTTCTCTAGGGGGAATAGGGTGTCATTTGATCACCAGACTCAGGCAGCAAACTGTCTTGGTCCAGCCAGGCTCATTCATAAAACAGATATCTCTTTAGAATGCTTGCAATGCGGTTCTAAAAGGGAAGTGAGATGTTCCTAATGCACGGTTCTCATACTGGCCAGGACTCCATGGCAGATCTGGCTTGCAATCCTTCAGGGTCTTTTATATCAGATAGGTAAAGGTAAAGGGACTCCTGACCATTAGGTCCAGCCATGGCCGACTCTGGAGTTTTTGCGCTCATCTCGCTTTTTTGGCCGACGGAGCCAGCCTACAGCTTCCGGGTCATGTGGCAAGCATGACAAAGCTGCTTCTGGCGAACCAGAGCAGCGCATGGAAACACCGTTTACCTTTTTATCTACTTGCACTTTGATGTGCTTTCGAACTGCTAGGTTGGCAGGAGCAGGGACTAAGCAACAGGAGCTCACCCCGTTGCGGGGATTCGAACCACCGACCTTCTGATCGGCAAGTCCTGGGCTCTGTGGTTTAACCTACAGAGCCACCTGCGTCCCTTTTATATCAGATATGTAAACCTAAAATGGGATTGGAAAGAAACTGCAATCTTGCTAGGTTATGGGTTTTTAAAAATCAGCCCCAGCTCTTTGCCTTTCTACAAGGTAGCTATTTGGGTTATAAAAGCCTTATATCTAGGGATTGTGCTTTAGCCATAGGGAACTGATTTTAGGCAAAGGCACACACACACACACACACACACACACACACACACACACACACACCCTCTCTTTTAAGCATTTTTATTATAAAAACTGCATTTGTCAAATACTATATTTAGACTTGCGTGCAAGGATTAGCATTTCCAAGAACAAGTGTGGTCTGGGGTTCTTGGATGCAATCCTAGGCACCCTTAATTGGGAGCAAGTCCCATTGAATTACAAGAGCCTTTCTTCTAGCGCTCACACATAAGATCTGGTTGCATGCTTGTAATCCTTAGCACAATCCTTTGGAACCATACTCTGTTGAAATGAGTGCATCTTTCAGAACATGCCTGAGAATTGGCTGGATTTGGGCACGTCATTCAGTCGCAGTTTTGAAAGCCATTGCCATGGGATAAACACTTCAACAGAAACAAAATTACATAAAGCACCAGCTGGAATGCCATAGTCCAGGGTAACCAACATGGTGCTTTCCAATTGCTGGGGACTACAGTTCCCATTCGCCTTGGCCAACATGGCCAATGGCCAGGGATGAGGGGAGTTACAATCCACAGGAACTGGAGGAACCTATGTTGGCTACCCCTGCCATAGTTTCTATGTTAGACCTACCAATGTTTTTAATAAAACAAGAAGGTAGCTTCCTAGATGACACAGCAAGTGGGACTACCGTACAAGCAGTGTAAAAATTATTATCAGCCAGTAGTTCCACCACTACATCCTGAAGTGTTTGGTCTATATGTTACTTGGGAATATATAGACCTTTTGGCAACTATCATTTCTCGAGGTATAGGTGCTGTTTGATAGGATGGTTTTGGCCACAAGTTGCTGTTAGTAGAGAGTGGGTGCAGGGTTCTCCTTTCCACAATAATGGCAGGTTGAGCCCAAATGGAGAAAAGTTCAGTGACTCTATTCACATCATCTACATGCCCTCATGCTCTTCTGGACAGTAAATATCCACGTTTTGAGCACAGTCTGCCATCACAAAGACCTTGGATGCAAGTCACAAACAGATACAGGAAGTAATTTTATATACCCCCCCCATTATGATGTGAAGTCCCTACACACCTAGGACTGTCACGTTTGTAGTGTTTATGGTGTTTTGATTTGCTGGAAGCTGTCCAGAGTGACTGGGGCAATCTAGTCAGTGTGTTGGCATATAAAGAATAGCTTCTTCTTCTTCTTCTTCTTCTTCTTCTTCTTCTTCTTCTTCATCATCATCATCATCATCATCATCATCCCCCACTGCTTGCACGCAGCTCCATTCACACATTGGCACACCACAGAGCTATGGAGTTCAGCACTAGAGGAAGAGCCATGGCTCAGTTGTAGGTCATTTGCTGACATCTCCAGGTAGAGCTGGGGGTGGGCAGGAATCCCTGTCTGAAACCCCCGAAAGCTGGTTCCAGTCTAGGGTTGCTATATTTCTAGAAGTAAAATTCAGGACATTTTGCCGAAATTCTGGGCGTCTGGCAACCCTGCAGTAGACACTTCTGAGCTAGAGAAGCCATTGGTCTCACTTGCCTCTGGTGTCCCTAAGTAACAAACAGGTTCCCAAGGATTGTGAAATCTTTAGAACAAGACAGCTCACAATTATCTGGAGCAGCGGATATAAAACATTGTGGGGATTTTTTTCCCCATTGCTCTTTACAATGGAATCCCTTTAAGGTGTAGAAATGTAAAGTCACACTTATTTACATTGCACCTAGAGAGGGCTTCAGAATGGTGTGCACTTAATACAGTGTGTGTGTGTGTGTGTGTGTGTGTGTGTGTGTGTGTGGTGTGCATGCATGAAAGACATTATTAAGCCCCCCCTCTGCTTAAATAATGTGAAGGGTCTGGCTCAGCCAGACAAAAACCAGGAAATTTGCAGTTCTGGCTGGCACTTCATTCTCTGCTCACCCCTTTGTGCTTTCCTTTCCTCTCAACAATGGGCATGATATGGGGATGAAGCTTTAGCCTTACCTTTGAATTTCCTGGCTTTTGTCATGTTTAAGCCAGACTGTTGGCGTTATTTAAATGCCGGGCTTCTCCTCGCCCTCCACCCCCTTATTTAATGTTATTTTTAACTGACCTATCTTGTTAACCTTGGGAGGGACATTGCTCTGGAGCTGAACACCATTCAAGTAATAATAGCTCGACAACTCACTCCCTGTGGACAGCTCTGCAGAGGCTGTCTGGATTTTTTTTTCTTCCCCTATTTTATTTTTATTTTTTTTAAAAAAAACACCCATCCCTATTCAGAGCAGAGTCACCGGCTAGTCCTTTTCTTTGCATCTGTGCATGGAGTTTCTCTTCTAAGGAGCAGTTTTAGCAGAGGGAGTCCTAGACAATTGAAACACCCAGAGTCAAAAAGAAGGGGCTGCCTGCACACTAATTAAAACAAAGCTCGTTTGTATAAACCAGGCCCCCTCACTCCCTCCCCACACCCCCAAATGAAAGTGGGCAAACAAACATTAGGCTTTTCTCTCCACACCAAGCCCTATAAGCTGCAGGGAGCTATATTTTTAAAAAAATATAATTAAAGCAAATGCCCCTTTTGTTTATTATGCTGCGCTTGCCAAAGTTGACTCCGGCAGAACCTGCCAAATGTGAACTTTAAATCTAGTTTGCCCAGCCCGTTTCCAAATGTTGTCATGCTCTCCTGGGTGGGTGGGGGGAAGCAAGCTCTGAACGCCCCACGTCCAAAGCATTATCAACTTGCACAGCTATGATAACCTTTCCGCAGTTTCTATGTCAGCATTTCAATCAGGCTTGGACAATCTGGGACCAGCTTTTGGAGGCTGACCTGCAGTCTGACTGCGAAATGCATTTAAAATAGAGAAAGGCAAGGAAGCCTGAAAATGTTCATTTGAGTAACAATATACCACTTAGCAGATGCACATGCTTGCTACTAATTCAAGATGTTCTATCAAAGATATGAGAAATGCACAAACATGCCTGTGATATATACATTCTTTTGTTAATAGCATATTGCGTTACAAAGGACAGGTGAGGTTCATTCCATTTATCCAGGCCTCTCTCTCTCTCCAGTCTGATTTACTGGTGTCCATGCTGACTTCTAATTAATGAACACTGTGCTCTTGGTTCTTTTATTAGTCACTGTACCTCTTTTTTATTATTTTGTTTTTTCGTTTCTGTTTCATCTGATTCCTTAATGTAGATTTATTATTTCAGCCTCGTTTCTGGTGATCAAGAGGAAGCATAACTCAGTGCAAAAGGGAGCAGAGGCGAAGCCAGGGGCAAAGCATAAAATGAAATTAGAAACTTTAAGGCTGGAATGAAAGGCCCCCCCCCATCCCCATTAGGGTTGAAATCATGCTTGCAAAAACTTTGCTTAAACGTGAGTTGGACTCCCACCAGAACTTTGAATTTCAGACTCCTTTGAACTTCTGAGGGGGGCTGAATTTGAATCCCAGGGTCCAAACTTGCCTGGAGTTTCTTTTCATATATGTAACTGGTTTTATTTTTCCTCTCCCCGCTGAATTTGATTGTCAAAGAGCTCAGGAGTTATCAATCTTTTACGGCATCGCCAGTCTAGGAACCTTCTCTTCCCACAGGGCAATATATATGTTCAGAGAACCCTTGCATTCTTCTCTCTCCCTTCCAGAGATGCTTCTGCAAATAACCTCCATCTGTGTCTGCACCTTTCCACTCTTCAAAATCATAATGCAAGATCACTTGTGTCAAACAGTCGTTTCCTCATGCACCTAAGGCTTCATGAGGAGTGGAGCCATTTCAGAAGTCACAGGATAGGGAAGCATATATAATAATTTTCTTTTACTTTTTTGTTTTCATCCTTTGGTTTTAATAGGTAGAGGTGGAGAAGAAATTCATTTGAGATCACCTCTTAATACAAACCTAGCTTAGACTTCCCAAAACAATATGTGAACCAAAATGCAGCTGTTCTTCGAAATTTCCACCAGTCTGAATGCTGCTGTGGATTTCTGCAGCCCTCAGATTCATATATTGGGGGGAGTTTGCATGAAAATACAAATATTAGTAAACAAAACAAAAACCCATGTGTTACATTAGGCATTAGGTAGCAGAAATGTCTTCTTCTTCTATCCATCTGTTTCTAAAGACAATGAATGGAGTGTCCGTCTGGAGGTGAAGTCAAACTGCTGGAGAATCACAGCGCCTGCTGTGGCTGGAGAGAGCAGTAACTTGTAGCTGCTACCACACCTGTTGCTTTTGCTGAATTTGCAGTGACCTCTCTGGGGTGCAAGCCTGGACAGTATGTATGGAGGTCCTGGGTTCCCCCCACCCCCACCTTGGCCTCGCTGATGTCATCCAAAAGAAACCAGAACAATACATTTGGCACTAGCATGGCTGCAGGAGTTGTCAGAAGGAGGCGTACAAGTCACCATCCAAGCTTATATTAAGAGAAATATGTCATAATATCTTACGAATTTTCATGAGGCCTTTTATTGTTGTTGAAAAACTCACTAACTGTTGGCGAAATGTGGTGAAAAAATGAGAAACTGAGATATACTGAAACTGAAATATTTGTCATCTGTCTCTATTCATTGGGTTGTTTGAGATGTTATTGTGTGAACTTTTTTAGCATGGAAAGGGACTTTGGAAAGAAGTTGGAATAAATGGACTGTTCTCCAAATACTGAACCCAGAGGGATCTTAGTATAATCCTCCTATGAGCTGTATTGGGACATGTGCTTCTTAACTTGTTCATTCATTACCTAGAATTAGGGCAGAGCAGTGAGGTGGCCAAGTTTGCTGATGATAATCAATTGTTCTAGGTGGTTAGAACAAAAAAGGGGAATTGCAAGGAGCTCTAAAAGGAGCTCTCCACCTTGGGTGAATGGGCAATAAAATGGTAAATGCAATTCAGTGCATGCAAGTGTAAAGTGATGCACGTTGGGGCAAAAAAATCCTAATTTAGCACATGTACTCACATAGTCAGGGACGCAGGTGGCGCTGTGGGTTAAACCACGGAGCCTAGGACTTGCTGATCAGAAGGTTGGCGGTTCGAATCCCTGCAATGGGGTGAGCTCCCGTTGCTCGGTCCCAGCTCCTGCCAACCTAGCAGTTCGAAAGCACGTCAAAGTGCAAGTAGATAAATAGGTACCGCTCCGGTGGGAAGGTAAACAGCGTTTCCGTGTGCTGCTCTGGTTTGCCAGAAGTGGCTTAGTCATGCTGGCCACATGACCCGGAAGCTGTACGCCAGCTCCCTTGGCCAATAAAGCGAGATGAGCGCTGCAACCCCAGAGTCGGTCACGACTGGACCTAATGGTCAGGGGTCCCTTTACCTTTACCTTTACTCACATAGTCTGTTGGTGAATGCATGAGAGAAAGTCATAGCAGGTAGTTCAATGAAGATGTCAACCCAGTGTGCAGCAGCTAAGGGGAAAAAAGGTGAATTCCATGTTAGGGGATGTGGCGTTTGCCCATTCCTTGTGATTATGTTTGTACAGGGGGATGGAAATGGTTAATGTAGATTGACCAATGAGAAAGCTCTGGTTTTGAGGCTCAGCCCAGGAGTTTACCAGGGGCAGACATAGGAGTGAGGGTCAGACAGAGGCAGTAAAAGTCAAACATAGTGGTTGTGACAGTAGAGTGAGAGACAGGGATAGAACTGAGAGAGAAGGGTGTGGCAGTGTGAAATAGTGCCGCATCTAGTTAAGGGCGTGCATTTGAGAAACCGTTCTGAATATATTTAAAACTTGTTTGTTCTTCAGTAAACTTTTATCTTCATTGTTGACTTTACAACCTGACTGAGACTCAGTATTTCACCAGAAGAAACCTGGTTGGTGGCAGTGGAAGAATAAAGCAGTGGTGTACAGGTCAATAGTCCATGAAACGACCGGGGGCTCTGTATGAATGCCACATGGATCTGAGAGATCTGCACTGGCTCCCAGTACGTTTCCGAGCACAATTCAAAGTGTTGGTGCTGACCTTTAAAACCCTAAACAGCCTCGGTCCTGTATACCTGAAGGAGCGTCTCCACCCCCATTGAAATAAGTAGCTATCCTATCTTTAAAAGATATCTGAAGGCAGCCCTGTTCAGGGAAGTTTTTAATATTTAGCGCTGTATTGTTTTTAATACTTGACTGGGAGCCGCCCAGAGTGGCTGGGGAGACTCAGCCAGATGGGCGGGGTATAAAGAATAAGAATAAGAATAAGAATAAGAATAAATAGTTAAAGGGAAAAGGATAGAGCCCCACAAATGTTTCTGGAAATAACTTAAAGAAAAATCATTTCAAGAAGATATCGGTTATCCCCCCCCCCCAGGCCATGTCTGATTGGATCATAAGCATGTTAGGCTATCTGCCAAAATATAGGTAAAGTGTTCTGTTTATTTATGAGTTAATCTAACTTCAGAAATAAGGTACCCAGCAGCTGTGAACATGCAATCCCAATTTCTCTCCGGTCAGAAAAGCAGCCCCATTCTTTCTCGCTATTCTCACTTCAACATGACCTAGCAATAGGAATGGCAGAAGCAAGACATAGCAGAGAGAGAGAGAGAGAATGCAGCCTGGGGAAATGTAGTTTTTGCAAATCCCCTGGGCAAACTATGTTTCCCATGTAGCAGATGGGAAGCTGGAGAATGGTAGTAATGAGGGACTCTGGGTGCTGGTTCTAGTAGGGATGGATGAATTTGTCAATTTGTGTTTCTTTCAGTTACTCATTTTCCCACACTTGAGGATAGTTTGCCACAATTTCACATCACTTCATAAATTCGCAAAAGAAGTCCTCATGTAAATTCACCCGCATTTTCATGCAGATTTCTTCCCGTACACACGTTTGCATGTAATTTTGCCCCAAACATCTATTTTTGCAAAGCAATAACCCCTAATACATTTAGTATGGTATATTTATTTTTAAAAATATTTATAGACCACCCCTCGTGTAAAATATCAATACCATGGTCACTAAGACATGAGTTTTTATGCACACTTTCACAGCAGTATATGCATTTTCGTGCACAGTACTTGATGACAGAACTGCATTGCAAAATTCGGAAAGCTGTAAATTTTGTGGGGTGACTGTGTTTCAGTTCTTATATTGTTTTGGAAAGGGTGAAAGTTCACCTTCAAATGTGAATTGAATAAAATTTCTTCTACATCCTTTCATTCAGGTGTGTGGGGTTGTGTGTGTTAGAGGGGAATTCTCCAAATTAAAATCCAAGCTGGAGAAGAATTTGGGACCTGTAATGCTCATCTTACATTTATATTGACTATTACCAGCACCTTGGCACCCAAGCTTGGAATTATAAGATTAGAAATATCTCTACTTTGAAGGGTCGCTTTCTCCACTTCCCTTCTCATGGTCCATGTACCCAAAGTCACTTCCAAGATTGATGACCTGGTTCTGCCTTAATTACTCCAGCAAGATGCCAGTATATTTGCTGGGGTGCTCTGGAGTCGTTTCTTACCCACGAGTATCTCTACTGTCACAACAATTTTTGGCCATTTCTGCCGGTACAACTTTGATTTCTTTGCCTCTTCTAAAAATAGGGGGACTGGTGTAGGGGAGAATTGCTCTTGCTGCTTTAGCGATTGATTTTATTTAAAATTGATGCCATGCTCAAGTCCATTTAGGAAATTTGTTTCCTTTCAGTGAATTCTCTGAATTATTCCTTTTATGCTAAGCTCACGGTGTACTCTCATTCATGCTGAATAAGCAAGTCTGGATAGACGGCAGCAGTTTTTCTGTCACTCGGTGATTGATAGCAAGCACGACTTCCAGGCGATGCAGACTTTTCATTGACCTCTGCTAACTTTAGGTACTGGATTTGAATTCTAAGTCACGTCCTGCACCAGCAAGCATTTCAGAGCCTTGAATTATGTAACTGCGGTGGCTGCCGCCTGCTTTTAAGGTACCCTCACGTAGATGGGCTGGGATGTACAAATGCATGCACAGTATACACACACAGAGTGAAGACTGGCGTGCTACCTATAAGCCAGGGACATTTAATTTACTTGCTGTTCTTTGGCAGTGACAGGATGTTGTCATGTGTGCACTGCAGAAACTGGGTGTGCCCTGAATGCTTGTCTGCCTCCTTTAAGGCCATTGTGTGGACTCAGGAAAGAGATATTCCTACACCAACATTTCTGCCCTGCAGGATGGGCTTGGGGAACCCTTTTCATCCCTAGGATGAGAGCCAGCGTGGTGTAGTGGTTAAGAGCGGTAGACTCGTAATCTGGTGAACCGGGTTTGCGTCCCCACTCCTCCACATGCAGCTGCTGGGTGACCTTGGGCTAGTCACACTTCTCTGAAGTCTCTCAGCCCCACTCACCTCACAGAGTGTTTGTTGTGGGGGAGAAAGAGAAAGGAGAATGTTAGCTGCTTTGAGACTCCTTCGGGTAGTGATAAAGCGGACTATCAAATCCAAACTCCTCCTCCTCCTCCTCCTCCTCCTCCTCCTCTTCTTCTTCTTCTTCTTCTTCTTCTTCTTCTTCTTCTTCTAGGATGACATTTCCTCATGGGCAGCTTTCCAGGGGCTGCATGCCACTGATGGCTGGAGTAGGGCTGGGCAATATCTGGTTTTCACAACATCATGATATATCACCAGCTAAACATTGTGATATACCGATACATCACAATGTCTGAAATAAGGATGGTGCTATGTAGAAGCATTGGCTGGCTTCCCAGTTTTTCCCGCACTGTGATTTTTTGCTGGCAACTGCTCTTGTGATTTGCTGCCCCCCCCCCCCCCCGCAGGAGGCAGGGGAGAGCTGAGCCAGCAGAGTTAACAGAGGTTGCAGGAATTGAGAGAACATTGGCTGGCTTCATGGTTTTTCCCACTTGGTGATTTTTGCATAGGCCTGCCCCCATCATGATTCACGATACATTGCTGTGAGCGGCTGTGAGGTGTGGAGGCCATTCCCCACAAGGCCCTTTTCACCTAGCCTAGGGGGCAGGGCCCACACTCACCAGGCCTACAAAAGAGGCTCCTCATGAGGCCAGAGGAACATCGCCCAGCTGTGAGGCGTGGAGGCCGCTCTCTGCAAGGCCTTTTCCACCTAGCCAGACTCACCAGCCCTACTGAAGAGGTTCCTCATGAGGCCTGAGGAACATTGCCCGGCTTTTGTTTTATTGATTTAATATACTGTACACCGCTTTGAGGGTGCGTTTTTTTATTAAAAATGTAAAGCGGTATAGAAATTGAAAAAAAATAAATAAATAAATTGCCAGGTCAAAAATTATGAAACCTATATCACAATATGGACTTTAAACTAGTTTGGGATGATATATTGATATATCGTCCAGCCGTAGGGCGGAGCCAGAGGCACAAGTGGGCAATGCAATGGGTGGGACTCTTACTGTTGTAAAGTGTCTGGGATTGGACTAAAGAGGGTGAGATGGATGAGGAGTAGTGGAGATCACCACCCCACTTCTCCTGGTGCTGCAGGAGAAGAAGAATGCAGCATTGATTTACGGCAGGGGGCTGAGGAAGGACACATCTCAGACAGAGACAAAGAAAATAGTTGGGAAGTGTTAGAAGAAAGGGAGGGGAATTGCGACAGAGTAGTCAGCTGACGCGGGTGGCGCTGTGGGTTAAACCACAGAGCCTAGGACTTGCCTATCGGAAGGTTGGCGGTTTGAATCCCCGCGACATGGTGAGCTCCCGTTGCTTGGTCCCTGCTCCTGCCAACCTAGTAGTTTGAAAGCACGTCAAAGTGCAAGTAGATAAATAGGTACCGCTCCGGCGGGAAGGTAAACGGCGTTTCCATGCGCTGCTCTGGTTCACCAGAACCGGCTTAGTCATGCTGGCCACATGACCTGGAAGCTGTACGCCGGCTCCCTCAGCCAATAAAGCGAGATGAGCACCGCAACCCCAGAGTCGGTCACAACTGGACCTAATGGTCAGGGGTCCCTTTACCTTTATCTAGTCAGCTGACACGTCGTCACTGGAGAGTATTTCTGATCCCCCTTCTCCCAGAACTCGGCGCTCATTAAGGGCGCAGGAACAACAGAATCAGAGACGTTTGGCCACAAGCAGCCACCGTAAAGGGAGATACTGCTGCTAGGAAAAAGCGGGGAGGAACCCAGTTTGGAGCAACGCCATGTTAAGGCTTGTTGCGTTCTTTTGTCTCTCGCTATTAGGATTGAATAAAACTCATTAAAAAGGACTCTCCTTGTTTTCTCTGCTCTTGCTGCAACCGGGGGAAGGGATAGCATTCCCAAAGCCTTGGCAGAGCCTTGGCATAAAGTAGGCTAACTTTCAGCCACTCAGAACTGGCAGGTTTCTGCATACGCACCTCTCCATCTTTCATCCAGGCAAGCACGATGCATTGCCATAGTTCATGGACACATTCCAGTTGGCAGACTCACTCAAGGAGGGTGCAGAACAGGACTGGTGAGGGTGGGGTCTGGCCCAAGGAGGCCCCTGAGCTCCTATCAGAGAGGCCTGGAAGGCAACATTTAGCTCCTAGGCCTCAGGTTCCCCATCCCTGTTGTAGGCTGTGGCCTGCATCCCATCTGTACATTTCGAAGTGTGATGAATGCATATACGGCTGCCTTGCAACCATCAGCGTGACACAGTGTTGTCAGTTGTGAATGGTATATTCATGGTGAAATGACCTCTCTGTTCTACAGGAAGCAGCAAAAGGGAATGGATATGGGTAGGTAGGGACCTAGAGGTAAAGGTAAAGGTAAAGGGACCCCTGACCATTAGGTCCAGTCGTGGACGACTCTGGGGTTGCAGTGCTCATCTCACTTTATTGGCCAAGGGAGGCAGTGTACAGCTTCCAGGTCATGTGGCCAGCATGACTAAGCTGCTTCTGGCAAACCAGAGTAGCACACAGAAATGTCGTTTACCTTCCCGCCAGAGTGGTACCTATTTATCTACTTGCACTTTGACATGCTTTTGAACTGCTAGGTTGGCAGGAGCAGGGACTGAGCAACGGGAGCTCACCCTGTTGTGGGGTTTCGAACCGCTGACCTTCTGATCGGCAAGTCCTAGGGTCTGTGGTTTAGACCACAGCGCCACCCGCTTCCCTAGGTAGGGACCTACTTCCCTGTATTTTGAGAGCTATCCCGTTATTTCAAAACATGTGTGTCATTTATGGCAGGTGGGACCTAGATGCATTTTGTAGCTGCATTCAGACTGTAAACTTTGTGTGACAGGGGTAGGCAGAACTCAGAATTGGATGTACTTGTATATCCCTGTGTGATGTGCAGTACATTTGCAAATATATCTCACATGTGTGTGTGTGTGTTTTAAACAAGAGAAGCAACAAAATGGCTACCCATCACCACCATTATCCTACATAATTCTTCTGAAATGAAGGAAGCTTGTGGTGACCACCAGTGTATTTTTGTTTGAACAGAACTAGGAGCCTCAGAAAACATCCCTTGGCTTGTAATGAAGAATTGGTAGCTGTACCATTAGTATAAAATATAACACAGGGTGTGTGCATGCAAATGTGTGTATAAGTCACCAGTGGACCAACTAGCTGAATAAGAATAAGCAAGTTTGTTTTCTCCTGCTCTGGAAGGTAGGACTCAAACCAAGGACTTCAAGCTGCAGGAAATGAAATTCCGACTAGATATATGGAAAAACTTTCTGACAGTAAGAGCTGTTAGACAGTGGAACAGTCTCCCTTGGGAGGTTGTGGACTTTCCTGCCTTGGAGGTTTTCAAGCAGAGGTTGGATGGCCATCTGTCATGGGTGCTTTAGCAGAGATTGCTGTGTTGCACGGGGTTGGACTGGATGACCCTTGGAAACCCCCTTCTATCTCTTAAGATTCTATGATTCTAAGACTTCACAGAACAGCTCTGCATTAATTTACTGTGAAGAAAACCACACCGGAATTTTACAGAATGCAGAACCAAATAAACTAAAAGAAAAACAACAACCCCCTAACTTTAATGAAATTATTGTTAATCTGTTCTGAAAACATATTACGTGACCAGCAGGAAGTGATGCAACACTAAACCGAGTTATCAGCGTACCAGGGAATTCTCCCAGGGTGAGAAGTGGCCGGTGACAATATCCAGCACTGTGTCCTATGCAGCTTACAGTACAGTTAGGCAAACTTACTTGGTGTGATATCCTCTATAAAACAGTGTCTGCTAGTGGAGTGAAACAAGCTGTGATTTCAGTGCCTCTTGCCCCTCTCCTGAATATGCCTGTCAGCTGCACACACACACACACACACACACACACACAGCCACATGCCAACATTTAATGAAAACAAGAAAGGAGTTTTGGGGTACCGTCCTATCCCAACAGAGGTGTGAGTGTCAAAACATCTTGCAACACATTGCAGGTTTAAAGTAGAAAGCACGGTTTTAATGGACTCGAAGATACGGTGATCACAAACGGTATCTCTTCTGCTCCAGCCAGAATTACTGAGATCCCAGTTCCCATTACAGCTCTTTAGATTGCAGCCTCTACATTTTGATGTAACCCTACCAGGGTAGCTGAAGATATCTAAAGCTTGAGGATTTATTAGATGTGAATATACATTTTGTGTGTGTGTGTGTGTGTGTGTGTGTGTGTGTGTGTGTTTTGTTTTTACTGGTCTGGTGCCAGTAAATAAGCCACCAACCCCCTGGCTGAGTGTCATTTGATAGGAAAAGGCTGGGATCACAAGGAAGCCTTCTGTCTTTTCACAAAAAAATAAAAAAAAGAACAGGAGGGGGGAAAGTGCTGAGGTAAGCAGTGTCAACCCCAGCTGCATCAACATGATGGTGGGAAGACAAATGAGAGCTTTCACTGCTGGATATGGGGGATAGAGAGCCCACAGCTCTGAAAACCTTCTTCATATTCCTGAAACAGCTGTCATAACTGAAACTGCCAGGGACTGCTTTTTAAATGACTCCCTTTGATAAGAATTCTCTCGCCAGCCCTTTCTTTCAGCTTATAAACACACTTGCAGCAACACGTAGCTCATCGGAGAGGTAGCTGGAGACTTGAATCGCACTTGGCTCCTCTCTTTCTCCTCTCATCCTGAGCCACAATTATCACTGCCTACTACAACGGCGGCTCCCGCCTTCATTTCCCAGGGCAGTCATCTTTGGGGCTTAAGGTCTAAAATCAGATGTCCTAGAAACCAAGCTGTCTTGGAAATCCATCATCCTTATCCTTAAGGCCTGTCTATTGCATCTCAGAGATGTAGGAGCTGGTTAGCCTTTCTTACTACCTCACATGTGCCAGGGCTGAGCTGTGCCCTTGAAACTTTTAGGGCTTAGCTCTGGTGACACTCCCCTGCTTGCATGAAAACTGTGCTGTCCTGCGATACATTTAAAAGCCCCCCCCCAATTCTGGGAACTATAAAAGGTAAACGTAAAGGACCCCTGGATGGTTAAGTCCAGTCAAAGGTTACTATGGGCTTGCGGTGCTCATCTCGCTTTCAGACTGAGGGTGCCTGTGTTTGTCCACAGACAGCTTTCCAGGTCATGTGGCCAGCAGGACTAAACTGCTTCTGGTGCAAGCAGAGCGCACAGAAATGCTGTTTATCTTCCTGCTGCATCTGTTTTATCTACTTATCTACCTATTTATCTACTTGCACTGGTGTGCTTTCGAACTGCTAGGTTGGCAGGAAATGGGACAGAGAAACGGGAGCTCACTCTGTCGGGCGGATTTGAACCACCGACCTTCCAATTGGCAAGCCCAAGAGGCTCGGTGTCTTAGACCACAACGCCACCCATGTCCCCCATCTGGGAACTGTAGTTTACCCATCACATGTAGTCTGCCATTTCCAGCACCTTTAACTAACTACCATTCCCAGGAAGGGAAGATATGTCCTTTAAATGTCTGGTGTGTATACCTCCTAAGATCCCGATAGCGTCAATTTCTCTCTGGCGTCAACCCTACCCTGTGCAGCCCGTCCTTAAATGTGTTAAATGACCTACCATGGCTTTTGTTATTAAAGGCAGTGACTCATTGAACAGACGACAATGGAATCGGCAAAACGAATGAATGAAAGAAAAAGCAATGGAAGTGTTTGCAAAGTTAGGTTGGCCTGTCCCAGTGTTCCGTCCCAGGAAGGCATGTGGTGGATTGCTCAGAGATGAAATGCAATGGCGTTCGTTTTGCTCGGTGCCTGTGATCATGATCCGCTAAGTGGCAAGGAGCGGTGGAGGCAAAGGAAGGTGATGTGTGTCTGGGCAAGCACAGTGAGGTGTTTTGCCAGCGAGACAAACTTGAGACGGGGGCAGCTTTCGTGCCACGGGGCCCGCCAGTTCCTTGTGCCTGTTGCCTGGGCAATGACTGGGGGATTATGAGGAATGCTTGGAGACGATGGCCTTCTTTGGGGCTCATGGATAGGAGCAGAAGGGGGTGGATGGCTTTTGTCTATCTGTTTCTTCTTCTTTATATTCAACAGATTAGACAGGCGGGTTGCTGTGGCGACGACACGGAGGAGGTCTCCGGCACACCTGCACCACAAACAAGGAGTCCCGCCAACATGGGACTTACAGAGTCCTGGAGGCAATTTTTTAGCTGTGGGAAACACAGACAGGAAAGAAGTGGGAGGAGGAAGGAGAAGAAGGAGAGGTACACAGACAAGAAAAGGGAAACCGGGGCACTGTCTGCTGAGGTCCACAACGTACTCCTTGTTTACAGCACTGCCTTTTGCACACAGACTTTGCACATGACCATCCTAAAGCTACTGCCCCAAACAAGTCATAGGTCAGAGCAGCAAATGAGCATCTGCTTGGGCCAATGCTTTCCACAATGTGGTGCTTTCATTTTATTCTTTTAAAGAAGGAAGGAAGGAAGAAGTACAATGACCGTGCAGACAGCAAGCTGGACACCAGAAAACCAAAAGTGCAGGAGGATTAAAAATGAAAGTGGAGGGGGCTGCATGTGTGCGCACACACAAATGCTGTTTCTGAACTTAACTCGCATCCTTAA
The DNA here is from genome assembly GCF_964270895.1 of Podarcis filfolensis. NCBI lineage: Eukaryota > Metazoa > Chordata > Lepidosauria > Squamata > Lacertidae > Podarcis > Podarcis filfolensis. The sequence continues at coordinate 23,041,977 of NC_139621.1, read as the reverse complement.
GAAAGTTAATTACATTGTGGTGGGAAAAGGTGAGGTGGGGGTTTATAAGTCTTTTGAGCTAAAAGCAAAGAAAGCTTGGAGAGAGAGAGAGAACAGGAAAAACGTTAAAACCAGTGAGCACCTAAAGGCAAACATGCCACTCTGGAATGCTCTGGCTCCCCTCCAAATGTTGCTAATGAACCAGCCAGCCCTGTACAGTGTCCTTGCCTCACCTCTCCTGGACAGCCCCCCTCCCCCGCCTTCCAGGGCTCCCCCTCACCCATCACCTTCCTTCCCCCGCCCTCCCCTGATGGCATTCATTGTGATCGTGTTTCACTGCGAGCTGAAATTACTTTAAAGGAAGCCCAGGTTCAGGGACAACAACTTGGAGGCATTCATAGACCATTCTATTACTGCCGGGAGCTTACACAACAATGTCCTTTGCATAAGACAAGGGTTTGTCACCTCTTCCCATTCAATCATTTATGTGGCTCTCTAAGTTACCCACCCTTAGGAGTATTAGATGGGAACACAAGCTCTGCATAGTCCAACGCGATGTTTCTGCTAAGATAGCTGTTGTCGTTCACATAGGTGCAAGGCAGCAAGTGGGTTGTCGCCACTTAGCAGCAACTCAAGGGCACAATGTAAAACATGAATTCTGTAGAAGCAGCCACTATTTCTGCAATGACCATAGCTAGCAAATTGCATCAGTGAAACTGATGCCCCCAGATAAGAGCCAGGGCTTTTTTCTTTTTCTTTTTCCAGGCAGAGCTCACCGGAGCTCAAATCTGGCGCCTCTCAGGTGGGTGCCATTGCCATTCTAAGAGAACAAGGGAGAAGTTCATGGTGGGCTCCGGCACCTCTGTTTTTCTAGAAAAATAGCACTGAAAGAGCCCGTGGTGTTTCCTATTAATCATTATGAATTAAGAGTGGGGAAGAAATTTGGTTCACTTTGCCTGTGAATGCGAGCCTACCTCATTTGCCCTTCTCAACACAGAACACGGACTGAAACACAACTACCCTTCAAAACCTGCACTTCTCTGAATTTTGAGATGCAGTTCTCCAAGCAAATGTGGTCACAAAAATGCATTTAGTAAAGTGTGCTTGTGTACATGAAAACAACACATGTGGTGCTTGCAGAAATATATATATAAGGTAAAATTGCATATAAAAATATGTATATTTGAAGCAATGGATCCCAAATGCTCAAACTGATGTGGAAATGCAGCAAACTGAGCTCAAAGCTAGAGAAAAGAGTGAGAGAGAAATGGACTGAAATATACTCGGAGTTGAGTGTGGATTTCATGCTCTTTATTCAGCTCATAGTGGTGAGGAGGAATGAATGTTCCCCCAAAGTATCTGCTTTATATACATTATTTACACAATGGGCTGCACGTGATTGGCTAACTCCGGAATTCTCCTGTAGGCCAATCAGGTTGTGGATTCACTTCCATCTGGAGCTGGATTGGGTGGCTCCTGCAGACCAATCATACTGCTGCATTGTTCTAGGACCAACCAGACTGCTGCATTCTGAATCCTATTGTTCTAGGACCAATCAGACTGCTGCATTTTGGATCCTATTCAACTCAGTACATAACAGAACATTGGGAAACGCCTCCCTCCTGTACGAGTGTGTTTAGGCAGCCTGGCTACCAAACCATCATTGACTAGATTCAAACTAATTTTGTCACCCACAAACCAAACCACTATGTCACTCTGTTAAAGGTGATGGAATGTATGGGTTTCTGGTAAGGCTAGAGCAGAGGTCGGCAACCTAAGGCCCATGGGCCAGAAGCGGCCCATGAGGGTTGCTTAACTGGCCCATGAGCCGCCCCCAAACCGAGCCGCTCGCTTGGCAAGTCCCTGTGCGCTGTGCTAAACCAGCGCAGCGCAACATGGGGACTATCTTCCGTGGCTCCGGAAATCACTTCTGTGCAGGCCCAGATGCTGGAAATCGCGTCTGCACAGGCACGATTTTGGGTGTCTGGGCATGCGCAAAAGCAATTTCCGGCAATGCGGACATGTGCAGAAGCGATTTCTGGTGTCGTGCTGTGCTAGCCCGGCCCACAGAGGATCTCCGCGGGGAGTGATCCAGCCCATGCCGACCCCTGGGCTAGAGATGACTGTCAGCAACTGAAATTTCAGCTATATCATGTTACCGTTTGATAACCTAATTTTTTGTGCTCCTTCAGGGAAAAAAGAAAGGATAATTTTGCCACAAATCATCATTTACTGATCCTGGTCTGTCCAAGGTGCTTATACAAAATCAATATGCATTTGCAGCTCCTGCTAGCAACACCCATTTAACATTTCCAGGAGGATGACAAGGCTAAGTGACTGCATATGTTTCATCCTACTTTATAGTAATTTCTAATGTTTCCCTTTCTCGGTGAATCTGGAACAATACGGGCCATTTACATAGGCTATATTTCCACAGCAGGGGGGCACTAGTTCAATGAATGTCTTCTATTGTGCTGACGTTTAAATAATATTCCGTACCAAATTCTATCATGAAGGGCCAAACTATATGCAAGGCGAGATCAGATGTCCCATCTTTTTGATTTTTTTTGCTTAAAACAGCTGTTTGTGTTTCCAAATTTGACTGAAGCAAAATCACTGGGGGAGGCGGGCTAAACACTCATGCCCAAGTGGAGATAGGTGTATCATAACCAAAACCCCAACTCCACAAGACGTCCGGAGTTATTAATGACTAATACTCACTGAAACCCGTGGAACAAGTTAGTCACGATTAACCTGAAGTCCCTTTTTGCTTGCACAGAACTTAGTCACAACTAAATTTAGCTGGATTTTGGTCAATGGGCTTTCTAAGGGCTTCCAAAGTTTAGCTTAATGGATGCTTAGTCAGACTCTGAACTTGCACCATGACATTCCCAAAGGTTAGTCTGACAACAAGGCTCCGCATTTTGGCAGGTCTTACTTCTTTTCTGGGATGAAAATTTGGAAATGTGATCTAGGTGGGGAAATTAGGCACACATCCCTGTGTAGCTGACAAAAAAATGAAGAGCAGCAAGGAGTTATGAATGTTTTGCACAGGAGGTTCAACTCTGTAAAGAGGGATTGTGGCGTTAGATATGTGTGGAACCTTATTCTAAATGTGCAGCATATTCAATAAAGAATGCTGGGTCATGTTCTGCAGCACGAGGATAGAGTTATTACAAAGTGTTTTTTTCTTTTTAAATGACTGACATTGAAATATTTGAAATGTGGCTTTTTAAAAAAAGAGAGAGAGAGAGAAGATGACTGTTGCCAAAGAATTAGAGGTAGAAATCCAACACTTCCCTATACTTCATGAAGTATAATTATTGGGGTCTTAAAGACCAGTAAATGAGATAATTCTTTTTAAAAGGTTTAACTTTCCCCCATCCCACATGCCCTTGACGGAACTGAAGTTGGGAATTGCAGCAGGAAGGAGGAGGCAGTAAAGGACGATTGGTGCCTTGAGATTCTAACCATGTGCTAAAGTGAGGTTTCATGGAGGCCACTGCAAAATATTGCAATCTACTATCGGATCCTTTTAAAAACTCCAGGCATGGTATCTGTAAGGCTTGGGTCTCTCCCCCACACACGAGACACCGCCAGCAGTTAATTATCTAAGATTTATTGGTTCAACAAAAAGCCCCGGTTGGAACTCCGCTAATTTCGGTCTTCCTCCGATGACACAGTTGCCGCAACTAAGCTCCGCCCCCTTTCCCCTCAACAGGAAAAATGCCACCTTCTTTTCCTGTCCGTTTCGCGCTTCTTGGCTAATCTTGTGAGTCTATGAGATCAGGGGGATTGCACCCCACCCCCCATATTTCTGTGTCCTTTTCACTATCTGAGCTTTGCAACTGAATTCCTACTCTCTGTGTTTCTCCGTTTTTCTGTGTACAAAGGTTGAATTCCTGTGGCTAACTGCTTCTCCCCCCTCCCTTAGGAATTCTCTCTCTCCTTCCGCTGTACCTGTCTCTTCTCTGACAGTATCTGCATTTGGTCTTCAGAAGCAATAACATGACCCATGAGAAAGTGGTAAATGGCCTCTGCCCTGTATACCTGAAGGAGCATCTCCACCCCCATCGTTCTGCCCGGACAGTGAGGTCCAGCTCTGAGGGCCTTCTGGTGGTTCCCTCACTGTGAGAAGCGAAGTTACAGGGAACCAGGCAGGGGGTCTTCTCGGTGGTGGCACCCACCCTGTGGAATGCCCTCCCTTCCGATGTCAAGGAAATTATTATTATTTATTGAATTTATATACCACCCTATACCTGGGGGTATAGAACGACTACCATATTGCCCCAAATATAAGCTGCACCCGAATATAAGCTGCACCTTTAAAATTGGAGGGGGGAAAGAAAAAAAGAAAAAATACATGAATATAAGGCGTTCCCTTTCTCACAGGGACTCACCGAGCAGGTGGCTCAGTTCAGGGGTGGCTTGTGCGCTGGTTAAACGACCCCATTGGGCCGCTAGTGGCCCATGGGCCTTAGGTTGCCGATCCCTGTTCTATATATTAGGTCTGCAAGCTGCGCATATTCCATCAGTTTAAGTTGTAATTCTTCTTTGGTTGCGACTTTGCTTGTTTTCCATTTTTGGGCTAACGAAACACGAGCCACAGTAGTGGCATATGTAAATTACCTTTTCTGACAACTGGGTGTGTTTTTTTTTTAAAAAAAGTACCGTATTTTTCGCCCTATAGGACACACTTTTTCCCTTCCAAAAATGAAGGGGGAATGTGTGTGCGTCCTATGGGGCGAATACAGGTTTTCACTGAAGCCTGGAGAGCGAGAGGGGTCAGTGCACACTGACCCCTCTCGCTCTCCAGACTTCAGGAAGCTCTGTGCAACCCTGGGGAGCCCGGCGCGAAGCCGCGCCGGGCTCCCTAGGGTTGCGCAGAGCTGCCTGCGCTCCCGAGCTCTGCGCAGCTCTGCACAACCCTCCGGAGCCCGGTGCGAAGCCGGTTCTGGCTCCCGTTCTGGGGGCTGGGGTCGGGGGAAGCCCCGCGCCTGGGGGGGGGGGAATAATTTTTTCCCCTTTATTTCCCTCCCCAAAATCTAGGTGCGTCCTATGGGCCGGTGTGTCCTATAGGGCGAAAAATACGGTACTTTTTTTCAATTCATTATGAATTATTTCCCAATACTCTTTTACCCTTTTACAGGTCAGCCACATACGATAGAACATACCCTCATTCTCATTGCATCTCCAACACTTATCTGATTCAGTCTTATACATCTTAACAAGTCTACTCGGTGTTAGATACCATTGGCCCCAAAGACTTTAAAGGCGATCACCAACGCTTTGAATTGTGCCTGGAAGCAAGCGGGCAGCCGATGCAGATGTTGCTGTCCAATCAAGGATGTGTTTATGAGTGCACATTTCCTCCAAGAAATACCCAAGGCTCCACTGCAGGGAGAAATGTGGATCCTTTGGGATAGGTGTTGAAGACAGTGTACACAGCACAAGCCATATGGTTTTCTCTGGGCTGACAAAGAGCACAGCAACATTCTGCCTTTCTTCTCCCTTCTAAGAAAGAGCTGCTCTCCCAAGGAGGTGTGAGAATGAGAGTATACAGAAATACCCTGCCTTGCAGGGGGAGTTCAGAGATAGTTCACTGAGTCAGGGGAAACTCTGCCTTTACTCTTGTACCAGGTTTTATGGAAGGAAATTAAAATATATATACTGTCTGACACCATGGTGGAATGCTTGGAATCTGAAATATATAAAGTCTAATAGGATTTTGGCCAAAGCCTAGTGCATGGTCCTACATCACGGTTTTACAGATTCTTTTTCTTTCTTTTGCTATGCTTTACTACAGGTTAAAGAGGTTTACTGCTGTTTGGTTTCCAGAACAATGGCTGTATAACTTCTGATTTGTGTGGATATTGTGAACTGCACTTGTTTCCTGCATGTTTGAAAACCCCGACGTTCATTACCGTCCTTCCTCAATAACCTCCTGACTTCTCTACGCAAGGCTATATAGCAATGCAAGCTCGCTTTAAGCACACATTTATATACTGAGAGCAGCGCTGCTCATTTTTATATCTTTAAATGCCATCTATTTGTGCCGTGCCTTGGAGATGTAAAATGCTGTGTGCGGTAAGTGCTAAGTTATTATGGATTCCCTCTTTCTCCAAAGCACTTTGGGAAATCAATATGTTACTCAGAAAGACTGCATTGTCTCGGGCTGATGTGCTCTCTCTTACAGCTGAATGATATAGGACTAAGGGCTTGCCATACCATCCTGACTTTCCAGATAATACAAATGGCAAATGGGTCTAATTTATATATATTTTTTCTGGGTTAGCTCAAGAGCATAATTAAGGGCTGCCTATCCATTCACTGGGACGCGGGGGGCGCTGTGGGTAAAACCTCAGCGCCTAGGACTTGCTGATCGTATGGTCGGCGGTTCGAATCCCTGCAGCGGGGTGAGCTCCCGTTGTTCAGTCCCAGCTCCTGCCCACCTAGCAGTTCGAAAGCACTCTTAAGTGCAAGCAGATAAATAGGGACCGCTTTATAGTGGGAAGGTAAACGGCGTTTCCATGTGCGGCACTGGTGCTGGCTCGCCAGCTGCAGCTTCGTCATGCTTGGCACGTGACCCAGAAGTGTCTTCGGATGGTGCTGGCTCGCGGCCTCTAGAGCGAGATGAGCACGCAACCCTAGAGTCGGACACGACTGGCCCGTATGGGCAGGGGTACCTTTACCTTTACGTTTATCCGTTCATTTACTTTTTTCAAAAAAAAAGAGCATACCATCATCTGAAATTATGCAAAAAATAAAACAGAAAAAACATCACTCAGGATTTATCTCTAGGGGAGAACCAACAACATGGGAAATGGGTTCTGCAATCTGGTTATATATGAGCTGTCTCTTGGTGATACATGGTGCGTAGTTTTCACCATGACTATTTCCACCTATATATTTCTCAAATAGCATGTAGCAGACCCTCCAAGCATCCCTATTTTCCAGGGACAGTCCTGGATTTACAGATGGCGTCCTAGTTTCTGATTTGATCCCAGAACGTTTCCACTCCCTGCTCATCTGTATCATACCCTCCAACATTTCTTCAGTGAAAATAGGGACGTGGTGTCTCTCACTAAAAGGAAAGCTCTCACTAAAATAAATGAATAAATGCAGGTATAATTAACACACACTGAAAAGAATGATGGGCTTTTTGTCTGACAGGAGTCGAGTGACTCAAAAAACAAAACCCAACAAAGTGCCTGTCAGCAAGCAACTGACAAGCTGAGCTAGCCTTGTAAATTTCAGAATGTTGTGGTTGTCAGATTTCTGCCTCTTACACATTTTAATACCACACAAACTTTTAAAGAAGGTGGGTTACAAAGGAAAGGCACGTCTTCCTTCGTTGTTTTTGGCCTCTGTGCATGCAGATTGGTCTGAGATGAGGGTGGGAATCTTCTTCTGCCAGATTTTAATATATTTTCCCCCTTACAGATAACAAAACAATTAACACTAACACATATTCCACCGAAAGAGCTGCAGGAGAGATGCATAAGCAAAATAGGTAAGGATCTGTGTTCGTTTGATGAGGGTGGGGATTGGCTGCGAAGCCTGATGATGTCATCCTTGCACTGGTTTTGTTCGACTAGCATGACGAGAGAGGCTGCAGAACAAGAGATGAAATGTGGTTGTATAGGAATGACGGCATGAATTGGCTGCTCAGTGCATTGAGATAGCTGGAATTGTGCTCAGCAAGCCGCCTGCTATTCTGAAATGTAGGCAGATTTCAGGCCCGTGTTCATTTTGTTTTTACAAACTTTCTGAATTCCTAAAATGTCTGAATGCTCTCAGCCATGCTCAGAGTCCTGAGCCTTTTACTCTGAGCCAGTATCTGTAGGCTGGGTCAAAGTCTTGAGATTTACGGAGCTGCTCTCCTCGCGGAGCTTGTGAAAATTGCAATCTAAATCAGCTCCCCAGATGGTAGATCATTAACAACGCAGGAGGACAGGATGCATGCCCACTGGTGTGTAACACCATGGATATAAACTCCAGTGCCTGAGAGGGAGATGCAAATAGCTTTTCCTCTGTCTTGTGAACCTACAGCCTGCTGCCACCCATTTATTCGTTTGTGGCACCATTTGCACTTCATCATGTGTCCATTGAAAGATCACAGAAGAATTAACTTAATGTACGAGAGGCGAGAACCAAAGTTGCCAACAGTAGTATGGAAGGCGCACACTTGCAGTACATACCGGCAATGAATGCCACAGTCTCGATTGCTTGGATGGGCTCCATTTTAAAGCTCTACCTGGCAGCCCAAATTCATGAAGCACTGTGTGGCAAGGCATCCCCCCTAATCTTTACTGACAGTATGACTTTATTGACAACAGATGTGAGAGGTCTGGCATAGGCATTGGGTAGACCTCACCCCTTCAAGCCCACCTGCCTGAAGAACTTGTGTTTTGGGGTCAACCAGAAATGAAGGATTCCCTGAGCTGCATCAAGGGGTAACTGCCCCAATGGATTGCACCTGGGGAGTGCTGTGGCCCTTGTCCGGACAGAAGCATCTCCCATGGTTCTTTTTAATGGGATACCCCATTTCAGAGGGGCCAGGCAGAGGCTACAAACTCCCCTCCGATCAAGACTACACCTATCCAGTGCCCAAACCACCAAAGCTGTGACAATTGCTATGAGGATGGCGAAAACCAGACAGAGCCAGACGGAGCCAATTTGCCAAGTGGGAAAATTCCAACCTGGTGTCAGGAACTGGGCAGAGGAGGAGGAGTGGTGGAGGGTGGAGGTAATGTCAGGGGCCTCACCATCCTGACACTTCCAGGGTGGAGGAAAAGAAGGAGAGTATAGATTTACAACAGGGGTTTGTTGGAGGGCACAGCTGAGAGGCAGATGAGGGGGGAAATTGGGAAACAATGGAAGAGGAGGAGCATGCAGAGGCGGAGCAGCAGCTGGCTGACACATTGTCGCTAGAAAGCATTCCAGACCCTCCATCTCCTAGAACCTGGTGAGCCTTAAAAGTAGGATCTGTAACTGCTGTTTCCAAGTGGCTGGCCAAGTGGAGAAGGAGGAGCCAAAGGAGAAGGGAGAGTGTGGACGTTGGAGATTTGAGCCTCACCAACACCTCTCACTTTCCCTACCAGGTAAACTGGCCTCTTTTAGCCTCCCATCACTTGTTTTCAAGCGGTTTCTGGAAAACAGAGCAGCGGACACACCATGGAGCTGCTGTCTTCTGAGTCCGTGATGTGCAGATTCCTGCTGTTGGACCTCGCCTCCCCCCTCTCCATCTTAATCTGAGCTGCGCCTCAGCTCCCCTGGGGGATATGGGGCAAGCAGAAAGTATGCTTCCTCTGAGAATTCCTCTAAGAACATTCCTTTGAGAATGTGCAAAGTGTAGAGTTTGCCAGAGTGGTGCACGCTCTGGTTATCACAGTACGTTTCCAGGCACAATTCAAAGTGTTGGTGCTGACCTTTAAAGCCCTAAACGGCCTCGGCCCAGGATACCTGAAGGAGTGTCTCCACCCCCATCGTTCTGCTCAGATCCAGCTCTGAGGGCCTTTTGGTGGTTCCCTCACTGTGAGAAGTGAAGTTACAGGGAACCAGGCAGAGGGCCTTTTCGGTAGTGGCGCCTGCCCTGTGGAACACCCTCCTGTCAGGTCAAAGAAATAAATAACTATCTGACTTTTAGAAGACATCTGAAGGCAGCCCTGTTTAGGGCAGCTTTTAATATTTGATGAATTATTGTATTTTAATATTTTGCTGGAAGCCGCCCAGAGTGGCTGGGGAAACCCAGCCAGATGGGCAGGGTATAAATAATTTATTATTATTATTATTATTATTATTATTATTATTATTATTAGCCTAGGGTGCACTGTACACCAGCACTGTGACCTCACACCTGATGTTTGAAAGAGCTCCCAATGTGAAAACTCCATTTTAAGAACGACTACATAGCATGTCTGAAAACCCTGCTTGAATGCTTCCGAGGACAACAACAAATCTGTTCCCTAAGTATTCCCCTTTAGCATTGTGAGTGCTGCCCAGCTCCCAAAGAGGCGAGATAGAAAAGAAGTGCCTTGAATGCAGAAAGCGTCACTTATCCCACCATCTGCTGAGCGAAAGAGCGAACCCCTTTGCCATCCAATAGCAATCAAGAAGAAACGGCATTCTGGTTTTATGTACCCTGTAATGTCATCGGGATGAGGCAACAGCAGCGGCAGCAGCAGCCGTACTGCCACTGCCACCGGTGAACAGATATGGCCAGGTCTTAAGATAAGCCACCGCTTGAATCATTTGCTGCCGTTTCGGAAGGTGAACCTGAGCGATGCTAAGAGATAGGGAGAAAGTCCTTGGGTTAAGCTGGCATGTGCCAGTGAATTAAAGGCTGGCGCTTGCGATGCTGCATTGCAGGGGAGCTTTTAGCTGTTCGAAGCTGCCAGCTGATGTCTCTCTAAGCATCATTGCCAAGAAGCCAAAACTGGAAGCAGGTGCGGGGGTAGAGGAACTGAATGTGGTGGTTGGGAGAGCATGAGGGGGGGGTGGCGGCGGGGAGGGGTGTGTGGAACGGATGAACAGAACTTCTGTTGTTAAAATTCTGTTGCCTTCATTAAGGCCTAAACAATGCTTTGCTTTAAACTTGGAGGATATTTTTAGCCTGATAGACTACTGCAAACCCAGTCTGACAATCCTCTTACATTTATGCACTGAACTAAAAGGCTCCCCTCCGCCCCCCACTCCTCCAGCAGAGCCGCGGATTGTCTAGCAGAATGTTGTATGCTGATTATAGCAGCTTTGCTCAGGAGACGGAGAGCATCTGCTTCTTAATGTGCCCCCATCGTCCCACCCAGCCCCCCCAACCAAACTGCTCTTTGGAAACTTCCACCTCCCTTAGCCCAGGGCCTGGGAAAAGAGCCTCTCCCCAACTCAAGTCTCCGTCTTCACCGTGCCATGTCACCAGTTCAGCCATCGTAGCATACCACCTCCTGATAAGAAAGAAGGCAGGCACCAGCAATGCCAAGAATTTGCATTCCTTTCAGAGGCAGAAACAAGATGTGCCACTCATGTTTGCAGCCAGAGAGATTCTCCATTCTCCCTTACGCTCAGCTCAATGGCACTCACACGGCGGGTGGAGTGGGGGGGGGAAGGTGAGGGAAAAGGGCAGGTATATATGCGTAATTATAGCAATTGTACTAGACAAGTAGTACCTGCAGCAGAATGTTGCAGTAAAGAGGGCTCGTGTTCAGCATTGCAGCTAGCACTTCTGAACAATCAGCATCCTATGACCACTTGGGGTGCCCAGTCCTCACTGAGCTATTTCCCCACCTGAATTTTGATTTTAATGATTTTGTGTGTGTGTGTGCGTGCACTTCTGCAAACCTCCAGTTTCTCCCAAACCTGCTAATGCTTCTCCTGTGTGCATGGGTGCTGCCATTTTGGTTAGATAAGGATCCATACTGACAGGAATGCATAACGAATATTAGTAGGGAATCTATCACTGCAAGCGGCCAGTGTATTTCCAAAGCTTCATGCCCATCACTTCTTGGGGACTTCCAGCTTTCATTTTGTTGGCCAAATAAAACAAGGCCCTTCTTTAAGTTGCCTGTTCAGCATTCTGTTAGTTTGCAACATGATGCCTTCCATGAAAATTGAGGTATTAAAATGACATTTGCTATGCCTGGTGGAACGCTTTATCGCAGGAGACCAGGGCCCTGTAGGACTTGACATTCTTCTGCAGGGCCTGCAAGAAGAAGAAGAATTTGGATTTGATATCCCGCTTTATCACTACCCTAAGGAGTTCTCAAAGCGGCTAACAATCTCCTTTCTCTTCCTCCCCCACAACAAACACTCTGTGAGGTGAGTGAGGCTGAGAGACTTCAGAGAAGTGTGACTAGTCCAAGGCCACCCAGCAGCTGCATGTGGAGGAGCGGGGAAGCGAACCCGGTTCACCAAATTACGAGACTACCACTCTTAACCACTACACCACACTGGCTGTTCCGCCTAGCCTTCAGTCTGGGCCCTGTTTGACCCCCCTCTATGGGACCCTGTAAGTTACCTCTTTGGCCCTTTTATTGGCTCATGTGGGACCAACATGGATAGCTGGCCCTGATGAATACTTGAGGTTCCCGACCCCTATGGTTTTAATTTGTGGGCAGTCATTTAATTTTATCCTGATTCTAATTTTTAAGCTATATTTTAGTCAATTGTTTGATTGTGTTTTAATGTATTTGATATTTGATGTTAGCTGCCCTGAGCCTGGTCTTGGCCAGGGAGGGTGGGGTATAAATAAAAAAATCGTACAAAACAATCATTAAAATGACTGGCCACTCATAGAAATATCAAACAACTGCAGAGGCCTGTTGGCATAAAAAATGTCTTCAGGAGTTGACACAAAGTCACAAGTGATCATGCCTGCCAAATCTCTGTGGGAAGAGTGCTCCGCAAGATGGCACTGGCAACTCTAAAGGTCTGGCTTCTGGTTGAGGCTAGTTATAGAATCATCGAGTCATGGAATTTTAGAACGGAAGGGACCCTGAGGATCATCTAGTCCGATCCCCTGCAATGCTGCTTCTTCTTCTTTGGCGATCACTCATAGCCGAGTAAGATTGTCTTCCATAAACACAGTTTTAACAGTGAATCCGTAAGTGACTGTGGAGGCCAATTCTGGATCGACACGTCCTTCCACAGTGGGGACATAGGTTTCTGGGTGGGAGTTGATCATGGTGAGGGTTTGCTAAGTGTGCCTTCCTCTTTGCACGTTTCTCCCTTTCATTCTGAGTTCAAGCGTCTTCATAGCCCATGACACGTTTGGTAAAGGCTGTTCTCCAGCTGGAGTGCTCGCAATGCATGTGGAGATTGAACCTGCAACCTTGGCATCATCAACACCATTCTCTTATCAACTGAGCTATTCAGTGGTTGGGCTTCTGTAATATGGGGGGACAAGTAACAGACCTTCTCTGGCTGCTCTTAGTGATTGAGCTGGGATATAAGGCTTCAGGTTGTCTTTAACACTATCCTGAACCCAAGCTGCTCTTAGCTAATTACAAGCAGGAGTAGCTCATGAATCACTTGTGATAACAGGAGCGGGATTTCATATTCTAATATCTTTCTTTTAGTATTCTTTCATGGGCAAGGGTTTTTGGCTGAGCGATGGAGTCTACCAACCACCGTGCAAAAGGGTTAACCTGTACAATGTCTGCAAATGCGACCATGTGCCTTTAAATGCTAGTCTTTTATTTCACGGCACTCAAGGAAGCATTCAGAACACTGAGCACTTTGCAAGGGTGTCGTCCCCCCCCCCCCCGTGCACATGAATGAGGTTGATTAAAAGCTTCAAACAATGAGTGTTCCAATATATTTTTTCATATATAAAATTTAAAACCTCAGCAAAGTACAATAGCTCGGTAATAAAGTCATGAAACTGCTAATGGGATAGGTTTTCTACAAATGAACTGACTACCAAGCACAGTAATAAGATGGCAAATAATATAGTTATAAAAGAGAGAGAGAGAGAGGTAATGCAGCCAGGACCTATTAAGTGAAACTGTAGATGAAGAGGACTTATGTCATCAGTCTTTGAATTTTGTACATTTTGAACATCATCCAAAAATTATAATCCACCGTTTGAAATATTATAGCAGTGACGAGGGAGAAGTGGTCTCCCCCGCTTGGCCCTATTACAACCTTATGGCCTCAAACATTCACATCCTACTGTAAATATATCATGTTCCTTATGGAGAACCTTTTAATCCCCCCCCCCAGTTCTTTTTGGTTTTAAAGGGTCTCTTGCTAAAAGGTTAGTGTCTGGGCAAAGGAAGCCTCTGTTTAATCTTTCCTTCAATGTGCGTTATTCCACACTAACGTCCTGATTGTGTTCAACTGGACTTTCTCCCTTGTATGTGTGTATGAGTTTCTACCCTGAGCTGTTTGGTATACAACCAATATCTTCCAAACACACTGCAGCATAGGTATTTCATCATTTGACCAACCCACAACTTTTGAAGATTTCTAAGGAGTCGTGCTTCTTTTTGTCATCATGCTATGTCAACGTCATGCAATGGGGTCTGGAAATAGCATCTGAAAGCAACACTCCATAACTTGAGACTCTGTAGTTGGATGGGGATTTCACTGCATGGAGTCTTGCATCCTTGTCATTCATGTGCAGTGCAGTATCTGCCCTGACTCTGATCAATGGTGCAGGTTACAGGAGATAATACTGCTTTGCCTTGGGTGGGTTGAAGGGATCATATATGTCAGGGGATGGGCTGGATCGGAAGATTGGGGAATGCAATCGCAGGAAGATCAGTTTCTAACAAAATATTCATGCCCCCCTGCTTCCAGCGTTTCCAGAAGCAGATAAACAGGCAGACACAGAAGCTGCACAGTTGAGAGAGGAGCTACCCAGCTATGAGATAGTAGCTAAGCAACCAGAAGGGAGGGAGCAGCTGGGCGATACATCAATCGAGAGTGGGGGGGATCCCCTCCCTTCCCCCAAACTCGGAGGTCTAAGCATGTCAGAGAACAAAGGATAGGTGGGGAGGGGGAAAGAACTTCTCGTTGGCATGCTTCTTGCTGCGGAAGTGGGGAGGAGTCAGAGTAGGCAACTGATATCCTTGCAGAGGGTTGCCTTTTTGTGCTTGTAACAGAATGCTGTAATAAAAGGACTATAACTCTACCCAATGCTCGTTAATTCTTATTGGTGAGCCACCGGAAGGGAGAGGCCGGAAGGGAGAGGGGAACTCCCATACTTGACAATATATGACATTTAGTTGTAACATGCTATGATTGCTTACTTTCAAGGTCTGCAAGAACAGGGCAGACCACTGAAAGAAGTGTCAACAATGTCTAGGCAACACGATGACCATATACATATGTAATAGACAATCTTTATAGAATTCCTTCAAACCATAACAAGTTCAAAATGAAATCTTTAGTCTCAAAGTCTCTGAAAATCTTTAAATGAAGCGAGGTACCGAACTTTATACGATGAAAGACAAGCTGTGAAGCTTTGTGTATTCAGCAAATATGATATCCAACACTGAACAGTGATTCTGGATATTGATTACTGTTTCGTAGAATTCTTCGTCAGTGTGGTGGGAGGATATAGAATTGGTTCATAAGCCAATCTTATAATAATGACTACATTATTACATGAGCACTGTTCCACAGCATTTGATATTTTCATTTACATACTTTCATTCAAAATAAAATGGGTTTCCTACTCTTTTCTGGGGAAAAAATGTGAAAGTAGATATCAGTATATATAAATCTTCTGAACTCTTTTCTTCCTTTTTATAGTCCAGATAAGCCTCCAACTATGAGTTATTCAGAAATATTATGCGAAAGAGAGAAACTTTCCTTCTCTAACAGGGTCTGACTTCATATTTATTGAGACAATGGAAGGCAATATTAAAGTTTTTACAGTACTGAACATTTCTTCTTGGCTCCTAACCAAAGGAAAATGTGGCTTTAATTCTGTACATTTTGTACAATGGGCCTTGCTAGCATTGCACGTCATGTTTCCTGCAAAAATGCTTTGTGTTACTTTTACATCATTAAGAATTTACTTTTGTCCTTCCACAGTCCATGGAATTCCATCAACACCTGGTGTTTGTTCATCACATTTTATAGAATGATTGGAGGCGGGAGGCAGCGGCGAGAAACAAGGTATATTCTATAAGCAAACAGAAGAGATATGGACAAAGTAAAGGAATGCAAACAGGATGTATAAATTCTAAAGCCAGAATTTCCTGTTAGCGAAGATATATAGAACTAGAGTCATAGTTTCAACTGGGAAGAAGCCAAAAGGAAATAAATAATGGCCTTTCAGATTAGTGCATTAATGAAAGTGGCAGCCGAAATCAGTAAGGTTACATAACTCTTTGCTGGAACATAAATAAGAGCTTCAAGGTAATGTGGATTCACAAAGAGTCCTCTCGTTTAGATGTTCTCAAAGGACTCTGGCATTTAAAATTTAAGACTGTACATTTAAAAGGAGTACGTGACAATAAGTGGCAGGCCCTTGTTCAGTTTCCACATTGTACTGTGGCAACTGCTCCCAAAATGCAGAAAGGGGTTAGGGTTTTTTTTTACTGTTAAAAATTGGTCAGTGTTATGTTTCTCTGTTTCCAAGCTTAAGTTCCGTTCTCCACATTTCGGCATCTTTTTTTTTTTTAAGCCCCCATGAAATTTTTAATGTGAATATCCCCTAATATAGCAGTTTTCCCCAAATATAATACATTTTTGCAATCGTTTCCCCATATCCTAATGCATTTCTGTATGCTATTTTCACTACTGTAATGCATTTTGGACCATAAAGAAGGCTGATCGCCGAAGAATTGATGCTTTTGAATTATGGTGCTGGAGGAGACTCTTGAGAGTCCCATGGACTGCAAGAAGATCAAACCTGTGTATTCTTAAGGAAATCAGCCCTGAGTGCTCACTGGAAGGACAGATCCTGAAGCTGAGACTCCAATACTTTGGCCACCTCATGAGAAGAGAAGACTCCCTGGAAAAGACCCTGATGTTGGGAAAGATGGAGGGCATAAGGAGAAGGGGACAACAGAGGATGAGATGGTTGGACAGTGTTTTCGAAGCTACGAACATGAGTTTGACCAAACTGCGGGAGGCAGTAGAAGACAGGAGTGCCTGGCATGCTCTGGTCCATGGGGTCATGAAGAGTCGGACACGACAAAACGACTAAACAACAACAATGCATTTTGTATGTCGTTATCATGAATATAGGCATTTTTGTGCACCCATTCCCCAATGCACACATTTCTGTAAACATTATTTGGCTGGAGAATTGCACTGCAAAATCTTGAGAAGTGTGTATTTTGAAAGATAGTTCACATATCTGAGAAGGGTTTTGAGATGTGTGAATTGCAGACTCTCCAGTTTTCCCTGTTTTCCAGGAACAGTCCCCAATTTTCAGAGTCTTTCCCAGTTTTCTATACGCTCCCAGAATGTCCTACTTTTCCTTAGGATGTCCCTATTTTCATCAGAGAAATATTGGCCGGTATGTCCCTACCTTCATTGGCAAATGTTGGAGGTTATGGACCCTCGAGTCCAAGAGATAAGTAACTAGAAACCTTTAGAAGACATCTGAAGGCAGCCCTGTATAGTTTTATTATATTTTTTTGGATGTTGGAAGCCGCCCAGAGTGGTTGGGACAACTCAGTCAGATGGGTTGGGTATAAATAGTAAATAGTAAAATTATTAGTATCATAATGGATGAGGATGTCCTTATTTTCATCAGAGAAATGTTGGAGGGTATGGAATTGTGGAGAGGGGGAGTGCATTAAAAGGTGAACTGATCTGAATTTCTCTCCCATGACTTATTGTCCTCAGTTTGGCAGTTTGAGTCTAAGGCTATAAGGCTATAGCTTCAACCACATTATGTTAGCTCTTACAGCATATACACAGTAATGCTTATTTCTGAGGCATGCCTAAATCATTGGCCTGAACCAGGCTGTTTCCTGAGATCTAAGCATCCTGCCCCCAAAGTCAAACTGATAAAGAGCAAAGGCAGACATGCAGGCACAGTCTCAGATTGCTTGGGGAAAAACCTGGGAGCAGAGGAGACTTAGTAATCAGCTACAATTGTAAAGATTTGAATGTGCTATAAACATGCAACACCAGATGGTGCCAGAGAGCAGGAAATTTTAAAACAGGTTTTTCATAGAGATTTTTTTTCCCTTTTGTTATAACAATCTAATTTCTGACTTATTTATAGTGGGAGTTTTCCTGTGTCTAGATCCACTCTTAGGCAGTTGTGGGAAGGCAAGGGCCCTGAGTCTTGCAACTGCCTCATAGAGGCAAGTCCTACCAAAGAACAGTTGCTGTGTTCATCCCCTGTACAGATCCTGGTTGTTTTTCCCCCTAATAAAGAGTTAACTTCACCTGTTCTGTGTGATTTACCACTGGGTTCCTCCTGACAGCAATGAAAATACACCTGAACACAATGCAAATCCCTTCCCAGCTTCTTCACACTGATTCTTGTAACTCAGTACCCCTATCCATATGGCTGACTTTCCAAACTGATTAAAGCAGAACAGAAATTAGTAAGTAATCAATAGTTGTAGCAGATCCTTCACAATATCACACATAGATCACACATTTTACATTTGCTTAGGCCCTCTGAGAGCTTCTGGCCTGTAGTACTGATAATATATATGATTATCTTCTTCTTCTTAGTCTTTTCATTGTTAGACGCCTGTAATGGCTTTAGGGGTTGCTTGTGCGTAAGTTACCGCCGCTCTGGGCTAGGTTGCCTGGTTAAACCGTTTCTCGCTGGACAGCCATCCACTCCGTGGCTGTTCAGTCACTGGCAGAATCCGTCAGTGGGCGTTTCTTGAACCTCTTCCAGCAAAGAAGTTCTTTGACGCCAAGTCGCCGCCTACTTTCCCTGCGCGGAAGTCTTCTGCGCAGGGTGGGTGTGGGCAGCGGAGGACCTGGGCTCTCCTCGCTGGTCTCCTGCCAAGAGTCCTGGAGCCTCCTCTCTGCTTCCCCCATCGGCTCCCCTCTATCCCTGGTGTTGCGCTGATTTTCTTCCCCCGCCGGAGATCTGCCTCTCTCCCTGCTTGGCCCCTCTCCAGCATCGCTGTGGAGCCTCGCCTCCTCCACTAGTTCCGATGGCAGTTCCCTGACAACGCCCCACTGCTGATATCAACCATTTCAGATATTCAGTCTTGTCTACGTCTTCCAGAAACTGTTTCTTCTCTGTTTCAAACTTCTTTCACTCCAATGATTAATAGTCTTGAAATGCTTTGCTTCCTCACTTCCTAGTAAATGAGAAAATAGGGGAAGGAATTGGTGAGATATGGTATTCACTGTATCCGACCCAGACTAATTAGCAAGGCAACCACAGATTCAATACAGATGAAAATATGTCAGAAATTTTGAACCAGTACCAAGACCTTTACCACATCTGCAGAAGGTTCCAACAAATAGATTATTATTTTTAACACAGTTTGATCCAATTCTGAGGGATAGTGAAAAAAATATGCTAGTTTGTTTCAGGGGAATTTGTTCCATATACAGCCTAGAGATCAGATCTCCATATGGATGTCTATACCTAACATGGTGTCCTTCAGATGTTGTTTGACTTTGTCTGCCTGCACCCCCTTCACTCCATGTTTTTTCTAGCCCAGGTCATAAAGCAGATTTACTCTTACACATTCCAGTTCCCACCAGCCCCAGTCATCTTGGCAATGGTCAGATATGCTGAGAGAAGCTGCTGCTGTTGTTACATAAAATTTGAACCCTCCCAAAGGAGCTCAGAGTGGCTAACAACAAGTAATTCCAGTCACAGATACAGACTGGGGAAGATCTCAGCTTAAAAGGTGTCTGCCTAATAGTCAAAGGAATTAAATTCCAAAGGCGGCACAACACTGAACACCCAGTTGCTACATTGTGCAGAATGGACCTTCTGAAAGAAGGTATCTGCAGGAAGACCTCACCAACAGAGCACAGTGAAGGGATAATCTTTCAGGTATCCTGGTCCCAAGGTGTATAGAGATTTGTTCACCCCCAACCAGCACCTTGAACTTAGCCTCCCATGCACTATTAAAGGGGCTGTCTCAACCTGCCAGCTAATGGGGGAGAGGGCATGGAGCAACAAAAGGAGAAGTGGTGGGGGGAGACTCATTGCACTAAGGGGACATCCTTGTGTGGACTTTCACTAGCAGGACTAGCTAGCTGAATTTCACCCAATGGGATTAATTGAAGTAGGACTAATGTTTGATACAACCAAAACATTTGTGTGTGTGTGTGTTTAAAGAACTCTCAAATACATTTTATCTTTCTTGACTGTGCAATATGCAGAACTTAACTCCACCTTTTGAGTGCCTCAAACTTCAAAATGCATCCCAAAGATTGAACACAAGCCATTGCAAACTACTTTTTGTCTCATTTTCAGGGAACACAAGTCTGCCGAGACGTTTTCCCTTCCACCTTGACTTTCTTGCAGAGGAAGATGCTGCAGTTGCACACTCTGAGCAACATCAAAGCACTTTCTTTCCTGGCTGAAAAGCTGATGGGCAGGAGGGGCTGAAATCTAGCCAGGCTTAAGTTTTATTTTGGAGTTGTTGTATTTACATGTGGTGATAAGATAAAAAAAAATTGTTAAAAACAAGCAAGGGATTTCAACACTGGTGACTTAATTCAATTTTCTTGGACGCTGTCAATATTTCTCATAGCAAGAGAGAAATGGATCTCCACGCTGTCTTTGCACTGAAAGGGAGTTTTAAAAAAAAGGATTCCAAGAGCTGTCCAGTACAAAATTGTTTTTGGCTCTTCCCTAGCCACAAAAAGGCTGGCCAAACCAATTTCATTCACATTTTATTTTAATAAGACCCAAACAACAACAAGAAAGTCCCTCTGAGGCTCACAACTTGTGGGCAAATATCTAACCTGAAGATGATTGAAAATGCCTGGTTTATTGCTATCCCCAACTGGGAGTTTCAGAATGGGAAATACTGCTTTGAAAGCAACAGAATAAGAGTTGGCTTTGTTATGTATTCCTTTTGGAGCTTATTCCCATTCACTATGTTTCTACTTCCTTGCAGCTGACTGTGGGCAAAGGCCTAAATTTTATTTAAACTCAGTAGGTCTGAGCTTAACTTGTATCTAATGAGGCGGCATATCCTAATACAGTGGAACCTCGGTTTCTGAGCATCTCGAAAACCAAACGTTTCGGTTTTCAAACCCGAAAACCTGGAAGTAATTGCTTCCGTTTTTGAACGCGCCTCGGAAATCGAACAGCTTCTGAGGCACATTTTTCACTTTTCTCCATTGAACTTGCTGACAGCCCTTTGTGCCTTGGTTTTCGAATGTTTCAGAAGTTGAACGGTCTTCTGGAGCGGATTGGGTTCAAGAACCGAAGTTCCACTGTAATGGCCTGCTTTTTGGTGTTGCTGAGAAGGAACCAAATCCCTCAGGTTTTCTTCTGCTTGTGGTTCACATATCCCCTGGTCAGAAAAAGAATAAAGGGAAGAACTGAGTGTGCTGTTTTTTTTTTCTGTCCTTCGGTGTGGCCCCATAGTTTACAAATTGACTGGGGTGAGAGGCAGAGTCTGTTTATGCCCATTTGTTTTAAACAGAAAAGACCCTGATCCGCTTTATATTTAATGGTACAACTACTCTCTCCCTGATGATTCTTAGAATTTGCCACTCTTCAAATGTCACTGAAAGCCCCCACTTTCACAGGGGATGAATTGGCCCAGTTTAAGCATAGACACCAAAGTTTTATTTTGAGGATGAAATGGAAGCATGGGATGGGAACAGGAAGCACAAAGCCCTTGTAACTGTTTCCCCACATTTTGTAATGTTGAGAGTGACTCAAGGATACAGGTTCTTTTCCTGTAGCCTCCACATCTTCAGTCTTCCTGAGAATTATCCTCAGGAACAAGAGGCATTGGGAATATTGCACAGGGCTGGGGGTTAAATCTCTGGTTAGTGCACAAATACATATACATAATAAAAATATATTAATTTCAACCAATGATGAGGTAAATTTATGTCAGTGAATTATTTTTGCAGATACAAGAAAAGTTTGTACATCGTAGCAGATTTGTGTTTCCATTTTAATACCAGTGATTAGAACTAAGCTTTCAGGCATTTCTTCAAGGTCGCTACCCTGCCGTATATTTCCCAGTTCTGCATGACACCATTGAGTTGCACTGATGAATTTAAGCTTCCTTGGAAAACTGCCTTTATGAGACAATCAATAATACTAATTATACATAGACCACACACAATAAGAATCCTACTGGGATAAATGTATATATTAATAGAGGTCATGTAATTAAATCTCCCTAACATAGGCTAGAAATGTACCCAATTAAAATGGGGAAACTTAATCAGGAGTGGCATTAGTAATTGGAAGAGAAGATAAAGGCTAATTCCGGATTGTGGGTGAAAACTATTGTGTGTTTGTTGCCATAAAGAGCACTTTAAGATGACATTTCACAATGATCTTTCCCCCCCTTATTGGTGCGATTCATTGTTGAATGAAATGAGGAGTATTGTTGCTAATACTACATCTGTAAATTGGTCTTGAACTTATATTGCTTTTTTCAAATGAAACTTGCTTCAACCCCAAAAGCAATCTACTTCCAGCCAACAAGGCAATCCAATATTTTGTGAAGTGCCACATGCACAAAATAGATTGAATTAAATTCTGCTGCCCATTTCTTAATCATGGCTAATTGATTTGGAGTGGGCTACAGGTTTCTGCACTCACTTTCCATTGCCCTTCCTCCTCTCTTTTCCATGGGAATTCTGCCACCCATTGGCTTCTCTGCATTAGGTTCAACACTTCCGATATGAGTTGCCATGTGGACATCTTCGTGATTTTCGGAAATTCTGCCCGGACGTTATTTCCGACAGACAAATCCCAGATATGTCCTGGAAAACCTGGACTTATGGCAGCCTTGGAAAGAAACCACAGGCATATCCATAGGGATAACTTGTACTTGCCATCCATTTCTGTGTGCATATCCACGTGAATGTGAAGAGGAAAACAGAAGAGGAACAAATAATTTGAAAGGTGGGAAGCTCTGGTTATGTTAACTTGACAGGTACATTTGTATTTCCCCCCGTTACACATTTGACTTGAAAATGCTGCATTTTTTTTAAAAAAAATATTTTTTTACAAGGCAGGCATTTTGCACACTAAAGTAATTCTAGCTAGAGCAATCCTGACAAATTCATTGTAAACATAACTGGTTTCTGACAGGTCTTGTTTAAGACTAACAATTCAGAAAATTACTGCAGTCACTGTTTCGGTAAAAATACAGATTATATCATGGTTAAGACATACAACTTTAAGGAGGAGAATATGCTGAGGATCTTCAAAAATGGATATTAATTCACTGAATATTCATGCGATGTACAAAAGAGACCACTTAATGACTTGATACTCAGGTGACGAGCACCTGAACGGTGCCATGATTATCTTCCTTGTCAACTATATTTAGGCTTTTATTATATTACTCCTCTGAGTGCTGACTCATCAGAGCAAGTTAAATATTCTTCTTTTTTTGCAGTGTAACTGTGGAATGCTAAGAATTGGGTGTAAATGTTTTACTGCCCACTAAGTAAGACCGTGCTTCTTGAAAGCAGAGCTGGCTCCAGGTATGTAAGATAGACTGACATGCTATTTGCCTATCATGGCTAGGATCTACCTGCCATTTAAATTTACCACAATTCCCTGGAGTAGTGCAAAGCCAAGGACATTCTGTGTAATTTAAATGGGGAGCAGCTTACAGACCCAGGCACACTTTCAGGGACCCCAGGAATGGGGCCAGTGGCAGACCCTTCTAGAATTCAGAAGACCCTGAAAATATTCACCTTTCTATACCTTCTTGATTCATTGCTTCTATGGTGGCAATTTACATCAATGCCTTACACCTTTAACACTATATATTTAGGAGTAATGCTGTGCTGATGTTACTCTGACAATACTGTGAAACTAGATAATATCATATCCATGAGAATGATTAAGAAGGTTGCATGCAAGAGAATCGGGTATATTATAATGGAATGTGTTGATGGATACTCATTGAAGGAAAATTGGTTCCTCTCTCACATGATCTGCATATAATTTTTCTACATAGATATACTATCTGAAGGGACATTGAGAATATAGACCTGTGGAAACTGGATTGTTGGTCTGTGTTGTTCTACTCAGAAGAAACGCCTCATAGTGCAAATACCTTAGTTACAATTATCCATTCTATGTGATCCTTCATTTTGTGTGCCTAATGTTCTAACCTCGTGCAGATCTGACAGCCAAGTAAGATGCTGTAGGGTGGGTCTTGACAAACTGCATTCATATGAACTTGTATGTTTCCCATTATATACCCTCTCATTCAATCCTTTCTTCTCAATTTGCAATGCCTTGCATACTACACTCAATATTTAGCATCAATAACGAATTGGGTTTCCTTTATTATTCACTTACCAACTGGTAGCTGTGCTGTACGTGCTGTGCTGTACGTAAACACTGCCATTTCAGATGAATGGCAATTCCAGCAGTTAATACACCTATGCCCAATCACCTCTGAACCATCTAATCTCTGCTTGGTATTTGGTCATTATTTGTGGAGCTAGATAGACATAGTCAAGCTTTCCTGTTTAAGATGCATTGTGGAAAGAGAACTGAGGGTGCATACATTTTGTTTAAATGAAATAGTAAAATAGATGGGGTGAAATAAGGGAGAAAGCCAGTCTAAGAAGGGCTCTTCCCTGTCTTCTGTGTACAGGGAGGATATTTATGATAAATACATGATCCCCTCCTGCCTGAATTCTGAAGTGGTACAGTCCAACAACAGCCGCACAGCATTTATTCTACTGACTGTGTATAGACTTTGTAAACAGCTTACAGACTTCTGTAGTGAAGTGGTACATGCATTGTTTAAATAAAAATAAAACAGATAAGCTCTAAAAGGAGACAGGAGGTGGGGAATGCATTGAAAACTGCTATTTGCTGCAGAAGATAGGAATATAATATGTGAGAAAAGTACACAACATAAAAGAAATTAAGAAAAAATTACTACCACAAAGCTAGGACTTTGGCAGGAATATCTTTGTGGCCAAAGAATGAATCAAACACTTTTTGCATTTTTGGTAAAAGGAAACAAAACATGATGAACGAGATAAGCTGTAAATATGACAGCATGATGAGAAACGGAAAGTTCTATTTGATATTTTGTAGAAAACAGAATTGTGGAAGTTAGCACCTGACTTCTTTTTTGAAAAGTGGCTGTAAATTATTGCGTACAACAGAAACTCAGGGCTGTGTAGGGTGACTACTTATACATAACCAAAAAAGAGTAAGCAAAGGAACAAAAAGAGAAAAATGTATGCTGAAAAGAGGGGGTACTGGCTTGCCCAAAAATTGTATATGTTAATTTTGAAATAACTACTATAATTGAGATTGAACTACATTTAGGGAAGACTGTGGGAAAAGTGACCTGTGTTTGTTCAGTCTGTTGTTAATGGGCCACTTAAAGGACCCTGATGTTCCCTCTTCTTATGACTTAAACCTGAACATGGACTGGACAGCCTTCAAATAGAGGGCTTCCTCAAACAGGGAACTGTCCTCTGCAAAATAGGGCACATGTCTACCACGGAAGTAGAAAATGGAGGATGAAAAATGCAGGCCGTCCAAGTGTCCCTATTTTCTAGGGACAGTCCCGGATTTACAGAAGCCATCCCAGTTTCTGATTTGAACCTGGAATGCCCCGCTTTTCCTTAGGACGTCTGTATTTTCATCAGAGAAATGCCGGAGTATATGGAGTTATGCGACGCCCCCAAGTCAAGGAGATAAGTAACTATGCAACCTTTAGAAGATATCTGAAGGCTACCATGTATGGGGAAGTTTTTTTAATGTTTAATGTTTTATTATGTTTTTATATATGTTGGAAGCTGGGGAAACCCGGTCAGATGGGTGGGATAATAATAATAATAGTATTTGATGTCCCTATTTTCATCAAAGAAATGTTGGAGCGTAAGTGTACCATGCAGCTCATCATCCCAACCCTAAATATCCTTGCTCAAAATCTCTCATTCTTTAATAATAATAATAGTAATAGTAGTAGTAGTAATAATAATAATAATAATAATAATAATAATAATAATTTTATTATTTATACTCTACCCATCTGGCTGTATTGTCTCAGCCACTCTAATAGGATTTTATTTCCTAGTAGATATGGAGGATGGATGGCGGCTAAAGGATTGAGGTTGAATCCTGACAAGAACAGGAAGTACTGTTCTTGAGAGACAGGGGGCAGGCAGGTGTGGAGGACTCCCTGGTCTGAATGGGGTAACTGTGCCTCTGAAGGACCAGGTGCACAGCCTGGAAGTCATTTTGGACTCACAGCTGTCCATTGAGGCGCAGGTCAATTTGGTGTCCAGGGCAACTGTCTACCAGCTCCATCTAGTACGCAGACTGAGACCCTACCTGCCCACAGACTATCTTGCCAGAGTAGTGCATGCTCTAGTTATCTCCTGCTTGGACTACTGCAATGTGCTCTATGTGGGGCTGCCTTTGAAGGTGACTCGGAAACTGCAATTAATCCAGAATGCAGCAGCTAGACTGGTAACTGGGAGTGGCTGCCGAGATCATATAACATCGGTCCTGAGAAATCTGCATTGGCTTCCAGTACGTTTCCAAGCACAATTCAAACTGTTGCTGCTGACCTTTAAAGCCCTAAATGGCCTTGGCCCAGTATACCTGAAGGAGGGTCTCCACCCCCATGGTTCAGCCTGGACACTGAGGTCCAGCCCCTGCGAGAAGTGAAGTTACAGGGAACCAGGCAGAGAGCCTTCTCGGTAGTGGCCCCCGCCCTGTGGAACACCATCCCATCAGATGTCAAGGAAATAAACAACTATCTGACTTGTAAAAGACATCTGAAGGCAGCCCTGTTTAGGGAAGGTTTTAATGTTTAATGCTGCATTGTGTTTTTAACATTCGGTTGGGAGCTGCCCAGAGTGGCTGGGAAAACCCAGCCAGATGGGCGAGGTATAAATAATAAATTATTATTGTATTATATTAAGACTGCACCCTTGATTTGTGACCCTGGCCTGCAGCAGTTTTATAGGCCCTACTATTCATCTCAAGCGTTCACATTCTTGCAGCCCACTGCCATTTACAACTGACCTATTCTTGGAAGATGACAAAGAGCTCTTTATTTAGCCATCCCGACAGGTGAAATACTTCTGCATTCCTTTCCCATTATGTCTTAAGCCACTGCTGGGAACAGGAAAGGTGCTGAGTTGCTTACATACCTGGCCAACGCCGTGCAATTTTGAACCTTGACAAGCTAGTTTAGGGCTTCAGCTAAGCAGCCAAGAATAATGTCTCCCTTGTAAAGCCACAGAGAAGAAGCCCGCAGCTGCTTGGTAAACGCAAGGGAGATTGTATGCGCCGCGAAAAAAAGTGCTCGTTCATGTGCCCCTGCCATTCCTAGTGCAGTCACGTCAAACTGCACATGACATTGTGGAAAGAGGAGCGCAGATTTCAATTGTGGTAATGTATATGCAGCAGGAATAGAGCAGGGGAGCATGACCGTGACAATCTATCTCCTGTAGATTAATGTTGGGAGCAGGCAGGTATGTCATAAAGCATGGCTTGATAATGCAAAGAAACCCTCTCAGTGTTTTCCTCGTTTTCCATTAATGCTTTGTGCCTGCCTGCAAGAGATTCTCAGGAGACGTAAGGGCCTATTGCTTTCAAATGTTCCCTCTGACCCAGAGAGTGTCAAAAACGTCTGAACGCATGCAATGCTCTTGTTAAAAAGGGGGGGGGAGAGCACCCCTAATGCAATGTAAATGCAGATTGCAGGGAAATTCCAGCTGAGAAAATGAGGCCTCGTATTTCTCAAACCATATACATGTCAATGGGCCATTATTCTCCAGTTTTAAATGTAATTGCAGCACAGCTTGGAATGGGTTCCCGAAATCATAAAATATACCGAGGAGCAATGACTGAATCTTCCAGAATATTTTATATTTCCCTCCCTGTTCCACATCCTCCTCCCACAGCAGAAGAATAGAAAATGGAAGAAGCAGGGAGGGAGGAAGGAAGGGGGGCAAAGATAAAAATGAAAATCATATCCTTTAGTTCAACTTTCAAGGGAAATACATATCGGTCTGTTTCTTAACAGCCATTTCATCGTCAGGGGTTCTGAAGTCTTTCTTCAAAAAATAAATCTGTCTTGGTGCAGTTCTGTATGACAAATTATTTCCAGGCAATTAGGAATATTTATAATTGTTTTCTTTGCTAGATGCTTTCTTCCATTTCCAAATTTTCTTTTCAAGCTGATGTTTCCTATAAAGCCTGTGCAACATTCATTTTGAAAGGATTTTCTTTTTTAAAAAAAGTCATGTGAACCACGGCTGCAACCACCTTTTTTTGATAAATTTAACATGTCCGTAGTGCAGCCTTTATCACCAGAACTGGTACATTTTAAGGTATCATTATTTCATTGTGGCTGCCTCCCTCCCTGCTCAGTCTTTCTTGGGAGAACTCCAAGAAACAGCTCCTATGATTAAAAACAATGTAGATTAATACTGCAGTAGTGTTGAGCGATGGTATCCTTTCTGTTTTGCCCCCTTCCTCCCTCTCCCTCCCATCTCTCCCAAATCCATTCCTTTCTGCAAATAAATATGCTTGGTTTGGTTTTGTACTTGAGCCTCTAAGATGGAGAACGCAAAAAAAACAGAAGGTTTGTTGAAGGAGAGTATTTGGCAATGACCAGTTTGGAGCCAGGATCATTAGATGGGTTATATTCACTTAAACCTAAACTATAATTTGCTTTTTTATTATTTTATTTATTAGACTTACTTACCACCCTTCATCACAAGATCTCAGGGCGGTTCAGGGGATAAAATATACAATGCAAGACCACAAGTAAATAGTTAAAAACAGAAACAACAAAACAACTAGCCCTCTTGCTCCCACCAGCACATTTAAAAGGCTGTAGAATATTAATCAGCCTTATAAAACCAAAAATGCTAATACAAAGTACAAATTAACGTATAACACTTAAGAACAATGTGAAACAACCCCGCCCCCCCAAAACCCCAACACCCACCCAAATTAAAAACCTCATTAAAACCATAATTTTAGCACAAGGGGGCTGTGGTCCATGCCTTCATTCCACCCCATTGTTGCCCCCAAAGGAATGAACCCCTTTGGTTTCTCCCCTTTCCGAAAAGTCATTTCACTGTTTAAAAACATGACGTTGTGTGAACATTGCACACTTTGTGGAGAGTTGGGTTCCAAAATGCTTGTTTACAAAGCTGTTGTACTACCAGCCTTACTGGATGCTTGTGAAACATGGACCACTTATATAAAACCATCTCCAACTCCTTGAAAGATGCCATCAACGGTGTCTCCTGAAATTTTTATACATCACTTGGGAAGACAGGCAAACTATTACCAGTGTACTGGAAGAAGCAAAGATCACCAGTGTCAAAGCAATGATTCTTCAATATCAACTTCGTTGGACTGGTCATGTTGTGCAGATGCCTGGTTATCATCTTCCAAAGCAGCTACTCTAGTCCCAACTTAAAAATGGAAAGCGTAACGCTGGTGGGTCAACAAAAGAGGTTTAAAGACTGTCTCAAGGCAAATCTTTAAAAATGTAGTATAAGCACCAATAATTGGGAAACACTGGCCTGTGAGCACTCCAACTGGAGAACAGCTTTTATCAAAGGTGTCATGGACTTTGAAGACACTCAAACTCAGGACGCAAGGGCAAAACGTGCTAAGAGGAAGGCATGCTTGGCAAACCCTTATTGTGATCAACTCCCGCTTGGAAATCTATGTCCCCACTGTGGAAGGACGTGTGGATCCAGAATTGGCCTCCACAGTCACTTACGGACTCATTGTTAAAACCATGTTTATGGAAGACAATCTTACTGGGCTACGAGTGATCACCAAAGAAGAAGAAGGGTTCAATAACCCAGAGGGTAGTACTGTAGCTAATTTTGCCTTTTATCAGAGAGGGCGGTTTT
Source organism: Podarcis filfolensis (assembly GCF_964270895.1). Lineage (NCBI taxonomy): Eukaryota > Metazoa > Chordata > Lepidosauria > Squamata > Lacertidae > Podarcis > Podarcis filfolensis. The sequence continues at coordinate 23,012,511 of NC_139621.1, read as the reverse complement.
GTAGAAATGTACTATTGTTTAGAGAAAACCTTGCCCAGTTTTATAGATAGTAGCAGCAGCATAGGTGAGGCGGGTAATTGCAATAGGCATACCTCACCTTTTGCTGTTTGACTGAGGAGAATATGGGGTCAACCCTACGCTGCTTTCAGAAGGGCTGTTAACTACCTGGAACCTTCATCTTCCTTTAATTTATATCATAGCATAAGCATAAATTCCAACCTTATCTGTTTTTCATCGAATTAAATTTCTGTCACTGTAACCCTGAGGATAGACAAAACTATGAAATGAACTTCACTCTAGTCTTTGAACGTGTTTTTTTTCCTTATTCTTTTTAAGCACACAGATAAAAACAGTCTCCTCAGGACTTAGAGCCCTGTGGTAGTTGATTAGTCCCTGCAGTAGGGAAAATTAAATTCTGTGGTTGAGACCCAGCATGCTTGGCTGGTTTAATAATGCGATGGCCACCATCCAATGGCTGACAACCAAGAACGAAGGTACTTTCTGTTCTTTACTCCCTCGTGCAACACCTGAAAATCCCGGGGCGAATCAAACAGCAAATTAAATCTTTCTTTAAAAAAACACATATACACACATACACACACAAAAAAACCACCTTCACCTGCAGAGCATGTATAAGGAACTAATTTTAATTCTTTCAAGCTGAAGTCATTGGGATAGAAGCCCAAAAAACAATGACAAAGGTAAGTTCTTAAAGCACCTTTCCAAGTTTTTTTTTAAGTCAAAAACAAAAAAAACTCCACACCTCCCAATGGCTCTTTACAGTTTAGCTTGTTTATTTCTGCTTCCTGCTCTGCAGAAGCCAAGAAACTCACTAAAAGCAATCAAATCCCACTTTTTTAAAAAAAAAAGAAAGAAAGAAAGTCAGTCTTCATTTATGAATGGAAGTCTGTTGCTGCTCAAATAGTATCTGTAATGTTTTTATCAGCTGAAACTTTCCTTATCCCCTTTAAATATCTTGTGCTCCTTCTGCATCAAGTGTTGACAATGAAAGGTCCATGGGCCAAATTCAACTCGCCAAGATGCTCCCCCCCCCCAGAAAAAACATTTCCCCATTATCTTGTTGTACAGTTATGGGACTTGGTAAAAGCCTTTGGTGGCCTGGGAAGACAGACTTGGTGGTCTGGATACATCTTACCAGCCTTAAACTGTTGATCTGCCTCACTGCATCCCATTGCAATGATGTATATTAATAAACTCAGTACAAATACAGTGCATAACTGAATTGCTTTATGCTAATGTTCAGTCACAGGAACAATCACTTCCATTCGTTGCTATCTAAAACATGCCTTGTGCAAACTAGGGGAATGATGGGGAAATAAAATTTCCAGCTACTCGCTGCATGAAAACATGCAGGCGTGTGGGTTATATAAATGGGGGTCGGTAGGGCAACGTTAAAGTGAAAAGGGGAATTCGGTCTACATGCTGGTTGGAGATGCGTGGAAAACATTTGCTCAACATTTTTGTGGCTTCCATAAGATTTTTTTTTTTTTTTTACAAAATGCTTCATTTCAAATCCAAGGCACATTTCATAGGAGGAAAACTCCCACTCTGACTCAGGAATTATTTTATGTTCCTGAGAAAATAGTGTATTACTTCCTAAGAAAAACACGCTTGTTGTTTGGTCTACGGCATAATAATTTGCCTCCTTTTCCAAGGAAAGTCATGTTCTTGAATGGAAATGGGAACATTTTGTTCTGGGTATCATATGCTTCCTGTGAAAACTGGAAATTTGTGGCGGCGTGATTAAGTGCACTGTTAATTGTTGAGAAGGTTGTGCTGTTGTGTTATGATGTTGTACTATGATATGGTTTGCAAAATTGTTCTATGACTGAGAATGTGCTGAGCATCTTCCAACCTCTGAACTCTGAAATCAGGAGCAGAGACTTCCCAAATGCCGAATGCTAGTCATTGTAAAAGATCACAGACATTTTCCATTTAACCCTCCAAGCTGGTCCCATAATAGGATATACCTTTTACGAATATTCACAAAGGTCTCAGAGTCTTCTATACATCTCTCAAATGTTTTGTTTTCTCTGCATTCAACTTGTCTATCCAGCACCTTGATAAACATATTTATTTCTTATTTATTTGTATAAGAATTACCCAATGGGAGCTTGGGAGAGATAAGAACTGACCATGTTGTAAACAACAACACAAAACAAACCAAAGGTATTTTTACCACCACCTTCTTTATTGATTAAATGTAACGTGAAGTTCCTACTACAGGACTAGCCAATGTGGTGGCCTCCAGCTGTGAAGCCAGCATTGCTAGTAGTCAGGAATGTGGTCCACAACAACTGGAAAAGACCATATTCACTGCCACTGCAGCACACCAGCAAACACACAATAGCTCCAGTCACAGTGGTTCTCAACCTGTGGGTCCCCAGATGTTGTTGGACTACAGTTCCCATCATCCCTGAGCTCTGGCCTTGCTAGCTAAGGGTGATGGAAGTTGTAGTTCAACAACATCTGGGGACTCACAGGTTGAGAAAAGCTGCTCCAGTGGCTAGTTTTCTGAAAATTCAGGCTATGAGAAGAGGCTAACTCATAAGAGGAAGTGTTGCAGCGTATTTTGTAACGACTTTCTAAGCAGAAATGGCTGCTTTGGAAGGGAAAGGGAGCACTTCAGCAAGGTATAGCAGTTGAGGGCTATGATTCTGATTGATAGAAATGTTTTAGTGCCTTCTCTATGGAAGTTGGTACTTAATAATGCGCTCGCAATTACTTGAAGGATCATCTGAAAGGCTTCTCGTTATACTGGTCCCTATATGACACACATCCCAAGTTTTCCTTTTTTTCTGGTCCAAAATGTTTGGATTTGAACCATGGGTTTATTTGTCAACCTGCTTTATAGCCCAAGAATTAATGCAACTCTGCTAACACCATCACTGTGGAAAAGCGAAATATCATCTTTTGAAAAGGGGATATGAGACACACAGAGAAAACAGTGACACTAGTTTGACTCATTCAAGTCTGTGGCAAAGCCAAGGGTTTGAAAGCCGATCTTTTGATTATTCATCCAGCACTCTTGTAAAAAAAAATAAAAAACCACCAGCACGTCTTTCTGTTTTAATCCTCTAATTGGTTTCAGTATCTGTGCCTTGCTTTATAACTAAAGCAAGTGAGACTTTTTCCAATATTCTATTCAGGCATGTTTTGCCCTGCTTAGGTGGTGTCCTTTAAGTTTGTCCTGTCAGCTTTTCCTTCCCCCTGTTTAGACTTAATGGCAACATCAGCTTTCCTGCCGGCTTGAATAGCTGGAGTTAGACATACTCTCAAAGGTGTTTGTTAGTGCAGTCATTCCTTGAACTCTCAGACCTACCGGCAATGTTGTTTTCACAAGGGTGATTTGCATTCATTCTGGAATGGCGTCCAGTACGTGCCTGCGACTTAAAATGTGCCTCTTGAATGAAATAGACGCTGAGCCTCTTAAGAATTCACCCAACATAATTAGATACACCCAGGCTCCTCTAAATGTTATCCAAAGGCTAACTATCTGATGCTTAAATTGAAAAAGCTCATTAACTTTAAATACTGCTAAAACAAGTGGGGGATGAGCAGAGGGAGACTCAGTGGAGATAATAGATTGGCTATGAAGTGTTTGTTGAGGCTAGGGCTAATAAACTAAAGTTGACTTGCCCGTTTTCACAGCTTTGGGATTCTCCCTACCCCGGAAGGGAAGGTTCCATGTTAGGAGTGATCTTGCTGATTTGCTGCATGCTGCATACTCATTCAATGTTTAGCAATAAAATGGATACAATTGATCCAGTTGTTTGCATGATAACGGAGCAAAACCAACCTTGCATCTACCTTGCTGAAGCTCAGCGGGTCTGGGTGTGGCCAGTGCCCAGCTGGGTGATCATCTGGGAAACACAAATACACTCCCCTGCGTTTTATGATGGAAAATAAAGGTAAAAAAATTAAAATTTAAAAAATAATATGTAGTATGAAACAAGTTATGCATGTCATAATAGTGTCCAAGTTTTTCCTTTCCTTTTTAAAAATTTATCTATTTGGTTTTTCAGATTAATTTTTTACAGAGATATATCAGACATAAATTGTAAAAAAACAAGATTCCAAGGAATCTCCTGGATTTCCATCCTCTCCTTTGTGGGGCCTATTATTAATCATTTCCTCCCGCATCTTTTATGATGATCCAAATCTTTACATCTCCATTGTGTCCAAAAAGCACTCTTAATCTACAAGTGATATTCCAACCCTACTAACAATTTTAACCGTTTACAATGGTCTTTTAAGGTAAGTTATAAAATTTCCCCATTCCTTGTTAAAATTTGGGTCTTCCTGATTTCTGACTCTTCTGGTCATTTTAGCCATTTCAGCATAGTTCATTAACTTCATCAGCCATTCTTCTCTGGTAGGAACTTTATATTCTTTGTCTAAGTTTTTCTACACCTGTAAGCTACAAGCAATGATGTGAAGTGGAGGCCTGGGAAATTCAGGCTATAATGGCTGTTCATTGCTTTGTGGTGTGTTCCTAGAGAGAAATGAGGAGGGCAGGCTGTTATCTGGGGCAGCAACACAGCCAAAAATGCCTAGTTCCTCCTGACCGCATCATCCTTTTGACTCTGCCATGAAATTGTGCGCCATGATTCCTACAAACGGAGCCATATAACTGGGTGTGCAACTGCTTTTTGAAGACATCCTGAGACTACAGGTAAAGGAAGCAGGATGAATGAACAGGGCTGATGTGGTGATGCACCCTTCAAATAATTGCCGTGGGTGTCTGGAGTCACAGCACTTGTTATTGCTTCGCAAGCAATATGTGCTAGATGTTTTGAATACGTTACATATTGTGGGTGTTTGCAGCTCATCTTTCTCATGTGTTTGAACTGTAGTGCTTGCTTTTAAGGAGCGGAAAGTTACACATAAAACTTCCCAGAGGAATTATTTATAGATAGATCTCTCACCTTGCCCACCCCCCTTGGAGCGTAGGTTGTTATTATTACCTTTCCAATTAAGGCCCAAATTGAGAAGGAACAGGGTGTGATATCAGCATCACTTAAGTGAAACATGCAGCGAACAGTTTCGCCTGGAGGAGAAAGGCTTCACTAACTGGGCCAAACACGTGCTGAAGGCGTAGAAGAAGCAGAGGCTATGTCCTTAAAAATGCTGACTTTAGAGAACTCTTCTGACAGCCAGAGAAGCAATTTTTCCTCTCTGACTAGTTACTAATTAGCATTCAAATACACAAGACCTTTTTCAGACAAATCTTTCAATCTAAATTGCTCAAAGCATCGCGTGAGATGGATTTACTTGTATAAATAGTCAAGCTACTTTTTAAATGTACATATATTAATGTGTGTGCACTTGAAATGGAAGGTGCTTTTCTGCTGTCTAAAACAGCCCAAGGAAATTATCTTTGACAGGACAGAGGAGATTTATACTCACAAAGAATTATTGCTTTTCCTAAATTGGTGACCTTTTTTGAAGACGTTGACATATGGATGCCACAACAGAACTTTTCAGAGATGCATATACAGTATACAGGGGAGTGAAATTATTCCCGCTGCATTGTATGTTCGCCTCATTTCAGCCTCTTATTTGACAATACTTTCAAAGCCTGAACCTGAAGTTAAAGCCAGAGCTGTGGCAAGCAATGAAGTTTGAATAAGTATAAGCACTGACCAGGGGTGCAAATTTAAATAAAATATTGGGGGGCTCAGGTAAGCCCTGTCTTGCATAAACAATCACAAGACCATTTGGATGGCAACATCCATCAACTTGTGGGGGTGGCCCCCTCAAACATTTTATCGCAGGGTCCAAAGGGACCTCAGCCCCTAGGACCTGGCTCCCATGGCACAGACACAGGTCAGTGTTAATAGTTTACAGCAAAGTTGCCAGCCTTTTTGGACATGTGGGCATATTTGCAAATCATGGGCACTGCATGCAAGCTGCAGCCTATATTATTCTGCCTATATTATTGGCTGCAGTACAATGCTTTCATGAGGCTGAATTTCAGCATGGCAAGGCCTCTGTGGGCACATATGTATGTGCAGGTACCAAACTGATGAACCCCCATTTACAGGGTTCTACAGGCCTTGTAATCAGGAACAGTAATCCAGATCGAAAAAGGGGGAAAGCTACAACTCAGTTTTATTGAGTACAAAGCCATGCACATGTCCACAATCCTAGCATGCATCAACAGGGGTATAATTACTGATGAAAGGTGGCTTACTGAAACCAAAATTACTCTTTCAGCAAAGATTCAGGCAAAAGTAAGTCTTGAATCTTTTATGGTCAGTCCAGGACAAAGCTTCGCCATAGAGCAGGTCGACCATCCTGAAGTCTGTCGTCGACGGAGAAGTTCTTGAAAAACTCCTCTTCAGTTGACGGAACTGGAGTCGATTTTATTCTGTGTCTTGTCACTTCCCACCCCCCTCTTTAACTCTCCATTGTCTCCTCATGCTAGAATCCTCCATTCCCTACACTTGTCTGATGACCTCGTGGAACTCTTTGCTAATTTTTGAATCATTCTTTTTAGCTACATGGTGTGATACCTGCACCATGTGGGTGAAAGATGAAGTTACCCTCAAAGAAGAGATGAAGCCATTATTTTTAACCTCTTTTCTTAAAATACCCTTGTTCTCTTGGTCTATCCCACTTATCTTTGCTCTTCCCAAATTCTGCCAACTCTGTGTGGCTTTTCTTAATTTTTTTCAAATTCCAATTTGCCAGCTACCTGACTGAGAAATAATGTTCCACCCACCTCTATGTTTTTGTTACCTGCAAGCATAATCATAAAGCTTCATACTGACTCAGAGAAAATTTTTTGCTTATGTCATTCTGGTTTTCCTCAGGTCAGGCCTTCACTGGAAATAATTTACAATTTGGAAAGGCAGGACAAATGCAGAATGACAATGAGAAGAATGTGAGCCCGGGAAGTCTATGAAGTGTTTTCCCTTATATCCCCATCGAAATAAATCATTCCAGTATTTCTGTGAATCTGATTGCCCATCAGGTGTGAGTCCTCCAAATTACAGGATCTGGACCAAGTTCGTGCAGAGCTTGTCTGAGGCCTGGGCGGGAGTTAGAATAAAGTTATACAGTGGTATCTTGGTTTTTGAACAGCTTAGTTCTTGAACAACTTGGAACCCGAATGCTACAAACCCAGAAGTGAGTGTTCTGGTTTGCGAACTTTTTTTTTGGAAGCTGAACATGTTCTGTTTTTAGTCCCCCGCTTCCGATTAGAGCATGGTCCTCTTCCTGTTTGAGTGCCACGCTTTGGAAGCAAGGGAAGGAATGGCAGGAAAGGAGTCACCGATTGTGATTCTGGAAGAGCACCCCGACCCCCCATCCAAACAACAACTATCATCAGCACTGGTAAGGAGGGGGGAAATCACATTTTCATTTTTTTTAAATCAACAATACTGTTTTATTGATTTTACAGTACAGTACATAGTTTATTGCTTTCATTTTATGGATCAATGGTCTCGTTGGAAAGTAAAATTCATGTTACATTTCTGTTTTAGGGGCTATTTTTGAAAGTCTGGAACAGATTAATCCATTTTGCATTACTTTCTATGGGAAAGCCTGCCTTGGTTTTGGAACGCTTTGGTTTTGGAACGGACTTCCGGAACGGATTAATTTTGAGAACCAAGGTACCGCTGTAAACTAAAACCAAAACCAAACCAAACCAAACAAACAAACAAAAAAAACAAAACAGCTAGTTCCTGCCCCCACCTGGCCAGTTTTGCCCTCTGAGGTCTGGGGCAAGTGTACCTGGCTGCCCCATTCCCACTGCACAGGCCTGATCTGGACTCTGGCAAGAACATAAATAGAGCGCTGTAGAGTCAGACCAAAGGCTCAGCACTAGTCCCATGGGAAGACTATGAACATTTTGAAGGTGTGCATACCATGGAACGCCCATTTGCTGCACATTTCAGCTCACCTTCCATTAAAATGAATCAGAAGTTGTAAGGGGAAAGTGTAGAGTTAAGCTGGAAGAAGAAGGTCTGCCTATTCTTGATGATCTTAGATCAGTCACGCCAATAGATTCCGAAGGAAGGAAGGAAATCATGAGAGAAGAATGTGCTGTGTTTCTTCCATGTTGCTTTGCCGGGGGAAGGAGCTCCCCAGGTCTGTGGTGTCGAAGTACTGCTTTGATCAAAAGCAGCTGTTGGCTCTACATATTTGAAAGGGGAGGGGGAGAAGGTATCTTAAAAAGAAAAGCATGCAAAAGGCAGATGCAAATGTTTTGAATGCTGTGGTGTTTTGTGGTTCACAGTTCTCCTGTTATTCCTGAACACTTACCATGGGGCATGACCTCAGAGGCAGGGGGTGGGCAAGTCTGTCAATTTCAGTTTCATTTTCCAAATCTTGAGTTCACTTCTCCACATTTCCACATCAGTTTTTGGATTTTTCTTTTCTTTTTACAGTCTCGTGAAAATTCATCAGCATTTTAGTGCAAATTTCTCCTGATAGATATTGTTAAATGCATTTCCACCTAATACTGAAATTTTTTGCAAAGAAATATTCCCCGATGCAATGAATTTCAAAGTTATTTTCGCCAGTGTGTGCATTTTTGTGCACATTACTTGGCATTGCACAATTCAACGAAGTGCAGATTTCAAAGGATGGCTGCGTTTCATAGATTCATTGAGTTGTAGAGTTGGAAGGGACCCCAAGGGTCATCTAGTCCACCCCATGCAATGCAGGAATATCATCTAAAGCAGTGTTCCCCAACCTTGGGCCTCCAGCTGTTTTTGGACTACAATTCCCATCATCCTTGACCACTGGTCTTGCTAGCGAGGGATGATGGGAGTTGTAGTCCAAAAACAGCTGGAGGCCCAAGGTTGGGGAACACTGATCTAAAGCATCCATGACAGATGGCCATCCAATCTCTGCTTTAAAACTGCCAAGGAAGGAGAGTCCACAACTTTTCATGGGAGTCTGTTTCACTGTTGAATAGTTCTTGCTGTCGGAATGTTCTTCCTGATGTTTAGTCAGAATTTCCTCTCTTGCAATTTGAAGCCATCAGTTTGGGTCTTATCCTCCAGAGCAAGGAAAAACAAGCTTTCTGCATCTTCCCTGTTGTGGTGATTGCCCGCTCATTTGAAAATGTCTGTGCAGGGGGGAGAGAAAGAGTTAAAATGTAGACCAATAGGAAAGCCGGAGGCAGAACCTAGCTGTTTGTGAAAGGGCTTAGCCCAAGGTTTGAGTGGGTAGTTGGTTGGTTTTAGTGGGTTAGTTGGTGGGGAAAGGCAGTTGGAAAAGCAGTTGGCAGGCACTTGGAAATAGAGAGACAGTTAGAGCAGTTGGTTCTTGAGTGAGGGGAGGTAGAAGAGATAGAGACAGGATAAAATAAGACTAAGAAGGTAAAGAGTAACAGCATTTGGAACACAGTTAAAGTTTGTTTGTGTCTGCAATAAACTACACTCTTCTTTTTTAACTTGAGAACCTGACTGAGACTAAGTGATTTACCAGGGAGGACCTGGTTGGTGGCAGCAGATTAGTGGTGTACGGGTCAATAGTCCATGAGACGACCGGGGGCTCCGTACGAATGTCACACATGTGACAGCCCTTGAGATATTTGAAGATGGCTATCATATCTCCTCTCAGTCTCCTCTTTTCCAGGCTGAACATACCCAGCTCCTTCAACAGCTCCTCATATGGCTTGGTTTCCAGACCTGTGATCATCTTGGTTGCCCTCCTCTGCACACGTTCCGGCTTGTCAATATCCTTCTTAAATTGTGATGTCCAGTACTCCAGGGGTGGTCTAACCAAGGCAGAATAGACAGATACTATTGCTTCCCTTGATCTGGAAACTATACTTCTGTTGATGCAGCCTAGAACAGCATTAGCTTCTTTTGCTGCTGCATCAGACTGTTGATGAATGCTAAACGTATAGTCTACTAAGATGTCTTAGATCCTTTTAATGTGTACTGTTGGTAAGCCAGGTGCCTCCCCATCTTATATTTGTGCAACTGGTTAAAAAAACAAAAAGGTAAAGGATCCCTGACAGTTAAGTCCATTCGCAGACAACTCTGGGATTGTGGCGCTCATCTCGCTTTACAGGCCGAGGGAGCCGGCGTTTGTCTGCAGACAGTTTTTCTGGGTCATGTGGCCAGCATGACTAAGCCGCTTCTGGCGAAACCAGACCAGTGCACGGAAACGCCGTTTACCTTCCCGCCGGAGTGGTACCTATTTATCTACTTGCACTTTTGGGCATGCTCTGTAAAGTTTGAAATAAAAAAGGACTGTAAGAAACTTTTCCTTGTCTTTATACTTTTGTGGGCAACCAGCCGGGAGCTGCTGACAGCATCCTGGCACATGATTTATAGAATTAAAACTATACACATATATAAAATGTATTAAAATCATACCAATAATTACAATAAAAGCAGCATGGCACCTTAAAAGCAGTTAGTTCTGCCAAGCCTGTTGGAACAGGAAAGTCTCACCTGCTGGCAGAAGGACAACAGTTCAGGAAGTCCGTCTAATTTTCTAGGGAGGGAGTTCTAAAGTATGAAAGCAGCCATTGGAAAGACCCTTTCCTTCATCCCTACCAAGCATGGCTGTGAGGGTGGTGGGACTGAGAGACTGGCCTCCCACAACACTTGCTTTCAAATGTAAACAGAATTAAATCTCACCCCCTTCCCTACTCAAAGGCAATCCGGCCATTAAACTCTATCCATCCACCTGCCGCCTGATGTTTGTCAATTTAAATTCTTGGAGAACACACTAACATTGAAACACAGAAGAAAATAGATGGAATTCAATTACAATATAAAAGCAGAGGATTTTCAAATAACGCTTCCCCAATAATTTCATGGAGTGCAGTTCTATGCATGTTGACATCGCACTGTGTTCAATAGGATGTATTCCCAAGGAAAGTGTAAACAGGACTGCAGCCTCAAAAGTGTTCTTGTTCAAGTTGGTCTAAACCGTTATGCAAAAATATTCAGCTCTGTGTTGTTCTAAAACTATGTGAGGCTACGTAAATAATAATGCAGATTTACCCACACATCTGATTAGATGAGGTCTTGTTTACACTTCCATGTTTTCTTTGGAACCGTGGTTGGCAGCCACCCCCAAAGTCCCAGCAGTGAAATAATCGTTGCTTATATCATTTTCTTCTCCGGTTGCTTTGATTATGCTCTGCTGCTTTTAAAGTCTCTGTGCTCCTTTCCTCCCACTTTCTCCACCAATGTCAGATTTCCCCCCAATTTCCCCCAAAGAATCACTTCTGTGATCAAGATATATTAGGATCACCATATTTCAAGAACTAAAAATCTGGACACAAAAGTTGTTGACCTTTTTGGGAGACAACAACTTCCTAACTGGGCCAGTTTGAATTTTGAGTGATATTACCCTCCTTCTATGTAGCACATAAAACATTTCTTGCAACTGATGATGTATTCTTGCAATCTCTTCTGAAATATTAGTCAGTTAAGATGTGATGTGCTGATTTCATATGTCCTTGATGATGATGTTGATGATGATATCCCACTTTTCTCCAACATGGCATACATCCTTCTCCCCCTCTTCATTTGATCCTCACAACAAAGCTTTGAGGTAGGCTAGGCTGAGAGGTCCAAGGTCACTCAGTGGGCTTCAGGGCTGAGCGAGGATTTAAACCCTGCTCTCCCAGGTCTTAGTCCAGCTCTCTAACCAGTATGCCACACTGGCTCTTAATAGCAGCGTGTTGCTAATAAGTTGCCTGTTATGTACTGAGTTGAATAGGATCCAAACTGCAGCAGTCTGATTGGTCCTAGAACAATAGGATTCAGAATGCAGCAGTCTGATTGGTCCTAGAACAAGGCAGCAGTATCATTGGTTGGCAGGAACCACCCAATCATGCTCCAGATAGAAGTGAATCCACAACCTGATTGGCTTACAGTAGAATTCCGGAATTAGTCAATCATGGGCAGCCCATTGTGTAAATAATGTATATAAAGCAGATACCTTGAGGGGACTTTCATTCATTCCTCCTCACCACTATGAGCTGAATAAAGAGCATGAAATCACTTTGCGACTCTGAGTATATTTCATTGCCAGAATATCATTCTGGAGCGGCAGTCAGGTGCATTCTCACAAATCTTTCAAGATAAGGAGCGCAAGGACCATATCGTTAGCCATGTGGCTTTGCCCAAAATTACGCCGGTGTGCACAGCTTTAAGTTTCTTACAGCAAATCCTGCACTACAAAAAGACACACAGACACACAAACTCACAGGTGCAATCCCACATGAGCACAGTTCCATGCCAGATTGCAGCATTCATAACACAGCAGTAAACAGCCTTGCTCGTATCTTTTAAATGTCATCGGCTGTGCTGTGTGGCAGCTCTTGCTTCACCGCTGATTGCTCCAGGATTAGAACCAGTCAGTCACTGTGAACTTGGCAGCTGCGGATTCCAGATGTACGGCCCCTGGAAGGAATGACTCTTTCCAGCAGTGTCAGCTGGCTATCACTTTCCCTTTTCCCGGTCCCCCCCCCCTTTCTTTCTTTCAACAGATCTGATGTGGTGGCTCAGTGCATCATGCCAACATTATCCACTTTCCCTTCACTTCCCTTTGACTGTGGGGAGCTGACTCACTGTGACATGGTTTTGATGTGGGAAATGAACAAATTGCATACAACGGCAGCGCTTCTCCTATGGCAAATAGTGATTTAGCTCCTCAAACCGGATGACAGGCCTGCATCTCCCCATTGTGAAATCCATTGTGCACGCCAAAGCTTCAGGAATGGATGTGGAAGAGCCTGGAATGCTCTGCATGATTTGCAAACCATTTTTAAAGGTGGGCTGAGTTTTTTTATACTGTGCAGCAGTTCTTTTGATTTAAAGTTTGGCTTCCTAAAGTTATACAGATGCTTAAACACTTTGCAGACCTGGTCTGGAATATTCGCCTAGATGTAGAGCAATAGTATACAGTGGTACCTCGGGTTAAGAACTTAATTCGTTCGGAGGTCTGTTCTTAACCTAAAACTGTTCTTAACTTGAGGTACCACTTTAGCTAATGGGGCCTCCCGCTGCCCCCACGCCACCGGAGCATGATTTCTGTTCTCATCCTGAAGCAAAGTTCTTAACCCAAGGTACTATTTCTGGGTTAGCAGCATCTGTAACCTGAAACATCTGTAACCTGAAGCATCTGTAACCCGAGGTACCACTGTATTGCATTCTTATAGCACATTTCAGGCATTTAAAACTCTTCACATATATTATCCCTGTGTTACAGATGGTGGTTTGAGGCTGAAAGATCCTCCAAGCGTCCCTATTTTCCAGGGACAGTCCTGGATTTACAGAAGCCACCCCGGTTTCTGATTTGATCCCGGAATGTCCCTATTTTCATTGGAGAAATGTTGGAGGGGCTGGGGTTACCCAACCCCTGAGCCAAGGAGATAAGTAACCATACAACTTTTAGAAGACATCTGAAGGTAGCTCTGTATTGTGAAATTTTTTAGTGTTTAATGTTTTATTATGTTTTTATATATGTTGGAAGCTGCCCAGAGTGGCTGGGGCAACCCAGTCAGCTGTGTGGGGTTTAGTAGTAGTAGCAGTAGTAGTAGTAGTAGTAATAGTAGTTGTAGTAGTAGTAGTAGTAGTAGTAATGGAATAGGATGTCCCTATTTTCATTGGAGAAATGTTGGAGGCTGAGCATATAATGGTTTACATTAGGCCACCTTATGAATTCATGGCTGAGGTGGGATTTGAACCAGAGACCTGGACCATATACAGTGGTACCTTGGTTCTCAAACTTAATCCATTCCGGAAGTCAGTTCCAAAACCAAAGCATTCCAAAACCAAGGTGCACTTTCCCATAGAAAATAATGCAAAATGGATTAATCCATTCAAGATTTTTAAAAACAACCCCTAAAACAGAAATTTAACATGAATTTTACTATCTAACAAGATCACTGATCCATAAAACGAAAGTAATAAACAATGTACTGAAGTCACACAATCAATCAATCACTCAAATCAGTAGCTGAACTGGGTTCCACACAGTCACACAAAAAAACAAGAGCCACAAAAATGCAAAATAAATAGCAAAAACAGACAGATCTCAGCGTAACACTCAAAATGGAAGTGTGGCACTCAAATTGGAAGCGTAACACTCAAAGCAGAGCACGTTTGGCTTCTGAAAAATGTTCGCACACCGAAACACTTACTTCTGGGTTTGCAGTGTTTGCGTTCCAAGTTGTTTGAGTACCAAGGCATTTGAGAAGCAAGGTACCACTGTACACAATATATAATTTAAAGCACATTCAAAGCATATTCTTGGTGTGCATGTACTTTGAAGTGCTTTAAAGATATAGCATGTGCACAGCCTTCCTGGCTCACAGATCACAGCAATGCAACCTCAGTCTGCTTGGGAAACCCCCTGCTCTTTTCCTTTCCCTCAGTTGCTCATGAGATGAAGGAGAGGACTCTCTCTGGGGCCTTCATAGCTAATAGGAAGTTCAGACTGTAAAAATCCTTGGGAAATGGAGACTGCTGGGCCCTCCAGAATAGGGTTGCCAACAGTGTAGTTTTTGCCTTTTTTGTGATTTTGCCAAAAAAAGCTTGACAACTTCCAGATTTTCACTTTTTGAAATATGGCAAACCTACTCCAGAATCTTACAGGGATGTGGGTGGCGCTGTGGGTTAAATCACAGAGCCTAGGACTTGCTGATCAGAAGGTTGGCGGTTCGAATCCCCGTGACGGGGTGAGCTCCTGTTGCTCGGTCCCTGCTCCTGCCAACCTAGCAGTTTGAAAGCCCGTCAAAAGTACAAGTAGATAAATAGGTACCGCTCCAGCGGGAAGGTAAACAGCGTTTCCGTGCGCTGCTCTGGTTCGCCAGAAGCGGCTTAGTCATGCTGGCCACATGACCCGGAAGCTGTACACCGGCTCCCTCGGCCAATAAAGTGAGATAAGCGCTGCAACCCCAGAGTCGGCCATGACTGGACCTAATGGTCCCTTTACCTTTTACCCGTACTCCAGAATCTTAGTGCGTTTGAGAGCAACAATTTCAGGTTAACACTTCCTGAAAATTTGCAACATTTATGCTGACTCTGGCTTGCTATTCTGCTGCTTAATAATACGCCAGTTATATTAATAACACAACAACTAAAATGTGCAAATTGGCTCCACGTTGAGTAAATGTTACCTGTGGTGAGAGAACAACAATAGACATTATATCAGCAGACTATTTAGACTGTATGTTACACATTGTAAGGATTAACAAAAGAAGCGTAAGCATATTGGTCAGGGATTCTTTTGTTTGTTTGCCAAGCTTTCATGGAAATAAAGAAGTACATATGTTATAGTTTGGCAAGAATACATCAAAGAGGAATGTATGCTGAAGGCCACGATCCCATGTGCACTTACCTGGCAAGACTTGTTGCACACACCTAATCTTACTTCTGAATAAACATACATAGGATTGCATTGCATGGCCATTGATTTCACAGAGTTTAAGTGCACTTTGTATTCAGAGCCGCACTGTTTCCTATACCCTTCTGATGCTTTTTTCTTTTTTAGAGGAGTTGTTGATCCGGTCTAGAGAAAAGCAAAACTGCAAGGGGAGCTTCATAGGTATTTGTAGATCAGAATGCAGACTTCAGTTTTTGCAGATGACTTCTGTGTTTTGCAGAAGGGACCTTTTGCAGCTCTGCAGATGACATAACCATTAGGACAGCTAAGTGAATTCATAGCATACAGCTTTCCTTAATTGTGTGCAATTATAACTTGGGTTGCAGCCCAGCAGAATACGACTGAAGCAGTGGTGTCAAGTGGATTATTTTCTTAAACCTCATTTTTATAAGAATGCATCTTCATCTGCAAGCATTCCCAACCTGCAACAACAACACCCAGGCACAAAGTGTACAAGCTACACGACTCCATTTGCCCCACTGCTCTCATTAGACCGGGGATACCTTGGCCACTCACTTTGCTTGGAGTTTATGGAAGTTCCTAACTGGGCTTTCATTCAACATTCCTTCCAAGCTGGCAAACGCGTGTTCTGGACATTGTATTTTTGAAATGCAGTGCTTTAAAACGGAAGCAGAAAATAGAGTAAAAATAGATGTGTTTCACTTGCCTCTTGCCTCTTCTTCTAACCAGATCATTCACACAATTGGTTTCCTGTAATTCCTTGGATCCCACACACTCAAGTTATTTTCGAACTTTTTAAGGTTTATCTGCTAAGCTGCATCTTTCAATAAATAGTCCTGAAGCACCACAAAGACGCCAAAGAGGCTGTGGCTCAGGAAATCTAATGCTGAAATAAGGCAGTTAGATTTTACAGTGACACAGAACCGTTGGTTCTCTTCCCCTACAGCAGTTTTAAGAGAGAGAGATGATAAAAGCAGAGCTCACAATGTGTCTGCAAAGCTCTGAACCACCCTTAATAATGGAACAGTCACACAAGGACAGCAGCCTGTCAATCTTGCCCATCCTTGTCGGCTGCCACTATTTTTATCCTCTTGCCTTCCATTTCTTTTTCCACTCCCAGCTGGGGAACACTAGGAGATCTGGTTTTTGTTACCTATCCCTAGCTGGAGGCCGCCATGAATAGGGTTACCCTAGAGAGTTTGGCCACACCTACCGAGCATTTTCCACATAGCTACGTTTCTAGGCTGTGCCTCAAAGGTAGGATGCTGCTCGTCTTCCTCACTAGACAGGTTCTTTTTCTCAAGGTGCCTTTGGGGAAATGGTTCAGCAGGATGTGCAATAATAGCAACTAACCCTAATCCAGCTACCCTCCCCTATTTGGATTGGCATAGCTATAGAACATTCAGTTGACTTGGCTGTTCAGCCATATCAGCTGGCTGAATACAGAGGCATAGTGGGAGGGAACCTTGACCCCAGACACACATTTTTGAGGAGGCGCAACCAGCCCCCCCCCACGACACTCATGGAACCCTGGAAGCTGCGGCACAGCAGTAGGTGGGTTGGTCTAGTGAACAGGTGGGTGGAAACCTGCAGGCAAGGAACCTGTTGGATGTGGGCTCCGTCCATCCTCTGTAAGGGCTCCATGCACGCCCCCATGCCAGCTGCCCAGTCCACTGGGAGGCACAACACTTGCCCCGCCCTGGGCACCAGCAACCCACGCTACACCACTGCTTAAATAACAATGAAATGTGTTTTTCTAGGCAACAGCAGGTAAACAGTAAAAATATAAAGAAAATGTAAACAAATACTTCTAACTAGAATGTTGGGGCTCTGTGCAGATGATAATTTCAGTGAGATAGTACATTAGGACTTAAAAGATTCAGATTCTTGTATGTTTAATATGGTGAGTAACATATTCCTGCTTAGCCATTGACTCTTGTTCTCCGTCTGTCTCACACACATTCAGACAAAATAATTTGTTTTTTCAAAAAGTTACTCTTTAGGAGGTGGAATTTGGCTATGTGCTGCTTTGCCGATCAAGGCTGAGGATTGTACTTTAGGTGTCCCATAAATCTTGACCAGTGTGGGAAAAATGGGTTTATGAAATGATTGCCGACAGCAGAAGAAAGGATAACGGCACCTTTCTAAAATATACTATGCTTAACTATCACCACTTAGCTTGCCTGTTGTTTGGGGAAGAAGTGTTCAATGGCTGATGAGACATTAGGTATAAAACGTGATTTATTAAAACCTTGTTCGGTATTCTGGAATATGGTTATGTAGTCTGCTCACAGGGGTTTAATGTAACACATAGCTAAAGTATCCAAAAGGGTATCCAAAAAAAGAATTTATCGATGGGGGTGGAGGAGGAGATGACAGTAGTTGGCAGTGGAAAAGGTGGTGAGCATGGAAAAAGCACAACTGATGGTCTCTGGTGATCATCTGCTAGTTCCATTGTGAAGGCAGACTTGGAACGTGGCTGAAGATCACGGGAGCTCCATATTTGCACTATATCTGTGTCCAGCCTGTTTCCAGGGTTCCTAAACATTTGGAGCCTCATGGGCATGTTTAGTAGTTAGAGAGTGTTGCGAGCACCATCACAAAATGGCTGCCACAGCAGGGAAACATATGCATTCACTGCCAGCCAACTCTCCCTCTACCAAATCTTTCCCTCAACCCAAAGTGTCCAAACATGAAATTTGCTCCTGCTTCTCCTTTCGCCATGTAGATATTGGTGTGGGGTAAGGAGCCCCACACACTAGCCGCTCAGACTGTGACTGGATGCATGCCCTGTTTTTAAAGGCTAAGAGGGAAAGGAGGGGAACAGGAATCCACCAGATTGCAGCTTCTGAAGTGGACCGTTGATCTGCTCCAGGTCCTGATCTACCCAGAACGGATCAGGTAAACTTGCTTTGGAATCTGAGTAGGGTGGCTTCCTCCCCTATCCCTCCTTGTGGGGGCCAGTTCAGGGGATGTAGAAAGATGGCAGTAGTAAGAAGAAATTTTGTGTTTGGATCCTTGAATCTTTGTGAGGCTGTGCTCATCATTACTGGCACATCATCAGACTGCAATGCAAGGGAGAGGGGAGGGGATGTTCTCTGTTGTTCACATGTAGACGTTTTGCAGAGGGAGATGAGGCTGGGCCTTAATCCAAAAGAGCTGGATGAGAGCATAAAAGAGAACCACATGTGCACATCTTCAGTTTTTGCCACAGCAGCTCCTACAGCTGAAGAGCCAAACCAGTCTGCTCTTCTGGGATCTGCAAAGACTATACACATGGCTCTTTTTCGGGCATGCATTCAGCGCTTTGTAAATGGTGTGCTTGCACCCCGATCCAATTATCTGTTCCAGTGTGGGAATTTGGTGTGTGTGAAGCTCCTCTTGCTTAGAATAGCACATCTTCAAGTAGGGAGATTCCTCCCTGTAAACAAATCTCCCCACCCTACAATTCTTTGAGCGAAAGTCTCCACAAAAAGGGACATATGTTAACTGAATCAGGTTGTAAATTGATAGCTTACAGCTATCCTCAGAAAGGTAACGTCTTTTTTAAAAATAGTTTCTTTCTTTCTTTCTTTCTTTCTTTCTTTCTTTCTTTCTTTCTTTCTTTTTCTTTCTTTCTAAAATACAGTATAGCCTTCCTTTCTGCAATACGCCATGTGTGTGCGTGGTGGAAATATCTGTTCTTAATAATCATACTCGGAATAATCGAGAACTGAAGGGGTCGGTTTGGGCTGTCCAAATGAAAATCCAGTGAGGGGGATTGCGGTGGTGATCTTTGAGAAAACTGGGTGACGGGAGTTTTGGAACAACAGTTTGTAATCTGGGCTTGGCTGAAAACATACCAAAACACTTAAGTCAGAGCTTCAAGGTTCACTTCTAAAAATATCAGAAGGAATAACGGCTAATGCCTTCTCCCCTACACTCCCCACATTTAAGTAACTGCTCAAACTGCATTGATTGGAGACATGTGACCATTGTGGAGGTGAAGGATATGGGGAGATTACTGGGACGTTTTCCCGTTTCACTTAATTAAGCTTTTTTTATACATATAAAAAAGTAAAATGCGTATGGTAGCAATCGTCGAGCAAAATGGTTTAGAGCTACAAACAACTGGCAGACAAAGGAGGAAAATCTGGGAATGGTCCAGTCTCCGAGAGGGTTCCCAAAGGATAGCATTTGCTACAATGGAAAGAAAAACATACGAGAGCGAAAGGCATAAACCAGAATTGTGCACTGTAGCTTTTATCGGTTGTCCTAGGCTCCAAATTATTTTCGAGCTGGGTTTTATTTATAAGAACAAAAAACAACAAAAAAAAAAAAACAGGCAGCTTTAAAACGAGAGGGTAGATGTATGTCAGATTCTTGGCAAACAGTTTGCATTGCAGCTCTTGAGCAGTGTGAGAGAGAGAAAGAGAGAGGGAGCGAGACAGAGAGAGAGAACGAACAAACACAGGGCAAGGAAGGACTTCAATGTTGTGAAAACTGCAGCCACAACATTACCTGAATCCTGGTTTGGTTTGCATAATGCAATAGCAGGAGCAGGAGAGGGGGACATCCTCTATATATATGGCTCCTGCTGTTCAACACATGTCCACATGCATTGCATACAGTACATGTTAAAATATCTTCTTTGCATCGCCTTGGTACTGTCTCACACACAGCGTTGTTAACTTTCTTTCTGAAGTTGTGTTCTTCCTCTCTAGATTTGCTACCTTCTTTCTTCAGCAAAAGAAGCTGTGTTATAAACGGGAATGTTTTCATTAACTCTGATTTTTAAACAAATGAATAACCAGAGGAGTACTGAAAGTCAGATGTAACATATGAAAGAATCATCTCAAACAGGCGAAGTAGTCAGTGTGGAAACTCGGTCAGTGCAGAGTTCTGGATTGTGTGATATGTCTTATTACAGACTTATTTTGATTTTAAAAGCATTACCTCTGCCCCGGGAACTGTAGTTCTAGGAGATAGCTAGGATTTCTAACAAAATAATCAGCACCCTCACCAAACTTTGGATTCTTTGGAGAAAGCCATTGCCATTAACCTGGTATAAAACCAGTTCTGTGTTGAGTAGTCACGGAGCAGCATTATTCAGTGCAAAAAGGGGGCTTTGAGGCATATGTAATGTTTCTTGAAACTAGATCCACTGAAAGCAGACGTGTTTTGCATTGCTTCACTGCTTTTTGTTGCCCTGATCAGAAATTGCTGCATCTCCATTTTTTATTTTAAATTTAGCCACTTTCTTCCTACAAACAGTGCCATCATTGTGCAGACATTTGGAGCTGGATGTGGCTCATGGTATCACGCAGCTTATTCAGAGTAAAGGCGTTGGTGGAATTATTTTTTAATCAGTCGAGGCCACTGCACTCATTCTGAATTGGTTTCATTTGCCCTCTCTTATGTCATCTAGTAACCAAAATGTGATTGGTTGCATGATAGCATCATTGCTACGTGGATAAATAAGTCTATTAAAAAAAAAAACTAATAAAAAAAAAGTTGAGGGAGCAGCCAGCAACACGGTGAAAAGCTCAGACAGAAAGACAGCTGCACAGTTTGGTTGTTCTCAATGCCTTTTGAAAAATGCTGCTTTATCTAGGGAAATATTTATTAAAGTTCACTTGGAAAAACATTCACCTGCAGCTCACAAAAGCAGATTTTCAGTTGTCAGGGGATACTGCCTGAATATATGCATGTTTGTTCTTTTGGAGTGGGGGGTTACCACCTGAATGTCCCTTGGGTGAGGACATTGCTGCTGTGCAGTTTCACCTCCTTTCAGCCCCCTGAAAAATTGCCAAATATGCCTTCCCTCCCACCAAATTACGTTGCAGTTACCGTCATAAGCTGTTATGAGATCTATTTCTGAGAAGAGGTACACATTTAAAATCAGCAGCAGCTTAAATATGAAAAGCTCTGCTTCCCCCCACTTTCCTAAATGATGAGATAAGGTGGAGATCCAGAAAACATTCCGAAGCTGTTGTGACACAGTTGTCTCCATGTACTCCCCTACCAAAAGAGATGGAAAACGGAGTACCATTGTCTTAGGTCTCCCTTGTCAAATGTTTTCTGCCAGAGCTGGCTCAAGACATTTTGCTGCCTGAGGCAGAACAGTAAATCTCACCCCCGCAAATCAAAATAAATAGCACCCATGGCTGGCCAATTTTTTTTGGCACCTGAAGCAGAAAATCCTACAAGTGCCTCTCCCTTCCATGACAGTGAAAATGCAATAATAATTAATTTAATTTCTTAACAATTTACTGAAGTTATCTGACACTCCAGATAAGCTGCCTAAGGAGGTGACTTCCTCACTCTGGTTAATGGTAGGGCCGGCCCTGTTCAGGCTTCTCTTTTGGGTTCCTCTCCCTCTACCCACCACCCCACTCCACCCCAACACTGTTTCAGACCATGTTCACAACACAGTGACTACATTATAGCTTTGCCAGTCTTGTGAAAGGCTATCACGATAAAAATTTAAATGGGGGGGAATGGAGGAAAAGGAAAACACTGAACAGACATGAGACTCAGCCTCATTGTGAACCAGGATCTAAACAATGGGATAATGATGTTTGGCGCAGGATGGCTGCAGATCCAGCTCAGGAACAATGGCTGTACTGTAGCCTCTGCGGTTTAAAAATCTGCCTTGTGCATTGCTTCAGACAAAGGATTTTTTTATTTAAAAAAAACGGAGCAAAGCAAAAAATAAATATAAAAATGGTCAGGTTCAAATTTACTGTGATATAAATATACATACACATTTCTGCAGATGTTATTCATTGACAGAGCTTGCCATGTATAATTATTCTGCATGCTTCATAATATTTTAATGAGTTTTTTCCCCTTCTTACCAGCAACAAAAGTGGAAAAGTCGGACATTTGTCAAGGAGGGTGGGAAATGAGAGCAGGAATTTGAGGGAAGGGCATGGGTTTCGGGGGGGGGGGAACCCACCCGAAAAACCCCCATGATAACAGGCTCGGTAAAAAGTCAGAGGGAGCTAGCCCACATTCAACAAAGCAGAATTGCTTTCCAATCTGTGGATAGCTTTTGAAGCAAAAATTGTTTTTAACAATTCATTTGGGTTAAAGGGTAATGAAAATGGGAATAGAGGGGTAGGGCGACTCTTACAAGCTGGGAAAAGAAGCTGTTAAGTGGGACTGTTGCGACAATGCCGCTAATATATTGTGCCAATTAAAGTCTTGAAATAAATAACAAACCACTTAATATGTGTTGTAAATGTCATGCTGATTTAAGCATTGTTATGCATAGATTACATCTCTCTGGAGGATTGATGCGGAGGTTCTCAATGGACTCTTTTTTTATATATTTAATTTTTAAACTTTACTGGGGTGAAGACCAACAGTAAGCAGAGGAAGATTGATAATGGTGTTACAGCTCAGTGTTTTAACACTAATGATCTGCGAGTGCAATTCAACTGTGGGATATTTACCTCACCATGGCTTGCCATCCCCCAGCAACCAGGACAAAAACCTCGCACCATAATAATCCCCTTGAACTTTCTAGTGTCTGTATATGTGTGTGTGCGCGTGTGGAGAGACAGAGAGGGAGAGGGAGAAGCTAAAAAGACAGAACTGTGAATTTACTCAACGGCCTTGTGTAACTCAGAATTTTTGTCTGTGTTTTCCTTAGAAACAGCCATCAGAAACCGGCCCTATTTTTTAAGCGCAGGGATCAGAATCTCCTCTGTAAGATGCAAAAAATTAATCAAGAGTTAGTTGAATTTCTGTAAGCACGAGACATGCGGTTCCTTCTCGGATTCAAGTCAAATGACCAATTTTCCTTTGATTTTCTTCAATAGGAGAAAGATCAAGCCGACAAACAAAGGAAACGGGGCCCTACTTAAAGCTACTTAAGTGAAATGGAAACTGCAGGTGATTTTTGTGCAAATGGCCTAGAAAACGTGGAAAAATGCAATCTTGGGGGATTGTGCCGCTTTCGCTTGCAGAGATCACATTCCAGCTTTGGAGACTCTTTGGAGCCAGAGCACAGCAGCGCCAGGAACCACAGGTTCAAGATACCGCAAGAGCCGATCATCTCATCATCTGCTTAAAAAAAGAGAAAAGTTTGTCATTTTCTGTTCTTGTATGAAGTTCTTGACTGTTTCCCCATCCAAGCGCGCAATCAGGACCATGCCTCCTTTGCTTCACCAATGGTGCTCAGATAGAATACGATACGATAATCTTTGTTGTCATTGTCCCATGCAGAACAACAAAATTGAAAAAATCTACACCAGACATTCAAAACCAACAAGCCTGCTATTCCTGCCATCCCAGTCTGTTTAGCCCCCTAAAAACTCTGATACCCCATAATTAAATACAATATACTCCCATAGAGACTACCAAAATCATGTTTGGATAGAAATTGTTTCTCAGACGGCTAGTCCTAGTCTTTATAACCCTGAACCTCCTCCCGGAAGGCAGAAGCTGAAAGAGATCATTTCTGGGGTGTGTACTATCCTGCACTATCTCTGCAGCTTTCTTATGACACCTGGAAGCATAGATTTGATCCAAGGTGGGAAGAGTGCACCCAGTTATTCTCTCCACAGTCTTTACAACCCTGGACAGCATTGTTTTTTCCCTGACCGTGCAGGGACATGTCACTGATGCCCAATCATACCCTAGAATCATAGAATCAAAGAATCTTAGAGTTGTTAGGGAACCCCAAGGATCATCTAGTCCAGCCCCCCTGCAATGCTGGAATCTCAGCTAAAGCATCCAGGACAGATGGCCATACAACCTCTGCTTTGAAACCTCCAAGGAAGGAGAGTCCACCATCTCTCGTGGGAAAGCAAGGATGGCAAATAAGAAAACTATCCAAGCAGCCAGACCTTCCAAGTGTCCCAATTTTCCAGGGATGGTCCTGGATTTACAGAAGCCATCCTGGTTTCAGATTTGATCCTGGAATGCCCCTCTTTTCTTAGGACTTCCCTATTTCCATCACAGAAATGTTGGAGGGTGTGGAGTTATGTGACCCCCCAAGCCAATCTGTATAACTATACAACCTTTAGAAGATATCTGAAGGCAGCCCTGTATAGGCAAGTTTTTTTTTAATGTTTTATGATGTTTTTATATATGTTGAAGATGCCCAGAGTGGCTGGGGCAACCCAGTCAGATGAGTGAGCTATTATTAGTACCACCATTATTATTATTATTATTACTATTATTATTATTATTATTATTATTAAATAGGACATCCCTATATTCATGTGAGAAATGTTGGAGGGTATGAAGCAGTCAAGAGGTTAATGGTAATAGAGACCTCCCGGGTATAGGGAATTCAATAAATAATAATAATAATAAAAGTAAAATTCCTGATTCTGTTTCTCAAGACTTCAGACATGAAAGGGCAAGTTGCATGTTGTTGTTTAGTCGTTTAGTCATGTCCGACTCTACGTGACCCCATGGACCAGAGCACGCCAGGCACTTGTGTCTTCCACTGCCTCCCACAGTTTGGTCAAACTCATGCTGGTAGCTTCGAGAACACTGTCCAACCATCTCGTCCTCTGTCGTCCCCTTCTCCTTGTGCCCTCCATCTTTCCCAACATCAGGGTCTTTTCCAGGGAGTCTTCTCTTCTCATGAGGTGGCCAAAGTATTGAAGCCTCAACTTCAGGATCTGTCCTTCCAGTGAGCACTCAGGGCTGATTTCCTTAAGAATGGATAGGTTTGATCTTCTTGCAGTCCATGGGACTCTCAAGAGTCTCCTCCAGCACCATAATTCAAAAGCATCAATTCTTCGGCAATCAGCCTTCTTTATGGTCCAGCTTTCACTTCCATACATCACTACTGGGAAAACCATAGCTTTTACTATATGGACCTTTGTTGGCAAGGTGATGTCTCTACTTTTTATGCAACCTATTCAAGTTGCATAGGTGATACCTAATGGGTGACAAAATAAGAATGTGTGAGTTGTTTGAAGTGAGACCTGAAATCTGCATTAGTAATACTGGCTCAATTCTCCTGAGGAATAAAATAGGGAGGGGGGAGGGTTTCCTTAAAAAGTTGTTGCAGAGGAAAGGTGTGTTTAAAATCTGTCCGTTCCCCAAACCTGATCTGGCTTGCATCTGATTTGAAGGATTCCTACTTTTCTTCCCCATAATCCACACCTAGTGCAGAAGAAAATAGCAATAATGTTTTCTCTCAAAATAGGCATTTTAACTTCTTCTTTTTTAAAAATTGAACTGACAACAGTGTCAGCACATTTGGGAAGTGCAAAAATAATTTAAAATGAATCGCTCAGTTCTTAGCCACTCATTAGTCTGAGAGGCACAGCTCAGGTCAGTCTGTAGTGGAATTTGCAAAGATCCAATTCCTCAAGCATCTCTATTTAAAAAGAGATCACATTTTTTATCCAACGAAGTCAGTGCAAGGATTTCTGCCTGTGCAACCACAGAGCTGCTTCTCCATCTCCTCTCCCCGTGTGTCCCCTGCCCGCCAAATCTGTTCCAGAGGGTGGGGTGGGGACTCACAGAACAGATTTTTGGGGTTTTCAGGGTGCGTGTACCCTCCAACATTTCTCCGATGAAAATAGGATCGTCCTATTCCATAGCCTCCAACTTTTCACTCATGAAAATAGGGACGTCCTCAGGAAAAGAGAGACATTCCGGGATCAAATCAGAAACCGGGACGGCTTCCATAAATCCTGGACTGTCCCTGGAAAATAGGGACACTTGGAGGGTTTGAGAGAGGTAGCAGTGGGGTGACTTCATTGGATACAAACCAAATGTGAAAGACTTGCAGTTAGAAGTTTCAGTGATTTACTTTCCACTTACCGTATTTCTCCATGTATAAGATGACCTTTTTTCTGAATTTTTGTGTGTGTGATAAATTGAGAGTCGTCTTATACACGGGTTAATATGCTAAGGAAGCAAGGGCTGGTGCTGCGGCGGTAGCAGGGAAATGTCGGAGGGGAGGCTGCTTACCTGCTGTTCCCGGCTCAGGAAGAGTATTTAGTGAGTGCCAATATGCGGTGTATTACAGCACGAGTTCCGTCAGCCAGAGCGGGAGATCGTCAAAAAGCTGCTCAACAGCTCAGCAAACTTACAAAAGAAGCTCAACAACTGTTGAGGGCTCTCAAAAAAATAGGGGTCATCTTATACATTGGGTCAGGGACGCGAATGGTGCTGTGGGTTAAACCACAGAACCAAGGACTTGCCGATCAGAAGGTTGGCGGTTCAAATCCCCCTGACGGGGTGAGCTCCCGTTGCTCGGTCCCTGCTCCTGCCAACCTAGCAGTTCAAAAGCACATCAAAGTGCAAGTAGAAAAATAGGTACCACTCCAGCGGGAAGGTAAACGGCATTTCCGTGTGCTGCTCTGGTTCGCCAGAAGCGGCTTAGTCATGCTGGCCACGTGACCCAGAAGCTGTACGCTGGTTTCCTCAGCCAGTAAAGCGAGAGGAGCGCCGCAACCCCAGAATTGGTCACGACTGGACCTAATGGTCAAGGGTCCCTTTACCTTTACCTTATACATTGGGTCATGTTATACATGGAAAAATACAGCAAAAGCAGCTATGGGATGGGGGCCTCAGATTGGATTGCAGTGACAGCTCTGAGGCACGTGGCTGTTTTTTGTGTCATTTTTGTGCCACCTCAGTCCCCAATCTTCAATTCCCTTCTGGTCAGCTCTGCCTGTTCCTTATAGGCAGCCTTTATGCCATCTGCTGGGCAAGGGAAGGGCACACATGCCAGGTAATATAACAATAATTAAAGAGTGATCTCTAGTTTTCCATGACTTTGCAAGGAGGCAGAATGGCAGTCTTGTTTATATCTTCATTAAATCTTCTTCTTTTGCAAATACAAGGAGAAAAACTGTAAAGACAACAATGAAGAAGAGAAAACAAGTCAACCAAGAGCAACATAACTATATAGGGTTTCGCACATACTGAGCTTATTAACTACATTTTAAACTTAAGGTTTTAAAACGTAATTTCCAAAATTATACTTGTGAAGCAGATGGGTCGTAACAGATTATATATACTGTGAACGTCTACCAGGTTTCTACAAATACACCTGCAATTAAACCCTTTTGCAGCCTACCAGGACAGCCTTCTGCATCTTATCAAAACTCCCAACAAGACACAAATCTGAGGTGTCCTCAGTCTTCGGTGGTTGGAATAAGTGTCGCCTTGTTTACGCTGTCCCTACACCCTGCTGGATATACTGGCCCCTGTTAATATACTGTAACTGGTCATTGGGAAAGCAGCAATTGCAATAAAGATAGGCATAACTGACACCCGAGCTGTGACAGGGTCATATGGCTACATGCAGGTACACCTGTGCTTGCAGGAAAAAAACAATACTTTTTTCCAAAAGGCAAACTAAAGAATCCATTCTATTGTAAGCAGGAACCTTTCAGTTCAATTAGATTTTGTTGTTGTTGTTGTTGAGGCAGCCCAATCAGGCTCCAGGAGGGAAGCAGAATCAGCCAATCACATGGGACCTGTTGTGTAAATAATGTATATAAATAAGCTCCAACAGGGAGATCCATTACAATTTTCCTGTCAGTCTTTCTATTAAAAACAAGTAACTTACATCCTCAACTCAGTCTTAAACCTCATATGTTGCTTCATCAGTTCACTGACAAAAAGTGTAAGAGCATACTGGCAATGAAGTCATGTCTACGTTTGCATCATATTTCTAGTGCAAACATTAAAGGTTAGGCCACACCAGTTATTTCCTTGTAGATATTTATTGCAATTTAAGAAAGAAATCCTGATACCTGCTGCCTAAGAGCGCAACAACACTAAGGGAGAAAGAGGGGAAAGTTCTTCTTTAAAAATCAAACAAAAACGACAGTGGTACCTCGGGTTACAAAGGCTTCAGGTTACATATGCTTCAGGTTACAGACTCCGCTAACCCAGAAACATTACCTCGGGTTAAGAACTTTGCTTCAGGATGAGAACAGAAATTGTGCAGCAGTGGCGCAGCAGCAGCGGGAGGCCCCATTAGCTAAAGTGGTGTCTCAGGTTAAGAACAGTTTCAGGCTAAGAACAGACCTCCAGAACAAATTAAGTTCTTAACCTGAGGTACCACTGTATTTCCTAGCTGGTCTATGAATATTTTTTATAAATATCATAAACAATGACCATGTAGGACCAGGAGCAAATCATAGTAACTGATCCTGCCCAGTTTTGGAAATGATCTGATGTTACTTTTAGCAATGTTTAACGATTATGTAATGAATTATAGTATTAATTATTTTGCCATTGCATTATACCACCCCATTCATTTCACTGTAGAGAAAATGCAATGCAAAGTGGGGAGTAATCAGTTAAGTATCATTTTTGGGGATCGAAAATAACAGCCCATACTGATCATATTTGCTGGATAGATTTCCATTCTGGAAACGGGACGAATATGCAAACATCAGCAATTTCTCGTCCCATTTCCATTTCTACCCAAATTCACAGATATCCTTTAAGTTCCAGACTAATAATTTTCATAATACAAGAGCAGTTTAGTTTTTGGGAAGCCTCAGCTGAAAGAAAATAAAGAAAATAAAAATGACAGCACATTTAGCTGCGTGTTCCATAATTTGCTGTACAACTCAGAGAACGATGTGTTAATGTAAGAGACGTATCCATTGTTTTGGCCTTTGTGTTTGTGCCCACAATCTATTATTAACAAGAGTATCTTTTGAAAAGAAACAATATTTGCTGCTCTGTCTGCAGGTTTAGAGGTAAAAAAATAAAAAATAAAAATCAATTATTCATGGATGGTTTTAAACAATACAAACAACATTAAGCTCAGTAATTATAAGATAAGCACTGAAGTAATTTTCACTTGACTGGGTGGGGATGTGTAAGTCTAAACCTAAAATTTGCTTTTGCAGCTGCAGGGGTGCCACTTTGTGCCTAGGGATGCTAAGGAGTAAACATATTTTAATTCTGTTTTAAAAATACATACCTGGATTGCATCTTCTAAACACCCTCCCTTAAATTGCTGGGGCTTTGTGATTGGAGAAAGCTAAGTAGCATTATCTCATTCTGTTGAGCTGGAAGTCAATAACAGTGCAATCCTCTTATACCCGACAACTATGGAAGAAACCAATTTTGTCCACAGAAAGTATAAAACGGAATTCTGGACTAAAGTGCGGGAGTGCTATTTTTGATGCAAAATAAGCAACTACAGTGGTACCTTGGTTCTCAAACTATACGCGTTCCGGAAGTCTGTTCCAAAACCAAACCATTCCAAAACCAAGCTGCGCTTTCCCATAGAAAGTACTGCAAAACGGATTAATCCGTTTCAGAAATTTAAAAACAACCCCTAAAACAGCAATTTAACATGAATTTTACTATCTAATGAGACCATTGTTCCATAAAATGAAAGCAATAATCAATGCACTGCACTATAAAATAAATAAGACAGTATTGTAGATGGTAAAAAATTATTTATTTATTTTTCTTACCTGCACTGATGATAGTCATTGTTTGGATGGAGGGCTTTTATCCATTTCCACAGTCACACAATCAGTAGCTGAACTGAGTTCCACACAGTCACAAAAACAAATTAACCAAAAATGCCTCAAAAACAAAAACGCAAAATAAATAGCAAAAACAAAAGCACCAAACTTAATCTGTTCCAGAAGTCCGTTAGACTTCCAAAATGTTCAAAAACCAAGGCGCAACTTCTGATTGGTGCAAATGCCCTGGAAACAATAGCCAACAGCCTCTTTGGATGTTCAGCTTCTGAAAAACGTTCAAAACCCGGAACACTTGCTTCCGGGTTTTCGGCGTTTGAGAACCAAGGCATTTGAGAACCAAGGTACCACTGTATTTAAGTGTATAGCTTTAGTGTGAAAAGTACAATGAATCACCCTATACTACTTACGTGATAAAAGCATCCCCTCCTTTCCTTCCCAGGTGGTGGCCGAAGTACAAACCCATACAATTCTGTCAAAAAAACTATTCAAATCCAGTCTCTCACAAACAAATACTGTACCCCTTGCTTCCCATATTTGTCTTTTCTCTCTCATCACTTTCTCCCTGTCTCTTGTATTTAGGTAAGATGGAGACACGCAGCCCTGCTGCTCTGTTTGCTAATTCATTTGTTAGATGCAAAACACAACAAAATTTGTATGAAAGTACACTGCTTGGTTGCTATGGTCTGTATATGTATGTGGGCAGGGGAGGTGAAACCATATCATCCAACAATCCTCAGAAAATAGGGACAGAGTGGGACCTTTAAAGCGCTAAACAGCCTTGGCCCACTATACCTGAAGGAGAGTCTCCACCCATCGTTCAGCCCAGACACTGAGGTCCAGCTCCGAGGGCCTTCTGGGAGTTCCCTCATTGCGAGGTTGTAGGGAACCAGGCAAAGGGCCTTTTCAGTAGTGGCACCCGCCCTGTGGAACACCCTCCCATCAGATGTTAAGGAAAGAAACAACTATCTGACTTTTAGAAGACATCTGAAGGCAGCCCTGTTTAGGGAAGTTTTTAATGTTTAATGTTTTATCGTGCTTTTACTATTCTGTTGGGAGACGCCCAAAGTGGCTGGGGAAACCCAGCCAGATGGGCAAGGTATAAATAAATGATGACGACGATGATGATGATGATCTGGGGTGCTGTGCAGTGGCGTGGCATGAGGCTGCCTAGGGGCAGTTGCCCCTGGTGCAAAATTGTTAAGAGGCGCAAAATTTCAGCACCCAGTGCTGCCTCAGTACAGCTCTGCATTTCTGTCGCTGGGCTCCACTGAGAATGGATTCTCCCCTACGAACAAGGAAGTGACCTCTCCAGACAACAATATCACTCTTCTTATTGCTGTAGCTGCGATCTCCAGGTTGATGCAGACGCCATTAGGGGAATTGAATGCACATCCTTCCCACCTCTTCCATGTGAGACAAAACCTCAAATAACTATGAATGGACAGGGAAATAAATTTATCTGAAAAGTTCTGAGTTGTCATTTCACCTTATGAGGTGGTTGCAAGTTTTCCTTTTTTCAACTTCAAAAAAGGAGTAGTTCTGAGCATCTTACAGTGATGTAATCTATATAACTATACAATCTTTAGAAGACACCTGAAGGCAGCCCTGTATAGAAGAAGAAAAAGAGTTTGTATTTGATATCCAGCTTTATCACTACCCTAAGGAGTCTCAAAGCGGCTAACAATATAGGGAAGGTTTTTTAATTTTTTTAAAAAAAATGTTTAATGTTTTATTATGTTTTTATATGTGTGGTAAGCTGTCCAGAGTGGCTGGGGTAACCCAGTCAGATAGGTGGGATAGAAATAATCACATGATGATGTTGATAGAATAGGAAGTCCCTATTTTCATCAGAGAAATGTCAGAGGATATGCCATTTCAGTTGGCAAGACTGAACCCTGGTTGCCCTACTGAACCAGTCTCTGCTGACTACGGTTACCTTAAGACAGGGGTCAATAAACTTCTTCAGCAGGGGGCTGGTCCACTGTCCCTCAGAACTCATGGGCGGCCGGACTATATTTTGAAAAAAATAATGAACGAATTCCTATGCCCCACAATGCATTTTAAATAAAAGCACACATTCTACTCATGTAAAAACACCAGGCAAGCCCCACAAATAACCCAGAGATGCATTTCAAATACAGTGGACCCTCCGGATAAGAACTTAATTCGTCCTGGGGGTCTGTACTTACCCCGAAAAGTCTGTATCTGGTGGTGCCACTTCTGCGCATGCATGTGGCATGATAGAGCACTTCTGCACACGTGTGCGGTGCAATAGAGCACTTCTGCGCATGCATGCAGGGCGAAACCCCAAAGTATACACTTCCAGGTTTGTCGCATTCGTAACTCGAAATTACATTACCCGTAGGTAACGTAACCCAAGGTACCACTGTAAAAGGACACATTCTACTTATCTAAAAACACGCTGATTTCCGGACCATCTGCGGGCTAGATTTAGAAGGCAATTGGGCCGGATCTGGCCCCTGGGCCTTACTTTGCCTACCCATGCCTTAAGACCTCACAAACACAGTTAATAGTAGCGTGTAGATCCTCTCACCCAATTCTCTGAACCTTGAATCCCTAGCTTGTGTTTTTTTTTTTTAAAGATGTCAGATATGAAGAAGAGGAGGAAGAAGAAGACACTTCCATCAGCAACAAACCGAAGAAGGTCTACTAATTAAAATTTGGCAACAAAGAAGGATGAGCTGAGAGGTGCAAATCAAAGTTGAGGAGAAGCTGTGGGGAATGCTGTCTCCTCCAGCGCTTGTTTTCAGGGAAATGGGGATGCATATTTTAAAACAAAAATAATGATTAAAGCTTGATTGCATTTACTCATGGCATATTCGGAAAGAAGAAGAAGCAGCCGTGAACATGCACCACTGGTTCCATCCTCGTGTCACTGCTTAGCAGGGCTAATACTAAGCCTTGAAGCTCTTTTACATAAATAGGATGACAGCTCAAAACAGTTGGGGGTGTTTTGATTGCCAATTTAACTTGTGTTTAAATTAGTGGGTATTTAAGTGTTACTAAAACATTTAGGGCCCTATTCACCAAAGCATCAGTTCTCATATTCTAATGCTTTGGCACGATGTTCAGTTTGTTTTTTTCCCAATGCCATTTTGTTAGCAAGCATCTTGAACAGGATGTCAACCGACTGCAATTAAAACTTACTTGGAAATACCAGATACACTGGCATTAATGGCAGGGTAAGAAGGAAACATTCTGCGATATCAAGGATTTCCTACCCCACAACCTCAAGATAAGCCTCAGCATTCCAGGGATTCTTTTTGTAACTAGGAATATTTGGTTTGATTTGATTTTCTAACAAAAACTATTGCTTTGTGGGACCCCGAGGATCATCTAGTCCAACCCCCTGCAATGCAGGAATACACAGCTGCCCCATTCGGGGATCGAACCTGCAACCTTGGCATTATCAGCACCATGCTCTAACCCACTGAGCTATCCAAGCGCCTTGAAAAGCAAAAAACCAAGGCCACCCCTGTGAATTACTTAATATGAAATACCAAAGTGCTGTGAACACATTTGCTATTGTGGAAAAGTTATCTTCACTGGATCTCCTCAGAGGCAAGGCTTCTAGGACCTTTGTACGCAGCAAGCTCTTATTTGCATGCATAAAATGTTTCTCATGTACATGTACAAATGTAATGCATACATGCTGTAAATGTATATGTTACACATGAAGGTGTGCTGTGAGCATGCCTTTCCCCTGTGTGAATGTAAGGTAAACTTACACAGGCCCTCAAACAATTAATTAAATGCAAGAGGTAATTTGAAGAGCACTTAGTTAAAAGATGGAAAATAAGACAACAATGAAGCAGAAGTAGCAAATAGTTAATGAACCAGAAGGGGAAGCTGGGGGAAGTTATGGGGTGGGGGGAGTTCTGTTTTATTGTATTTATCTCATATGATAAATGTGTAGAATATTAAAATGTAAATTTAATAAAAATTTATTTAAAAAACCAAACATACACAGACCCTCCAAGTGTCCCTATTTTCCAGAGACAGTCCTAGAAGCCGTCCCAGTTACAGAAGCCGTGCCAGTTTCAGATTTGATCCCAGAATGTCCCGCTTTTTTCTTAGGACATCCCTATTTTCATTGGAGAAATGTGGATGGGCATGGAGTTATCCCCGATCCAAGGTGACACCTGAAGGCCCTGTATAGGGAAGGTTTTTTTTTAATATCTAATGTCTAATGTTTTATTATGTTTTTATATGTGCTGTAAACCACCCAGAGTGGCTGTGGCAATCCAGTCAGATGGGTGGGGTATACAGAAAGAAATAGATGATAGATAGATAGATAGATAAAGCGGAACCTCAGTTTTCGAGCGTTTTGGAAGCCGAATGTTTCAGAACCCGAACGCCGAAAACCTGGAAGTAATTGCTTCCATTTTTGAATGCGCCTCGGAAGTCGAACGGTCTTCCAGAAAGGATCACGTTCAACAACTGAGATTTCACTGTAATAATAGAATAGGACGTCCCTATTTTCATCGGAGATATGTTGGTAGCTATGGCATTTGTTTAAATGAAAAGATTTTGTCTGAGCATTTATGTGCTCAGACCCCTTTGCTACTTGATTATGAAGCCTGACCGCTCGAGATGGAGTCAGCTGGAACGGCGCTAAATACAGTCCCCATCCTCTGCCTGGAGAATATAGCCTTCCCTGCCCCACCTCTGGAAGAAAAAAACAGAACTATTAGCTCCGAGCGTTACTTCCTGTCTGCTAATGAGTACAGCCAGGAACTGAAACAGATCGATGCAGACCAGCTCACGCTGTATAGCGTTGGTGCGATCAGCCAACAATCATAATCTCTCTTTGTTTTGTGCCACCCTGGAGATGAATTATTCATCAGGCCCAATTTTATATGCCTATTATGTCTGTGGGTAATGTCACTGTGGCTCACGGCACCAGGAAACCTTGGCACTCCCCTTAAGGCACAGCGTTGTGTGCCATTGTGTGCTTTTTAGGTTAGTGAAGCAAACCCAGGGAGTTTAGAGTGGCATCAGCTGTGGAGGCAGCTGTTATGCCCAGCCCTCGGAGCTGGAGGAAATGTACTGCAGGGCCCACCCCCAATAGAGTGCAAATGAGGAAGAGTGGGGGAGAGATTTGGGGATCAAAGAAAGATGGATGTTCCACAGTTAGTGCTGTTGTTTGCGCGCACACACACACACACACACACACACATCTTTTAACGCACACTGCAGCCTCCAAAACTGCTCATGAGTCATTCAGTCGCCGTAATTTATGTATCAGAAGTATTTGCTTGTGAAATTCAGAAATGATTTATTCTTCAGTTGTTGCTTTTATTTACTTGCTTAATGGATTGACTGATGTGCCAGCACCCCTCCGACAGAAGAGCCGCCACTTCTTTCTGCCTTTTCTTTAAGGACGTATATTGCTAACAGACAGGACTTTTTTGCAGATGTGCTAAATCGGATCGCCGTTGTTCTTCTGTGTTTATAACTGAGTTCCTGTTGGACTGATGATTGGATCTGTTCTCTGCTGAAAAAAAAATCCCAAACCCAGGTACATGGCTCGCCAGGGCATTCAGAAAGGAACAATAATGTTAATTTTCATAATAATCAACAAGGACAATAGCAATAATAAGAAACATCGAAAATACTTCTGGAAACTCAAAACAGGATTTGAAACCAAGATAGGCACCTAGACTAAGCAGTTCTCTCAAAGAGCTCTTTTCCGAATCTAATAGAGCCATTCCACAACAATGGGAGTTATTACAATTCCATCTGGCATCATTTATCTGCAGATGAGAGGCGTGCAGGCAGAGAGGTCCACAATCTAATTTACTAAAATGGCGGCTTCAGATTATCTCCTGCTCTATGTGGCCATCCAGCCCATTTTAATTTTGAACTGGATCCATGCCACTGGAACAGAGGTAAATGATTGTTGCTGGGTTGGAGGCTTCTGGGCAAAAGAGAGCTGTGGGTGTCTCCTGCCTTGTAAATATTTTTATCTGGCAGATTTCATGCTTGCTGTTGCTTATTGTTATTACTGTTGTTGTTTTTCTTTTAAAAGAAGGAGAAACCATTTTGAAGGTAAGAACAAAACTGTAGCCACGAGATGATTTGATTTGCAGAAAGCAATCTCGACAACACATCTCTTGCTATACGTCTGGGCGCATGTGCTGCAGTTTTCACAACGAAGCCAAGTGAGCTCATGCCAGCAAATGATTGCTGAGAATGGTCATAATGGAGGACTCAGCTGTACGGCTGCAAAGAAAACATTTTAAGTGTGTTGTAAAGTGCATTATACCAATGTGACACTAGATGGCAATGGTGAGCTATGGCAAATTCCATATTTTTTTCAAATCTTTTTTTTTTTTTTAAAAAAGCATTTTCACAATTTTTTTTTATATGTGTGCAGATTCCACCTAAGGCTCACCACCTTTTGCCAAACTCATTTTAAAGGGGCTGTGCGACATCACTTCCTGTTCCTTACTGGCAGGGGATGATTGCATCACAACACACATGATAACAGATTTCCAGACAACCAGGGACAGTGGGTATAAAAATGCCATGCTGTGTGCATGTGGCAGATCAAGAAGGTCAGAGTGTGAGCTGCTATAGACTGCTACAGTTGGGATCAATCAGACAAGAGCCAGCCAGCAGAGCACTTTTCAGCTATGATGGGTCCCTGGTTCTCCTTGCAAATGGATGTTATCTGGCCTTCTGCTGCCTTTTTGATCTAAACCCATCTCTTGGCAGGAGTAGCCTCCACAGGTGTCCAGAATGCCTGAAAGACATGGAGTCAATTAGGAGAGAGATAAGCAGATCTTAATTGTCAGCAATGAGACAGCACATCTAACCCTGGCTTGTGGGGTGGAGGGTCGTGACAAAATACTGATAGTCATAACGGTAAAGGGACACAGGTGGCGCTGTGGTCTAAACCATTGAGCCTCTTGGGCTTGCCAATCGAAAGGACGGCGGTTTGAACTCCCGTGACAGGGTGAGCTCCTGTTGCTCTGTCCCAGCTCCTGCCAACCTAGCAGTTCGAAAGCACACCAGCGCAAGTAGATAAATAGGTACCGTTGTGGTGGGAAGGTAAACAGCATTTCCATGCGCTTTGGCTTACGTCACAGTGTTCCACTGCACCAGAAGCGGTTTAGTCATGCTGGCCACGTGACCCAGAAAGCTGTCTGTGGACAAATGTCAGCTCCCTTGGCCTGAAAGCGAGATGAGTGCCACAACCCCATAATCACATTTGACTGGACTTAACTGTCCAGGGTTCCTTTACCATTTTTTTACTTTAGTCCTAATGCCTTCGAAGGCAAGCCTGGTTTTGTGCCATGCAGTGCTTCCTTTAATCCTTGTAAATGAAGAATGAAAACTCATGAAGAAATGCATGAAGAAAACTCAGCAAACCACGTTTGCAGACAACTCTTCTTGCAAAGAGCTTAGGGCAGTGGGTATCAGAATTTCTCTTTTTCAGCCTCACAACAACCCTGCAAAGCGTCTCTAGGCTGACTGTTGCTGACTAGTCCCATCCACGGAAGGTCAACTTGTGAGCCTAATGGATCAGCAGAGGTTTAAACCCAGGCTCTGCTACTCTCCCTACTACGCCGCGGTGCTGGAAATTATCCAGTACCCTTGTGCCTTTGCTGAAGCAAAGATGAGTCATATTGGCTAAGTGAATTGTCAAGAGAAGGTAGATCAGTGCCAGAGCAAATTATAATCTTCAGGAGCTCCTGGCTGTCAGGTTTGAACTTTACAAAAGTTGACCAGTCTCCTCTTTCTGTGAAGACAAACTGGATGTACTAAGATGAGGAATAGCGGTGTGTACATAGACCATAAAAGCACTGCATTTGGAATGAGCTTAGATTGAAGGCTGGCTGGTTCCTATAAAAACAAGAGATGAAGCTGAAAGCAATCACCTAATGTATTGGCGAAAGTACCAGTCAGCAAATGCTGACTGAAAGTCTCTGGGTACCTCGCTGAACTCTCAGAAAGCATAGGAGTGAAGTGGGAATTGTTGCTGTAATGACAAGATAAAGTTACTAGGGAATACGAGGGAAGTAGCTACACTAACATAAATTCTTTTTGTTTGCTGTTAAAAGTGGCTGATCAAATAACGGGATATATTATCCCAAGCCCTGTTATTGGGGCCTCAGCACGTCCCCCATATAACCTCAGGTCAGCATAACCCTATGTAAACAGCTCTCCCATTTACCTGAACTACTCAGTTGTGTGATATTTAGAATATCCTCAAGCCACATTTGGCCAAACATTTCTCTACAGCAATTTGATAGGAGGGTGGTGGAGGGGTTTGTGGGGTTTTTTGGATGTTATTTTTAAAAGAGCTGTCGAACATTTCTGCTCCATCGTCTCAGCATCTGTTGAACATTATACCTTTGCTTTTAATTGGGGGGGGGGGGAGATATGCAATGTGTAGACTGCTTGCCTGCTAGGGCCAATAAGGCAGGTGGCTGGATAACTATCACTGCTGCAACAAGATTTTGAGTTGTAGGCGCCACAGTGAGATTCTCATTTAACTGCTGGCACAGTAGGGCTTGTGCAAATATTGCATTTTATACTTGGTTGTTGCATCAAGGGGAATTCCCTTTGAACAAGTGTAGCCAGATCTTGGGGACTCCAACTCCCATAATCCCTGACCATAGCCCATACTGACTGGGAAGGTGGTCACTGGAATTCACAATATCTGCAGCACACTGGTTAGTGCTGCCTGAGTAAGTCAGCTTACTACAGATGTCACAATACTCAGCAGTTTTGCGTACTTGCCACACCATGTTACCCTGACAACAACAACAACAACAACAAGCCTATCAATTAAGTGAGTAGTATTGTCATCATATTGCCTATGGGGGAGTGGGAGGACTGAGGAAGAGAAGAGTTGGTTTGCCGAGGGCTACTTGCTAAGTTCATGGTAGCAACACAGGTGGCACTGTGGTCTAAACCACTGAGCCTCCTGGGCTTGCCAATCAGAAGGTTGGCGGTTTGAATCCCTGCGACGGGGTGAGCTCGGTCCCAGCTCCTGCCAGTTCAAAAGCACACCAGTGAAAGTAGATAAATAGGTACCACTGCGGTGGGAAGGTAAATGGCGTTTCCGTGCGCTCTGGTTTCCGTCATGTTGTCCTGTTGCTCCAGAAGCGGCTCAGACCACATGACCTGGAAAAACTGTCTGTAGACAAACACTGGCTCCCTCGGCCTGAAAGCGAGATGAGCACCGCACACCCCACAGTCAAATTTGACTGGACTTAACCATCCAGGGGTGCTTTACCTTTACCTAGGGTGAGACTCTTTTTAAGAAAGAGTCTTAGAGAGACTTAGAGAGTCTTTTTAAGAAAGAGTCTTAAAAAGTAGAGACATCACCTTGCCAACAAAGGTCTGTATAGTAAAAGCTATGGTTTTCCCAGTAGTGATGTATGGAAGTGAAAGCTGGACCATAAAGAAGGCTAATCGCCAAAGAATTGATGCTTTTGAATTATGGTGCTGGAGGAGACTCTTGAGAGTCCCATGGACTGCAAGAAGATCAAACCTATCCATTCTGAAGGAAATCAGCCCTGAGTGCTCACTGGAAGGACAGATCGTGAAGCTGAGGCTCCAATACTTTGGCCATCTCATGAGAAGAGAAGACTCCCTGGAAAAGACCCTGATGTTGGGAAAGATTGAGGGCACAAGAAGAAGGGGACAACAGAGGACGAGATGGTTGGACAGTGTTCTCGAAGCTACCAGCATGAGTTTGACCAAACTGCGGGAGGCAGCAGAAGACAGAAGTGCCTGGCGTGCTCTGGTCCATGGGGTCACGAAGAGTCGGACACGACTAAACGACTAAACAACAACAACAACAGGGTGAGACTCAAACCAAGGACATCCTGGCTTGTAACTCAGTGTTGATCAACATGTGATGTGAAAGGTCTATGGCAAGAACTATTTTCTGTTAGTTCTCTGTGACTCAATTCAAAAAAGCACCCATAGTGGGTGGGGGGGCAG
Organism: Podarcis filfolensis; assembly: GCF_964270895.1. NCBI lineage: Eukaryota > Metazoa > Chordata > Lepidosauria > Squamata > Lacertidae > Podarcis > Podarcis filfolensis. The sequence goes on along the minus strand of NC_139621.1, from coordinate 22,972,741 downwards.
GGAACAGAGCTGTGGTACAGAGGGCAAAGGCCAGATAAAGATGGTTGTTGCTCTCTAATTACACCTTATTGGAGATAATGGGACATTTCCATGTATACCTGTCCCATTTGGGTTTATATGTTTTCTGCTCTAATAGCAACTTTCAGGGGATTCTTTTTCCATCAGCGGACTCAGCAACATTACTATAAAAAAGGAGAGAGCATTTAAAATGCGTTACAACCAGTGGCGTAGCGTGGGTTGTCAGCATCCGGGGCAAGGCAAGTAATTTGCGCCCCCTAACCCGTGCATTTGCGCCCCCTAACCCGTGAATTTGCCCTAACCCCCAGATGTTGCGCCCGGTGCGGCTGGCCCCCCCTGCACCCCCCACGCTACGCCACTGGTTACAACACTGTGACACCGGATGGCGCTGTAGGGTGCCGGCTTTCGTCAACATGATTTTTTATTGCATTCGTACCCCGGAAGTCAAACAGAATCTGTTCCAGAAGTCCGTTCGGCTTCTGAAACGTTCAGAAACCAAAGCGTGGCTTCTGATTGGCTGCAGGAAGCTCCTGCAGCCAATCAGAAGCTGCAGAAGACTTGTCGGACGTTTGGCTTCAAAACAACGTTTGAAAACCAGAACACTCCCCGTTTTCTAACGTTCGGGAGCCGGAACGTTCGACTCCCAAGGCGTTCGGGAGCTGAGGTACGACTGGATGAGGTTTGCAACGGGTTTTCCTGAAATGTTTTTTTGATGTGTATAGATCCAGCCAGAGGTGCAGTGTGAGAGATAGGGAGATGTGATGGGATGATGAGCTGCTTGTGCGTAAAATCCTAATCCCTCAGAGTTTGGCTAAGTCCCCAAACCTCTGTCTGTGATGGAGCTCCTTAAACATGACTCCATCAATCGCTCGTTGAATCGGACAGTGGGCGTTTACGGAACTTCTTCCAGCATAAAAGCTCCTTAACGGAAACACGTCTTCTGGACTCTCGGCGTGACAGTTTCCGCCGAGGAGTGGGTGTTCCTACGGGAGGTCCTGAAACCCCCCCACTGTTCTCGCTTGAAGTATCTCTGAGCTCTCCCTCCGACTCACTTTCCCTTGGAACTCCACTTCTCCCCCTGCTGGTCCCCTCCTCCGCTGAGTGGTCTCTCTCACCCTCCATGAGCCCTTTCACCTCCTTCGTCTCAGATGACAGTTCCCTGACATCCACCTCCCCTCCAGGGCCCCCTTCACCCCCTTCCCTCCCCTCCTCTGCGGGAGGCGAGGGAGCAAAACCCCTGAAGGAACCTCCCTCATCTTCCGAAGTTTCGAACACTTCCCTCCACCTTTTGCTGTTCCCGGTTTCCAAGTACTCCTCCTCCTCGGAGTCGGTACCTCCTTCCAACTCCGATTCCCTGAATCCCTCCAGTTCCTCCTCATCGTCGGTGGTGCCAAAGTACTCCCTCCGGAACCTCGCTACTGGCTGAGGTTTCCTGGGGAACCTTTGGTGGAACGTTTCGATCAAGACCTCGTCATGGACCTCCTCTGCCTTCACCCAGGTGTTTTCTGACTCTGGTTCCCCTTCCCACGCGACCAAATACTCCACCTGATTCCCCTTCCACCTGGAGTCGATGATTTCCGCCACATAGTTGTGGCTTTCCCTTTCTTCTATGGCTGGCCCCCGTGTGGATACCCCTTCACCTTCCCCCCTGTATGGTGACAGTAATGACCTGTGGAATACTGGGTGCAGTTTCATGTGGTTCGGTAACCGGAGTCTGAAAGCCACTGGGTTGATCTGTTGGATGACCTCAAATGGTCCCAATCTTTTGGGTCTCAATTTCTTGCAACCCCCCTTGTACGGCAACCCTTGGGTTGATAGCCAGACCCGACTCCCCACCCTAATTGTTTCACCTTCCCTTCTGCTCTTGTCTGCCTGCCTCTTATATTCTTCTTTGGCCCTTTCTAAGTTGTGTTGGAGTTGACGATGGATCGCTTCCATTTCTTCTACAAAAAGTTCAGCGGCCGGAACACTCCATCTCTCTCCTCCTTCCCCTGGAAACGCCCTGGGGTGGCACCCATAATTAGCCAAAAATGGGCTCATCCCGGTGGACACATTCTCTGCATTATTGTAAGCAAATTCCGCTAGTGCCAACTTTTCGACCCAATCGTTTTCTCTGTCATTGACATAGCACCTCAGGTATTGTTGAAGGATACCGTTTGCCCTCTCCGCCTGCCCATTGGTCTCAGGGTGCCTGGCAGTCGAAAAGTTGACCTCTACGTGCAACAAGCTCATAAGCTTCCTCCAGAATCTGGACGTGAACTGTTTCCCTCTGTCGGACACCAGCCTCAAGGGGGCGCCATGCAGCCTAAAAATATGTTCTACAAACAATTTCGCTGTCTCTTCCGCCGTGACTGCATGTGAGCAAGCTACAAAGTGACCCATCTTAGTTAACTGGTCTACTACGACTAGTATGGCGGTTTTCCCCTGGGATTTGGGCAGATCAGTCATAAAATCTATCGACACCGCCTCCCACGGTCGTTCTGGTGTGGGTAACGGTTCTAATAAACCCGCTGGTGCCCGCCTTTCTCCTTTGGCTCTCTGGCATTGGTCACACCTTCTCACATCCTCCCGTACATCCTCCCTCACCTTGGGCCACCAAAACTCCCTGGTCACCAACCACATGGTCTTGTGTTGCCCAAAATGCCCCGCTGTGGGATTGTCGTGCAACTGTTTGAGTACTCTCCCCCTCAATTCCCCTTCGGGTATATATAGTGCCCCTTTGTAATACAATGCCCCGTTTCTTTCTTCAAAACCTCCGGGGTCTTCTCCCTCTCTCCTTAAACCTCTGAGCTTATCCTGGGCGTACTCATCATTTACCGTCCCCTCTACCAGTTCTCTTTGCCCCACCCAGGCCGCACCACACACCCAGTGGTCCTCTGGGATAATATGTCTCTCTTCTGGCGCTCCCTCCCCCTCCAAATATTCAGGTTTGCGAGAGAGAGCGTCCGCTCTGATGTTTTCTGGACCTGGCACGTAGCAGATTTCAAAATGGAATTTGGAGAACTCCTGGGCCCATCTCACTTGTCGTTGGTTGAGCACTCGTGCTGTTCTCCAATACTCCAAATTCTTGTGGTCCGTACACACTTGCACCTTATGCTGTGCGCCAATTAGTAAGTGTCTCCATCTCCGGAACGCTTCGTGAATGGCGAGTAGTTCTCGGTCATATACCGTGTAGTTCCTCTCGGATTTGTTCAGCTTACGCGAAAAGAAGGCACACGGTCTCCATTCCGACTTATTGCTCCCTGGCTGAAGCAGCACTGCCCCCACCGCCCGGTCTGAGGCATCAGTTTCCACTCTCATGGGTTTTTGTAAATCCACATGCAGGAGCTGTTCTTCCGAAGCGAATGCCTTTTTCAATTCCTCAAAAGCGTGCTCCGCCTCTGCCGTCCAAACGAATTTCTTCTTGCTGCTTAGACAGTCCGTGATGGGAGCCGTTAAGTGGGCAAAGTTCTTGATGAATTTACGGTAAAAGTTCCCAAACCCTAAGAACCTTTGCACATCTTTTTTGGTTTTCGGTGTCTTCCATTCCAGCACCGCCTGGACCTTGCCTGGATCCATGGCTAATCCCTTGTCTGATAAGCGGTACCCCAGGAATTCCACCTCCTTGGTGTGGAACTGACACTTCTCCAATTTCACCCACAACTGGTTTGCTTGCAGCTGGCTCAGCACTTCCCTGACATCCTTCACATGCTGCTCCTCATTCTCCGAATATATCAGCACGTCATCGAGGAATGCCACGCAATTCTTGTAGAGCAAAGGTCCCAGTACATGGTTCATGAGCGATTGAAAACAGGCGGAGCCTGATTGCAATCCGAATGGCATAACGAGATATTCGAAAGCCCCTAGGGGGGTGAACATCGTTGTCTTCCATTCATCCCCCTTCTTTATTCGTATCAGGTTGTACGCTCCTCTCAAGTCCAGTTTCGTGAATATCTTCCCCTTCCTCACCCTGGTCAAAATGTCATCAATCCTGGGCATGGGGAAAGTCACTGGTTCTGACACGGCATTCAGGGCCCGGTAGTCCACGACCAATCTAGGTTTATCCGTGTTTTTTTTGTCCACAAAAAACACTGGACTGCCCCCCACCGCTCTGGACTCTCTGATGAAACCTCTCTTCAGGTTTTTGTCAATAAACTCCCTCAACTCCTGCATTTCCCTGTCTGACATGGCGTACAGCTTGCCCACGGGGAGCTGGGCCCCAGGGACCAGGTTAATCTGGCAGTCAAAGTCTCTATGCGGTGGTAGTTTATCTGCTTCCCTTTCGCTGAAGACCTTGCTCAGGTCAGCGTATTGTTTGGGCACCTTCCCTTTGTTCGCCACTTCCGTCCCTGCTATGGAGGCTTTTGCCCCTTCTGGCACCTTTCCCTCTTTGCAGTGTTCCAGGCAATGTCCTGACCCAAAGGACACCACTCTCTGATGCCAGCCCACTAGCGGGTCATGCAACGCTAGCCAGCTCATTCCCAAAATGACTGGCGCCCCTCCCAGGGTGGCTACATTGAACGCTATCCTTTCGGTGTGCCTTGCCACCCTCATAACCATTGGGACGGTCTGTAGGCTAACTTCTCCCCCCAACAGCTCCCTCCCATCGATCGTGGTGACCTGCAGGGGGTTGCTTAAAGGGAGTGTCTGTATCTGGTGTTCAGCTGCAAACTCCTTGCTCATAAAATTACAGGAGCTGCCTGAGTCTAACAGCGCCTTGGTCTTTAGTGGGTATCCGTTTGCCAGCTCTAGCAACACCTCTATTACTAGGGCTGGTCTTGGAGGTTCCGGAGTGGGCACTTTTACTGCTCCTTGGCCTGTCTGCAGTGCCCTGACAGAGGCAGACAGGCGTTGGCTTTTACTGGCTCCTGGACTTCCTCCTCCTTCCCCCCAACAGCCCCCGCCATCCCTTGCCATTCCTTTCTTTGCGGGCAGACTCTGGCAAAGTGACCTGGCTGCTGGCAGAGGTAACATTTCTTGGCGCTCTTTCCCTCCTTCTTCCTCCCTTCACTGGGATTTGAAACTGCGCGCGCGCGCGCTGTTCCAACTTCCATCGGCTCTCCGGGCGGGAAACTTGGCTCTGGAATCTCTGGAATGCGGAAATCCCTCCAACGCTCTCCTTTCCCCTCCCGCTTCTCCAAGGCTCTTGCCTCCTGGCGCGCTCCAATGGTCAGCGCTGATTTGGTCAGCTGGTCCATAGACTCCGCCCTGGGCGCCCGGGAAAGTTCGTCTTTCACCGCCGAAGAAAGCCCCTCTTCAAATAGCATTTGAATGGGTTCCGCCGATAGGTCCCACCCCAATCTATGTATCAACATTGTAAACTCAGTCCAGTACTCACGAACCGATCGGCTCCCCTGTTTGCAAGCCATCAATTGTCTGCGTACCAGTCCCTGTTCAATCTCGCTGGAAAACATCAAATCCATGGCGCGAAAAAACTTCCTCGCGTCCTTCAGCATGTCACTATTCCCTGCCATCAGGGGCCTGACCCAGTCTCTCGCCCCTCCTTCGAGATGGCCAATCACAAACGCCACTCGCGATGCCTCATCGGGAAAGTCATTAAACTGCAGTTCAAGAGCATACTGCATCTCTGTCCTAAAGGCTTGGTAGTTCCTGGGGTCCCCCCCAAACTTCTGCACCATTCCTGGCATCTTTCTTGCTAGTGTAGCGCCTTTTGCCTTTTCTGCATCCTGCGCCCTCCTTTCTTCTAGCCTCGCCGTTTGCATTGCTAGCTGGAGTTCCAACACTCTGTACCTTTCTTCCAGAGTTGGACCTTCTCCAGCTCCTCCTGCTCCTCCGGCTCCGGCTGGGTCACTCATGATGCCTCTCTGCACAAGCTGCTTTCAGGGACTGTCCGATTGCTGTGATGGGATGATGAGCTGCTTGTGCGTAAAATCCTAATCCCTCAGAGTTTGGCTAAGTCCCCAAACCTCTGTCTGTGATGGAGCTCCTTAAACATGACTCCATCAATCGCTCGTTGAATCGGACAGTGGGCGTTTACGGAACTTCTTCCAGCATAAAAGCTCCTTAACGGAAACACGTCTTCTGGACTCTCGGCGTGACAGTTTCCGCCGAGGAGTGGGTGTTCCTACGGGAGGTCCTGAAACTCCCCCACTGTTCTCGCTTGAAGTATCTCTGAGCTCTCCCTCCGACTCACTTTCCCTTGGAACTCCACTTCTCCCCCTGCTGGTCCCCTCCTCCGCTGAGTGGTCTCTCTCACCCTCCATGAGCCCTTTCACCTCCTTCGTCTCAGATGACAGTTCCCTGACAGGAGAATAACTGCTCTCCCTTGCACCAGTTCCCCATCTTAAATTATCTCCTGAAGCTGTTCCTGGCTGCAAAGAAAAAAATGTAACCTACTTAAGAAGTTATGCCTATAAGTTTTTCCTTCTGCAGCTGATAATAGCCCTGGGGTTATTTGGATTGGGGCCATGGCACAGATGCAAATAAATAGACAGTCAAGAACACTATGGCCCCAATTCAAATCTCCAACCCTCTGCGTGACAGAGTTTTTGTGGGGGGTTTATTAAGTTTTTCCCATTATGCAGAAAAAAGGAGAAAACAAAATATGCAACGAAAGAAGGAAAAAGCCCACAGAAACAATCACATCATAAACGTGAGGTCACACACATACTACAATGGTTCTGCATGAATGAGATATGGGGTTTTGTTTTCGGATAAAATAAAAACAGGAGTTTTGGTCATGGTAATCTTGAGCTATGTGTTGTTTGACTCTCTCTGCCACTATGCTGCCGACAATTCTGTGTTTCATATATATGTGTAATATGAGAGACATTGCTCTCAGGGGGTTATCTTCAGCCTTCTAATGCTTTGAGAAAGATGGCAAAAAAAATCACTATCTGATCCTAGATAAATGCTTTGGATTTAGAGTTTGCACACAAATCCTTGGTCATTTTACTTCCAAGCGAAGCAGTTTCACTGAGGTTTTTATCCACAAGGGTTTTCTTTCTCCCGCTCCCTGTCCCACTGATTTGGCACTGCGCTAGAGGTGTGGAAACATTTGCCTCCTACTCCTTCCTAGATATGAGGTCACACCAACATCTCACTTTGGGTCTGCCTCGATGGTGCAGCCAACTCTGGAGCACTACCTTAGATAGCATTCTTATTTGATTGTAGGTTCAGGTGCACGTGATTCAGTTTCTCAGAAGCAAGAACCCACAAAGGCTTCTAAGAAGGCAACGAGATTTTATTAGTGATAACAGGGTTATCTATCTACATTCTACAGCAAGCCTTCCTGGGTGGGAAAGCTGAAAGAGATGGAAGAGATGTTCAGGTAGGGACATGAAGAGGGCTGTTGCAATCTCAAATTCATAGATACATGTCTATCACACCTGGTGCTAGGGAGAAGGGGTTGGAGGGCTGGGGCACCAGGAGAGGTTCAGTTCAGGGCACATGTACATGCAGGGAATGGAGGCACTGCATAGGTTTTTTCAAAATGGTAAAAAAAAAATCCCCTAGCAGACCATAAGAGTGAAATATGTTGTGCGGCAGCTAGACTGATGACTGGGAGTGGCCGCCGAGACCATATAACACGGGTCCTGAAAGTCCTACATTGGCTCCTCGTACATTTCTGAGCACTATTCAAAGTGTTGGTGCTGACCTTTAAAGCCCTAGATGGCCTCAGCCCAGTATACCTGAAGAAGCGTGTCGACCCCCATAGTTCAGCCCGGACACTGAGGTCCGGCTCCGAGGGCCTTCTGGCCATTCCCTCCCTGCGAGAAGTGAGGTTACAGGGAACCAGGCAGAGGGTCTTCTCTGTAGTGGCGCCCACCCTTTAGAACGCCCTCCCATCAGATGTCAAGGAAATAAACAACTATCTGACTTTTAGAAGACATCTGAAGGCAACCCTTTTTAGGGAAGTTTTTAATGTTTGATGTTTTATCGTGTGTTTAATATTCTGTTGGAAGCTGCCCAGAGCAGCTGGGTAAACCCAGCCAGATGGGCAGGGTATAAATATATTATTATTATTACGACAACAACAAGAGTGTTTTTGTTCCAGGGCTGCTACTTGTGAAGTTTTCACTATTAGCCTTCCTGTGCCACTTTCTGGGAACATATTTTATTTTCATACTGTCATTTCTATTTTGCAACAACCAGAGACGTGGCTCTTCTCTAGGTGTACAGAATGGTGTTTTCATTTGGTCTTGTCCAAGACCTTCCTCTGATTTTGTTAAGAACTCTCATACTGGTGTCAACTCAGAATATGTGCTTGCCCACCTCTAAATGTCCAGCTGTGCTATCAATGGAGCACCATTTCCCTCTGAAGTTCTTTCCCAGCTCAGATGTTAGCATGAGCTTCTGAACATATCTCCCTCTTTGACATCTTGACTGCTGCAACAAGAGCATCTACAGTTACCTGTGCTCCTGGAACTTAGATTTCCAAGGTGCACGAGTCCTTAACACGGGTGTCAGGTAAAAGAAAGGAGGAGTCAACTAGAGGAGTTGTCAACAACAAGTTAAGCAGATGGTCTCTGCTTAGTAAAGAAGAGTTTTATTGCTTGACTGCTTTTGCTCCTTTCAAGTTTCCTTCGTAAATAGTTTTGTTTGCCAAGGGGAAGCACAAGGAACCAGATTATTTGACTTTGTAATTTCAGGTTCTGACTCCAGCATAAGAGAAAGCTATCCACCACTGAGAGGAACAGCTATGATGGCTTAAGCAGGATGTGGGAACATTTGTCCCTCAGGAGAAACGGCGACATTAAAAGTTGCCCATGCAAACAAAACCTGCAAAGGTTTACACTGGAACCAGACCTAAACCGAAATACTCATAGTAAACACATAAATATGTGTGGGTAGAATATAGCCTACTGTAGAAAGGCAAGCGTCACTTCTGTTGTTTGGCTCACTTTTGCCTTAGCTTCTCATGGAAGTTGGTTCCTGGAAGTCCCCAGCTGGAAAAAAAAATATCCCCACTCCTGATTCAGAGATAGCAGTTTTCAGGTTGTGCCTTTGGCCACATCGTTAGTCGATGTCATCAAATTCCTTTGTCTCAGAATATTTGTGGGACTGCTGACATTGCACCTGGTTTTGTTCTTTATACTTAGGACCCTGTTGAAGTTTCTGGATACTATTTATTTGGTAATACACTCCAAAACCGTCCCAGAAAAAGATACGCCTGACTTCTTTCTGACTTCTTTCTATTTTTGCATTGGCTGCTGCAAAAATCCCAGTGCTTTCAGAGATAGCTATAAATCATCACGACGATGTCTTTCTTAGCCCTGGTTTTATTACTATTATTTTATTCTTCATTCTGGCTTTTATTTACGGCACACAATGTGCATAGTATTTGCAGTATTTACGTGTGCAATTTGGGGTTTTGTTTTGTTTTTACTTTTGAGTCTGTTTGAAATTTTGCAATGTCCTTTGGCCGCAAGCAATAAAAGTTTGACCGGAATCAAGAACATGCTAATTTTGGCAGCTGTGGAAATTCCTGTCAAACAGTATCTGACTTGAATGTTTGATTTGTGTCTCCTGCCACAAATGTACTGAACCCACTCCAAGGAAATATCTTAAGTTCTGAGAAACAAAAATATATTAAGAAAGTGTGTTCTGAAATTTAATATAAAGTTCTTCTAATCTAGGACTGGGGGACCTTTTTCAGTCTGAAGGTCACATTCCCTTCTGGGAACTGCATGTCAGTAATGGGTGGAGCTAGAGTCAAAAGTGGGAGGGGCAATTGATGTAAATTTTATCTTCGTACAGTTGGCTGGTCTCTACACACATTCACACAGCCCACTCTGCAACAAAGCTGGAGGCAATGATATTTGACATTGGCCCTATCTATCTCTGCCTAAACCACTGAGCCTCTTGGGCTTGCCGATCAGAAGGTCGGCAGTTCGAATCCCCGCAATGGGGTGAGCTCCCATTGCTCGGTCCCAGCTCCTGCCAACCTAGCAGTTCGAAAGCATGCCAAAAAGTGCAAGTAGATAAATAGGTACCACTCCGGCGGGAAGGTAAATGGCATTTCCATGCACTGGTCTGGTTTCGGTGTTCTGTTGTGCCAGAAGTGGCTTAGTCATGCTGGCCACATGACCAGGAAAACTGTCTGTGGACAAACACCAGCTCCCTTGGCCTGTAAAGCGAGATGAGCGCCGCAACCCCAGAGTCGTCTGCGACTGGACTTAACTGTCAGAGGTCCATTACCTTTACCTTCCAGGCGGCTGCTTGCAGGGTGATAAATTTATAACAGAATACATCTTAACAATGACCAGGAAGGAGAAAGAACAATGCTAGCCTTCTTTCTGTAGAACCCAAAGACAAAAATGGCACATGAGACATAAATTAAGCAAGGATGAATTACTGATTAGTGATTCACATAAAAGGCAAGCAAAGGTTCAAATGGCAACTCCACAAATTGAGCAGATCTATAAAGATTTATGGTATACACTAGATTTTTTTTTAAATAATAAAAAAATCTCCCTTGAGTTAAATCTATCTTCAAAGGAAATTATGGGCAGAGGGATACTTTCCTCGGCACTGAAGGGGATAGGATTATTGATTTGAGATGAGCACTCACTTTGATTCTAAGCTCTTTACCAATCTGGCCATTTCAAGTTCCCTGACAAAGAGAATATGCAGTTTTGGTTTAGGCCTCTGGCCATGTATGGTGCAGCACTGGGCACCTTGAGAACCTAGAAGAACTGAAATCCTTCCAGCCAACTGGTTTTGCAAGTATTTAACCTACGTACACTGCAGGTGTATTATGTTGCACCCAAGGCAGAACTTTGGTGGCAGAAGTCCAGGGCCACATCCTGCAGAATGAGCAGGAGGGTTCTAAAACAGATGTGAGCTATCTTACCACATTCTAAAAGCAGTCTCCATTGAAGAAGCGGGGGCATATGAACCCATCAAGTCCAGAATCCAAAATTGCTTGACTACATCACTGTTTAAGTTAAGTAGCCGAGCAAGTATTCATCTTCCTCAGTGAAGGCTACAGAACTCTAACATCTATAATTTCTGTGATCCTGTGGGAGTAACTAGGGTAGGGTTGCCATATTTCAAAAAGTAAAATCAAAAGTTGAGCTTTTTTTTTACAAAATCTCAAAAGAGAATAAAGTTCTTGAGCTGTTTTTAATGAAATTTGCCAATCATGACTTCCGACATTAGTTCCCATACATATGGATTTTCTCGGACATTTCAGCGATTTCCACCTGGACACTGCTTTCAACTGCAGTGTTGCAGCTATGTCCTGGAATTTCTAGACATATGGCAGCCCTAAATCGAGGCAGTTAAACCAGAATAAGCGGGATAGATGTTTATGGTGTAGATACACCCAAATGCCAATTCTGTTTCTATTTCTATGGGTAAATATTTGCTCTGAAGGAAGTTTAGCACTAGCATAACAAGACTCCCCCCCTTCTCCTCCCCGTGTGCCTTGCCCCCCAAAATCTGCTCTGGAAGGCTGAGGGACAGTGGCAAAACATAGGGGAGCCACAGGTGTGTTCCCCCAGGCACAAAATTATTAGGGGCACAAAATTTCAACACCTGGTGCTGCCTCAATACAGCTGCACACTTCTGTCTCTGGGATCTGTTGAAAATGGCCTCCCCATGTGAACCAGGAAGTGACTTCTCCAGACAATGGAACAACTATGTTTTTTCTTATCTCTGTGGCTACGATCTCTTGGGTGACGTGGATGCCATTAGGCAATTGAATGTACATGTGTGCTCCATCTGTTTCCTTCCCTGCCATTCCACATCCAAGCAGCCCCGGGCACTGGCAACCCACGCTATGCCACTGCTTAGGGGAAACAGATTTAGAGGGTGTGTAGTGGGAGGAGATTTGAAGGACATTTCCTGGGGAAGGAGAAATCCTTGGACGGAAGAACCGTTCTCCATAGGATTATGTTGAATTCAACTCCTTCCTGCTAGAAGTGAGGAAGTGGCAGGTAACAATGATGACTGACAGTCGGAGACTCTTCCTTTAGCTGTGAAATTTGCCAAACCAGTGTCACATCTCCCTGCTATGTGGCTCAATTTCAAATGCCATCTATACTGATAAACATGATTTCCCATACAGCAGTCTTACATTGTGCCCAATCTCTCAATGCAGAAATACCAAATTGATTTTCCTCAAGAGATTATCTCTCCTTTTGCAATGCAAATATTTTCAAGTGTACTAAACATGTCCTAGCACCTCAACAGAGACACTAAACTATTTGCATGCAAAATTACCCAGAGTAGGCAGACTGGCACAAGCTTATACTAGCACCATATGTGCTAAAGAATTTGAGCCAGGAAACAACTAGTGTCTGGACACGATTTCCAATTAAAATTTAATTAGATATTGTAATTCAAAAGAGATCCTAAATCGAAAGTTCCCATGAAAATTAATGTTGTGTGTCAAATAAATCTCAGGCCCAAAATCATAGATTTCTTGTGCAAACTAATCCAACTCAATAAAGTAAGATGACTTGTCTCTAAATTTCTCGTTCCTAATAGGAGTGGCACTCCAGCAGAGACAGATGGTTGTATTTCTTTAAACATGCCATATTTTGACCACTCGCGGGGGCAGTTACAAAGGTTGGTCTTGAAGCTCAAACACTGAATGAAATCAAGGAAGAGCACTGGGTTTCTCCACCCAGCCTGATTTTCCATTCCAGCTGTTTTTGAGGAACATGAGCAAGCAACCAAGAGCACTATAAAAGACAGTGAGAATGATGCTAAGTGATATACTATCAGATCAAATGTAGTGACATCTTAGGCTGAAATCTTAACCCCACTTACCTGAGAGCCAGTGTGGTGTAGTGGTTAAGAGCGGTAGACTCGTAATCTGGTGAACCGGGTTCGTGTCTCCACTCCTCCACATGCAGCTGCTGGGTGACCTTGGGCCAGTCACACTTCTTTGAAGTCTCTCAGCCCCACTCACCTCACAGAGTGTTTGTTGTGGGGGAGGAAGGGAAAGGAGAATGTTAGCCACTTTGAGACTCCTTTGGGTAGTGATAAAGTGGGATATCAAATCCAAACTCTTCTTCTTCTTCTTCTGGATATTAGCCCCATTGAATTCAATAGAACTGCACTCTTTGAGTCACAGCTTGCTCTCTATTGTAATTTCTCAAGAGAGAATCAAAATTCTGCCCTAAGGTCTGTGAAAAATGCTATTGAGAAAGTGGCTACCCTGCTGAAAACTAGGAAGTCTGGCTTTTGGCTGGGGCATAGCCCATAGACGGGGAGTCTGTAGCCCTCCAGATATTGTTGGACTGCAACTCCCAAGGGTGCCAACATGGATAAGATATTGGGGGGGGGCAGGTAAGCCCCACCCTGCATAATCACAAGACGTGGCAGACACACTGTGTTTGAATGGCAATGCCCAACAACTTTTTTGGGGGGGGGGCTCAAATAGTTTATTGCAGGAGCTGAAGGGACCTTGGCCCCAAGAATTGGCTCCTGTGCATCAGCCCCAATCAACATGGCCAACAGCCAACTATGTCACTTGCAGTGCAAAAACCACTGGAAGGCCACAGGTTCCCTGGCCAATCCCCTCAATTCCCAGTCATTTTGAATTGTGTTTTTTAAAACAAAACAAAAAACTGCCTGTTTTTGATTTTTTCAATCTTAAGTTCAGTTCTTCATATTTTCTTTTTTTTAATATAAATAATATTTATTGGGTTTTCCATTTTAGACCAATCAAAGCCACATTAAAACATTCCACATCGCATGCATATTATATTTCTGCTCTCAAGGGCCATAACATTCTCTCAAACAAAAAGACGTCAACAGCCATTGAGCTCTTCACATTTCCATATCAGTTTGTGATTTTTTTAAAAAAATGTGAAAATTCAGCAGCATTTAAGTGCAAATTTCTCCTAATGTATATACAGATTTGTGTGGAATTTTGCCCAGTATACATATTTATGCCAAGAAATTGCCTCCGATGTAATGCATTTGGGTATGTTGTTTTCAGTAACACATCCCTTGGGTGCTTTTGTACACGTGACTGGAGAACCGCACCGCAAAATAGTTGTTGTGTGATGTTTAGAGGCACCTGAATCTTACCACAATACGTGTGTGTGTGTGTGTGTGTGTGTGCGTGTGTGTGTGTGTGTGTGTGTGTTATTCAAAAATAGAATTCACATGTAAGATTTATTTTTATCATCTCAATACAACCATAACATGGTCCAAGTTCCATGTTTTTGCTGGTATAAATTGGCTTCGCTCCATTGACAATGACAAATTGAGAGAGTGGGCTTTACCAAAAGACAAATGTGGTTTTGAATCCACTGTATATGTTAAGCTTCTTAATGTCTCCCAAAAGACAAAAAAGGGGGGAAACACCCCCCTTCCTAGCTCAAGTCTTTCTCCATATATTAGAGTAAGCACATTCCTGACCTGACAAGACTGCTTTAGATCATATCCTTCCATTTTAAAAGGCATATATTCTTTTTATTATGATTATTTTTTTGGTTCAATATCAAGAAACGGCTAAGCTGCGAAGGGGATCCCTCGCTGAGAAGTTTGAGTTAAGAACGGCCAATATTATCAATACCTGGACTTAGAATCCCACAATAAGTTCTGCAAGGGTGCAAAAGTGTCGAAATCACCCATGTTTACATGTCTCCCTTTGCATATTAATATCATTGCGTTTTAAACAGTGGTTTGATTTCTAACATTGTATTAATTAAGTGACAAAGAAAAACAGCCAATCAGTCCGCCCCAAACTAATACCAACAGCTCCCTCTTCTGGCCATAGCCACTGAAAACAGCAGCTGTAGCCCCTGAGAGAGAACAAAATTGTGTGCTTTTAATCACAAAACACCTTAAAGCTTTTGCAAAACAAAACGATTTGTTTGAGAAGCGCCTGTCTCCTCACCTGGTCCACCTTTAACAACCCAGGCACATATCTTTGTGCAGTTCTCAGGTGGCGGGGAATGAAATGAGTGAACAGGATCAAAGAGCGTCTTATGGATTGCTGTCGAAAATGTCTGACTTTTAAAAGTCTTTATTGGGTTGCTTGAACTGAAAAAATCAGGGACTCCTCCCCTCCCCTGAAAGCTGAATGTGGTCCACCAACTAACTGTGTAGCATGTATCTAAAGTGTGCACAATAACCTCCTGGGCGGCACAAACAGAAGGTTTACCTTGCCTTTAGCTGTCCACCATACACACCAACATGTGTTTAGCCTGATGGGTCGTTTATGTCACGGTCTGGTTCATGGGCGATCGAAGTCCCGGCAGGGGACGTCAGGACCAGGGGCAAGATGGTGGAGTGGGAGCAGGAACGGGGGGTCCAGAAGCCAGGAGTCAGGAAGCCAAGAGTCCAAGGGTCAGAGAGCCGGGAGTCAAGAAGCCAAGGGTCCGAGGGTCAGGAAGCAGGGAGTCAAGAAGCTGAGGTTCAAGGATCAGGAAGCAAGAAGCCAAACACAGCAAGGCAGGAAGTGTGTTGCTGTGGCAAAGAGCCGAAGGGAAATGCTGACCTTATATCCCTTCCTGGCTCTTGCCACCAGGTGCTGTGTGTTACCATCGGCCTCACCTGTGTGGCCGTGCCTTGCCTCTTCAGAACAAATTTAGGAAGGCCCCAGTCCTGCAAATCCTATTGGTCACAGGGCCTGGCTCCTACATACACACCTGACAGTTTATTCATTTATTTGGTATATTTCAAGGCTCTCCATCATCACAACCAATCTCGGGGGTGGGATGGGGTACAATGTTTAAAACAAAAGTCAGAATGACCGCAAATTAGAAATTTGCCTGCCACAACATGACCAGTTAAAACAGATGCAATTAAAAACCCCAAAGGGTAACAGGCAATATTTTTAAAAAAGCACAGAGCAGGTTCTAGCATCTAAAGCCTTCTAAAATCTTTATCCTGGTTCATATCTGGCCTGGATCTCAATTGATGTGTTGCTGTTTAAACTGTTGGTTTTTTAATATAAAAATTATTTATAGGTTTTTAAAAATATATTGATTGTTTTATATGCAATTGTTTTTAACTGATATATATGTAGCTGTTTTATATATGTCAGTATATATAGTAAATTGCTTTAAGATGCCTCATGAGAAGTGATTCATGAATCAAAGTCAATAAATAAATAAATACAACTTCCACACCAATATAAAGCTAGCTAAAACAAATATCATACAAATACTTGGGCAAACAAATGGGTTTTCACGGTATAAGGGTAGGTGTTGAGCGATCCTCTGAGGGGAGGGCATTCCACAGCCATAGTGCCAACACCCAGAAGGCCTTACTTTAATTGGTAAGTTGTGTAGACCAGGCATAGGCAAACTCGGCCCTCCAGATGTTTTGGGACTACAACTCCCATCATCCTTGACCACTGGTCCTGTTAGCTAGGGATGATGGGAGTTGTAGTCCCAAAACATCTGGAGGGCCGAGTTTCCCTATGCCTGGTGTAGGCCTTATCTTTATTAAGCATATATACCAAAAAGTCTTAATAGACTCAGGATGCTACTCCTGGAATCCGAGGGTGTACATAGGAAAGGAGGGGAACAGCTTGCCACTCTAGCCATCTGCTCTCTCATATGGTTGGATGGTGTGCTTGCCGTCTGCATGCACGCACATATGTGCAAATTCCGCAGAGAGCATAAAAATACCCCCAGCCTAATATTAATTCCAAGACTGCTGTTCGTTGCACATTTATTTTTTTGTTTCAAAAAGTCTGACATAACCACAGTCTGGAAAGTCATGCTAGCTCTTTCTCGGTTAGCAGACTACATAAGGAAAGTCACAGCATCACACTCGTGGAAAGAGGCGCACGTGCAAAGCCTTGTATGCCTACAGTAGGCTAGGAACCAATTCTTAGCCAAGTTCCTTGGTGAGCATCTTTTAACACCTTGTAGTCAGAACAAGGGGCAGAGCATGTAGAAGGTCCCAAGATTCAAGCTCCATGAATGTGGGAGCTGCAAGTTAGAATCTGGAGGCATGGCACTCCTGCATGCACTGCCATTTCCAGAAAGTAGCATTGGGAAAAGTGTGCCTCAGACCCCTGGCAGCTATGTTGTGAAGTGCCACAGGATCTATTATTTCCCCATTGCTGTTTAACATCTATATCAGGGGTAGGGAATAGGGCTGTGCGATATATTGATATATCATCCCATGTCCATGTCGTGATATTGGTTTCATAATTTCTGACCTGGCTATATCTTGTGAATCAAGGTGTGCGTGTGCTGTGCAAAAATCATAATGCGGGGAAAACCGTGAAGTCAGCCAATGCCTCTATGTTGCTCCACCCTTATTTAAGACACTGTGATAGATCAGTTTATCGTGATGATTAGGTGGTGATATAGCACAATGTTGAAAACCAGATATCGCCTGTCAGGGCCGTCTTTACCCAGGGGTGCAAGGGGTGCAGGGCACCCGGGTGCCGAGTTCTGGGGGGGGTGCCAAATGTATACCTACTGTATACCAGTCCCTTTCGCCTACTGTTCATCTCTGCATACTGCCATCCTTACTTCGGAACTTGTGATATATCAGTATATCATGATGTTTAACCCGTGCAATCTCGCAAAGTTGAAAACTAGCTCCATCATTATTTTCGGACATTGTGATATACCGGGATGTTTAGCTGGTGGTGTATCATGATGTTGGAAACCAGATATTGCCCAGCCCTTGCGGGGAACCTCCCAGGGGAATCTTCCAAGGCTCAGGGGCCAGTGGACAGCAGGGCCAAAGGAAAAAGCAGGCAGCTGAATGGATGTGAGTCTTACGTTCCAGTGACGGAAAGGCCAGTGGCGTAGCGTGGGTTGTCAGCACCCGGGGCAAGGCAAGTAATTTGCGCCCCCTAACCCGTGGATTTGCGCCCCCTAACCCATGGATTTGCCCTAACCCCAGATGTTGCGCCCGGTGCGGCCGGCCCCCCCTGCACCCCCCACGCTACGCCACTGGCAAAGGCAGAGGTGTCTACACAAGCACACAAACACCCTTCTCCCTCCAGGCATGCAAGAGGCATTCTTTCCAGCCAGGTAAAAGCTCTCAAGTAAGGTTCAGAGCAGGAAGGCTGCAGGGCAGCTTTCATATTTCTGGCCCGAGGTCCCAAAAATTAGTTTCCAAATGAAAGAAAAGGAGCTGTTGAGGATGGTTATGAGGTGACTAGGAGTGAGGCATCACCAGTGTGCTGATGGCACCCAGCTGGATTTCTGATTCATCTAAGGGCATAGCTACAAACCATATATTTAAAGCACATTTATACCACTATGAACAGCAATGGCTTCCTCCTAGGAACTGTAGTTTAGCCCTGACAGAGCTACAATTCCCAAGGCCCTTAACAAAATTGCCCAGGATGTATGAAAGCCCATAAACCAAAGTTGAATCTTGATAAGATGGAGGTGCTTATGGATGGGCAGTTTTCAGATCTGGGAACTGGGCAGACGGCCCATTCGGGATGGAGTCACATTCCCCTTAAAATAAGGAATGGATACTGGAGCACCATTACTGGAAGCAGCATGAGCTACCCACCCAGCATGGATTACCTTTGGCCAACGTTGAGTGTTCCTCTGACTGCGGCGGTTCCTGGACAAGAGATAATCTGGCCATCGCAATCCATGCATCAGTCTCCTCACAGTGAACTATTGTGGCACACTTTCCATGAGGCTGCCTTGCAAGCTGTTCCAGAAGCTACTGATGATGCAGAATGTGGTGGCATGGCTGTTGTGTGGGACAGCCTGCTGGGAATACATTATCCCTGTCTCTCTGCTTCCAAGCCAGGTTCAAAGGGCTTGTATTGACATACAAAGCCCTTAACAGCTTGGCAGAGCACCTGCTCCCATTTATACCTGCCCGTATTTTAAGGTCTGATGGGGATGCTCTCTTGGCAGGACCACGCTGTCCTGAAAGTCTGTGTGTGGTTAAATAGGAGAGGAGAGGATGAATTTCTCTCCCTTCTCAAACAAGGCTGGTGCAGCAGACCATTATGCCTGTTCAGTGCTGGTTAAAAGCCTGCCTTTCCACAGAAAGCTCCACTTCACATCTACTTTAATGTCCTTTCAGTGCCAAGCAAAGACAACTTTATTTTCCAAGGTTTTCAGATGCAAAATTAACCCTGCTGATTTTTTTTTAAGGCTGCTTTCATAATGTTGTGGTGTATATGCTATTTCATGCATTGACATGTTAATTGTTGTACAGTGGTACCTCGGTTTAAGAACAATCTGGTTTAAGAACAATTCAGTTTACAAACCCTGCAGGACTGGAAATAGTGTCCTGGTTTGAGAACTTTACCTCGGCCTAAGAATGGAATCCGAACTGTGGAAGGGCACCAGCGGGGGGAGGCCTCATTAGGGAAAGCATGCCTTGGTTTAAGAATGGTTTTGGTTTAAGAACGGACTTCCGGAATAGAGTAAGTTCGTAAACCGAGATACCACTGTATTCCTTTTGTAAACCACATTTACAACTCTTACCCACAATGCAAGGGTGAAGACTAAGTTATGGGTGAAGACTGAGTTAGTCCTCCTGAATTATTTTTGATGGCCATAACAGTGATTCTTCCTTCATTTCCTCCAGGGCTCTGGATAGGGTTCCTGTGCCTTCACACAGTTGACAAGAAGGTGAAGCTTTTCCTGGTCTTGCGCACTCTCTGACTTCCTGGAAAATAAATTCACTTTTAAAAAGGCAACTATAATGAATACTTACACTTTTTTTGTTCAACCCGAGATGGCAAGTGGTGCAGCAGGGAAATGCAAATGTGTATTCATTTGCAAGGAAAGCAATGCTTTGCTGCTGTACATGCTGTATATGGAGTTTGACACTTCCGTGTGCTGCAACATTAATTTGTACTTGTATCTCTCTCTCCCATCTAGGCCCTAGTTCAGGGGTGGAACTCAGGTATCCAAGTTAATGCTTTTCATGGGAAAGTGACTGCGAGTGTTGTGGCAGAAGAGCTACAGGTGTTCCTGTATGAAACTGGCCCTCTGAACGCATTTCCATGTCAGTTCAGACCTGACTTTGAGACAAATTGGTCTTTATCTCGAGAGGGACAAGGTAATTGTGACCTTGCTTCTCCAGCTTGATATCTCCATGATTTTTGATACCATGACACACTCTTGAATACCTGAAGAAGCGTCTCTACCCCCATTGTTCAGTGCGGACACTGAGGTCCAGCTCCGAGGGCCTTCCGGCAGTTCCCTCACTGTGAGAAGCGAAATTACAGGAACCAGGCAGAGGGCCTTCTTGGTAGTGGTGCCTGCCCTGTGGAACGTTCTCCCATCAGATATCAAGGAAATAAACAACTATCTGACTTTTAGAAGACATCTGAAGGCAGCTCTGTTTAGGGAAGTTTTTAATGTTTGATGTTTTATCGTGTTTTTAATATTCTGTTGGGAGCCACCCAGAGTGGCTGGGGAAACCCAGCCAAATGGGCAGGGTATAAATAACAAACAGTAAATTATTATTATTATTATTATTATTATTATTATTATTATTATTATTATCATCATCATCATCTTGGACTGGCTCTGCTAGTCAGATGTCAATGATGCTGTTTTATGTGCTTCTAGTCATACCTGCAGGGTCAGTTCTAGGGAATGATTTTCAGCTTCCTGGCATTTGTTGCCGTGGGATGCTGATGGGCACCATTTTGTTCCCATTTAAATAGCACCATTTTGTGCTATTTAACATCTGTATGAAGCAGTTGAGGGCTATCCTTAGGAGAATGGGAACAGTTCTCTTTCTCTCCAGATCAGGACTATTAACTATTAGCTTTGTTCTAGAGTCCTGCCTCAAATCCTCTGAGATAGTTGTGGTTATGTAGACATCTCTGCTTTATGCCGACATATTTTTAGCATTGTTTCTTCTTCTGGGAAAACCCCCATCACCCACAATCCAGTCTGTTCTCTCTGGAAGTCCTTGCAAATGGATGAAAGAAAGATTTATTGTGAGCAGATCCCGTGGCAATTAGGAAGCAGGACTAATGGAACCCATTAATGCCGTCTCAACAATCGGATGGATTTTAAATCAATACAGCATATTAATAGATTGGAAGAGACTGAATATGATATAAACATATAGTAGATGAACAGTAAAGAAAGGGAAAGATGGGAAGGGCTTCCTACGTGTTTTAAAAACTACTTTCTCATGGGAAACACATTTTTGTTTCAAACTTTTCTTATTGTGCGAACAATAAGGTTAAAGTTGATTATTGTACCTACTGGTTTTTGATACCGGAGTTCATTTCCCAATAAGAAATACAGCAGCTTTTAAACAATCAAAAACACTGATGTTGCAGCAGGGAAAATGCCTACTCTTTTTCTATGTGACCTCTGCCTTTTTAGTATAAGTGACCTCTTTCTTTTTAGCACTGATACAGCCTCATAAATGGAGCAGGGGGTGGGTGGCTACTTAAGTTACGATCAGGGCTTTTTTTTCAACTGGAACTAGCCAGAACTCAGTTCTGGCCCCTCTCAAGTGGGTGCCATTGCCATTCTAAGAGAATGAGGGAGGAGTTCGTGGTGAGTTCCTGCACCTCTTTTTCTAGGAAAATAGCACCACTTACAATTGATAAAACAGTTCCACTCTACCACAACTGCAAAGGGAAACCTTAAAGAAGACAGAAGAAACAGGTAAAATTGTACTACGGCCAGGAATAGCAATGTCTTAAAAAGTGGCCAGTCTTGCTCCCATACCAGGATGCCATTCCGTGTCTGTTAATAAGTGAGCTTAAGGAACTAATTACGATTTCAACTTGGAGCTCGTAGAAGTCCAATGATTCAAGGAGCTTCTCTTTATAAAAAATTTGGAAGGCTGTTCATCTCCTTTTCCCCCCAAGATGGGTTTTTAATTGAAAGATATATTAAATTAGTTGTACTCCTTGGATGCCTTTGTGCCTTTACCTGAGGGAATGCTTATGAGACTAGAGAATGGTTTAAACCACAAGTCTTTGCATGGTCTCCTGCTTCTCTCTCTCCCCCCCCCCTTTTTGCTAGCTTCCCCATAGCCTGCCAATGTGTTTTGAATTTTCAAAGCAAGAATCCATATTCAGGATCTCTTAACAGTTAAGGCAGAACTAATCTATGTTAAGTGATCATGATCACACATGTTTGCTGAGCATAAATGCCTTGCTGGATCAGACGGCGACCCTTATAGTCCAGCAAAAATACCAGTTGTGGGTGGTCTACCCCAAACTGGCCCGCGGTCTACCACAATTTACCTTCTGCATGCTCTGGCATTAAACTATTGCATTCCTACTAAGAGAAGGGCAACAAACAGGGAGTGGGTAGTCCAGAGAAAGAGAAAAAATAAATTCATCTTCATCAGGAAAGAACAGTATGTTCAGCTATATATAACAACGGTTTATTTACTTGTTAGCAACAGATTTTGGAAATTCTGTCTTCCAAAGCTTTATTTCTCATGGCTTGTTCCAGGTTGCTTCCCTGTGACCTAAGGACTGCAATATTAGGGTCGGTGAGGGACAGAGAGAGGGGATTGGAGACCAATTGTATATGCCCAATTCCAATTATTTGCTTCAGGGAAATGAAAACCTGTGGGGGAGAGATTTCACAATCAAGTTCTCTTATCCTGGGTGTCTGGAGAGCAAAGCAAATGGAATGAGGCTGCATCAAGATTCTTAGTGGCCTAGCTGCCGTCATTATGAATGTATTTTATAGCAACCTGGATACTAAGTACTTCCATTGATGTTTAGATTATGCTTCATGATTAGTTAAGTGTACCATTAAAACTTAGCATTACTGACACAGGCAATATTTATTTAATTTAATTGAGTGGCATATACTTCAAATGGTAAATGGGAAAATACAGCCTGATCTCCTTGATGGAGGAAAGGTTTACTGCTAATGTCAAGAAAACTCAAGGTCAAGCGACCGTTCCCATCAATATAATGACTGTGGACATTTTGAGATCGGGCAGATTAATGAGAGCTGGCGATGTTGACCGCGGAACTGCCTGTTGGCCTTCCCATTCAGTCCTAACCCCAATGTAACTGCTCTGGTAATGCCCACTGACTATGAGTTTTCCTTGTTTCCTTCCAAACTATTGTCATGACTGTGGGAATGTTAAGGATTGTGGGAAAGGATACATTGAATAAGTATTATCCTTCCTTCACTCATTCCCTCAGTATAACTGGAAACTAGTTCGCAAATTCATTTGAATCTCCTAGTTAAGATTATTTCCTGGTGTCCCCTTTGTTCCCTCTTAAAAGAATAAAGACATAAGAGTCTTTCTGAGTAAAGTAACAAAAAGTTTACTCACATTTTAGTTCACGATTTGATCCCTGAAAGCCAGGCTTTTCTTAGTAGTTACACAAAGAAACTGTGAGTTCATCTCATAAGGAGACTGAACTCATGTGCTGCTGGCTGAGAGCCAGCAGACACCAAAATTACGTTTAGATAGCAAAATGGCTGCAGGAGAGCAGCATGGCAGCAAAAGAACAACAACAAGAGAGAGAGAGAATAAGACGACTGAGAAAATGGCTGCATGACTCGGTTCTTTTATGGAGTCAGCCACGCCCATCTCCCAGGTCACATGCAGGGGGAGGATGCTCCAGACCAGTGGAACAGGAAGTTACACTGACTGGGTGTCCCTCTGCTTGTGCCCACTCTAGGGAAATAAGGAATGTTGCATTTGACTGCACCAATGGATTACATCCCACAATGACAGGGAATGGATCGGTGTCAAAAGAAAACAAAGAACGGGAAGGATCTCTGCATTGTGTTTATAAAGCACTTCAGGCAGAGATGGTTCCATGTTTGAGGGAGTTTGGGCAGACTGGTCTCAACTAAGGGCCCATCCTTTGCCATTTAAATTCCCCTGAATGGTCTCACATACCCTCCAACATTACTCTGATTAAATTTGGGGTGTGTGTCTTTTGGTGACATGCTTTCGCGGGGAGCATGGTGCCACTGCAAGCTCATCTTGCTCCCCAAGCTCAGTGGTGGCGGCAGTGGGGGGGGGGGAATAGGACATTGTAGGATCAAATCAGAAGCCAGGATGGCTTCTGTAATTCTGGGATGCCCTGGGAAAATTGGGGCACTTGAAGGGTACGGTCTCAGGATGATGTCTTTCTGGGATAGGGTAGTGTGGTGGGAAGTTGTGAGCAGAAGATGAACATACGGTAGTGGTGGGCCCTGCTGAGATGTTGGTGTCCTAGCAGATGCTCGAAGACACCACATGCTTAAGGGAGGGTTGAGTTCAGAGAAAGAATGAATAATCAAACCAAATATTTGTCGAGGAAATGAAAATTAAGTGTGTCTCACTCTGTGTGTGTGTGTGTGTGTGTGTGTGTGTGTGTGTGTGTGTAAAGAAGAACTGAAAAAGCCTGCAACACACATACAGTTGTACCTTGGTTTTTGAACAGCTTAGTTCACAAACAACTTGGAATTCGAATGCCGCAAACCCGGAAGTTGGTGTTCCGGTTTGCAGACTTTGGATTAGAAGCCGAACGTCCGGCACGGCTTTTGTGGCTTCCAATTGGCAGCAGCACACTCCTGCAGCCAATCGGAAGCCGCACCTTGGTTTCCAAACATTTCAGAAGTCGAACAGACTTCCGGAATGCATTATGTTTCAAAACCAAGGTACGACTGTACAGGGTTTTCATAGACATTTGCCTACAGAACATACAGAGAGCAAGTCCAGTCATTTGACACCACCTTCAGGATCACATTAATCGATAGTCCCCTCAAGGAATATTGAGCTAATGGTGACCTGTGGCAACCCCTGCTCACCCCGCCTCTCTTAACAGATGTGAGGGAAGGAAAACCAATTTTGGAAAAGCTATCCTATTTGACTGGCCCATTCATTTATCTTTTATTAATCCAGATCATTAATCCAGCTTCTCTGGAAGGGTTATTTGCTATATTCCCTCAGTTCTGAAAGCCCTTTTAACCTCCCACCCCTTTGCCCCATTTAAACTGTTGTTCCACTGTTTCCTCTATTTGTATACTTATTCAGTGACATTCAGTTGAGCAAAATGAAGTGGGAAAGTCCTGAGGTGTTAGAATGGACAGTCGTCTAACCCATCTGGGAGTGGATCTACACACAGGAAAAACTCTGCTTTAAATAACTCAGAAATTAGATCATTATAGCAAAAGAAATGAAAACCCTATGGAAAATTGTGTAGAAAAAATTCTGCTCTCTGTCACCATCTGGTGCTGCATGTTTATAACAAATTCAAATAGTTGTTTTTGTTTCTTTACTAATGTATCTGAGTCTTGGGCTCTACTTCAATCTCCAGTGTGTGTAAACAAGGCCTTACTTTTGGGCAGTCCCAAAAGATACTCATTACAGCTTAGCAAATGCTTCAACAGGCTTCCTGTTACAGTTACAAAACTAAAACGAAGTCTTCATTTCCCTCCCTTTCAGAAGCTGCTTCTTTCCTCTCTAGGTTCTTCTTTTAAAGTTGCAGTAACATGCTAACAAGGCCAATTTTAAATATAATCCGCCCTCCTTTAAAATAGGTTGGGCGCGCACACAATTTTACTGGAGGGAAGTGGCTTGCTAACCATCCCAAAACTTTGAATTCAAAACTTGTTAACTTCACAACAGGAATTCAAGTCAGTATATCATCCTTCCTCCCCTAAGTGTGGCTGGTTAGAAGAATTGAGAAAATACTGCTCACAGATCCAACAAATTACGAGAAATTACCAAACATTCAATTACATTTTACCAGAAAAAAATAATTCACAATATTTACTTTGGTTTCTATGGCAGTCTTCTTAAAATATAGTTCCACCTAATAAAATAGGAAACATGTGCTTATTCTATCATACATTTAATACCTACTCAGCTACGAAGTTCAGTGGGTGGCCTTGGGTAAGTTAATATCTCTCAGACCTTTCGGGGCAGAGATATTAGTGGGATATGCCCTCATCTTCAGCCCTTTCTCCTTCCATTTTGTGTGTTCTCCACTAGTGCAAGACTGTTTTTGAGCTGGCATTGACTTCTACTCAACAAGCATGATATGCTTCCAGTGCTTGTGTTTGGGGGAAAGTGGCTCAGCACCACCACAGCCCAGCAGGGGGCACCTTGCAGAGAAGAACAGAGAATATTTGCTCCAGTTAAGAAAGACTCTTACATTAATGCAAAATGAGCAGCTAAGCCTGCAGTCCTTTCCACACTTACCTGGGAGTAAGCCTCAGTGAACTCTATGGGACTGACATTGGAGCTGACATGTATATGATTGTACTGCAAACAGCAAAAACCCTGGGATGTGGGGCATACTGCAACAGTGACAATGTGCAAAACAAATCAAATTAACAGGGGAGAAAAGGCTACCTCCTAAAAAGCAATAGCATCTTAAAATCTGAACCCAAAGGTCTCAGTTGAGGGCTTTTGACCCAACTCCAATAATTTCCCTTTTCAATGGCAAATCCGGTGCCTATGTTCTGCCTCTACTGTCAGAGGCTAATAGTCTCTTCTTACTTTCAGCATTCTTCTTTTTCAGCATTCATCAGAGCAGATTAAAGTGTTACCATCCTACATTGGGCCCACAGAATAAGGAACAAACAGCAAGGATACCATACAGCTAATTCCACAATTTTAACCATATCATCACTATGTCAGGAACTGATTAAAACATTCCTTCCCTGAGCAAATGTAGCTCATGTAGGCAATGACCATGATCTCTGAACACCCTAGCTTCTGCTTCTTGGGTGTATGATATTTTGGAGGTCTTTGATAAATTCTTCATTTGCAACAGAGGGAGGGAAAACTATGTCCCCACTGTGGAAGGATGTGGATCCAGAATTGGCCTCCACAGCGACCTATGGACACACTGTTAAGACCATATTCATGGAAGACAATCTTACTCGGCTACGAGTGATCGCCAAAGACATCACTAAGATTCATAGATGCTCTAGAAGTACTTTTATGCTCCACACTGATATCATATGGAAGGAAGGAAGGTGCAACTTGCCGCTCTTAAGGAAAATTCTGGGGTGAGAGACTACTTAACAGCCCAGCTCATCTGGATTCAAGTCCCCAGTGGGTCCATGCAGTCAGTAAAAGAAGGAAATTCCAGCCAAGCAATTTGGAGCAAAACAGCAGTCAGTAGACTTAGATCCTTTATTGTTGCACAACAGGTTCAAAAGCAGTGAGCGAACCCAGAGCATGGGCGACATTGACTTTTAAAACTTTCCCACCATATCCCAGAATACAGTTTGCACAGCATCATCAATACATCTTTGCTACATCACTAAAACATCAGAAAAAAACAGGAGGGTTACACAAGATTAACATATGGAAAATGTGTCAGGGCAACACCCAAGGATAGGATTAGCACAGGCAAACATGTCTTAAGTACCCACCAGTCAAAGATCAATAGATTTCCCTTGCATGTCTGGAGCCTGAGGCAAGTCCAGTGATGAGATTTGGCTTCCCTTGGAGAACAATGAGCCCAGCAATTGTCACCTATGGGCATTTCCCGGGGTAGGAGGTGTGTATACATGTCTTCAAGCTTGGGGAGGTAGCAGGGAAAAGAGTCCTTTTTCCAAGGGCAAAATGGCGTTGGGATGGAGGAAACTGGCAATGGAGTTGATATTATATGATTTTTAAAGCTAGGTATCTTCCCTGAGCTGTCAAGTCGAAAGGATACATTCAGGCATAATATTTGTAACATTTAACAACTTTAAAGATGTGCCCCCCTGCCTGTAATTTCCATAACAGCACTAAGACAGACTGAATCACAGCACTCCACCATGGTGAGTCCTTGTATTTCCTCAGCTCCTGCCTCTGGTTATATGGCTCAGTCAGATCCCACCTGAAGCAACATAGCAGTGACAAAAGCAGCTACCACTTGATGGCTGTCCAGCAGTATCTGCAACAATGTAGTAAATAAAGGCTGCCTTGGTCAGATGAGAAGCAACCCCCCGACATCTGGCGCCAATTGATCCTTGTCTCGCAGGTGGTCTTGTCAGCAAATCATCTGGGTAAATGAAAAACACTCTTGCCATTACAGGTGGTCCTCATAGCTTATGCTCCAGCCACCTTGGCAGGGCTGCTGCTGTGGTTAAAGAGGCACTTTCTGCTGTGAGCATGCCAACACTGGCATCCGTTAAAAAGAAAAAGCAGATTATCAAGTCTAATGAGAGATGTATGGGGGGGAGTGTAGAATGTACTCTGGTGAGGTCTTCCTGAGAACACTGATATGCATAGCTCTGATCCCTATGAGCACATAGGGGAGAAGGGTAAGGATTTGGGGAGGTTTCTGAGAACCAGGAAAGGGAAAATGCAGTTGCTAAAAGGGTTCAAGGAGGCAGCAAATGGGAAAACAGGATGGAGAGTCCCATGCTACCAAACATTTGCATCGGGCACACTCTTACCAAAGTTTGGCACTTTCAAGTCCCACTAATTTCAGTGCTTAGCTTTGCATATTGCAAACTCTCCATCAACAGAAAAACCAGCTGTGTCATTCTTGTTTGGAGATCATATGTACCACAAAGCCATACAAATAAAATACCTAGTGGAAGTTTTGGGGTCATTTGAAATGTTTTTTTTAAAAACAACAACAACAGTGTCAGATCTTCTTATAAACAAAACAAAACAAAAACAACAAAAACAACAACAACGTCCTGTTGAATTCAGCAGGGCAAGGTCCCCAGTAAGTGGGGTTAAGATTGCAACCTAAATATTGATTTTTCATCCTCTAAACTTCTGCAACACAATAAATTTGAAGAAAAGGTTTGGAACTGTGCGTATGTAGACATGAAGAGTAACTAAATATTTTAAACAGCATTTTGAAGGGTAATGTTGCCCCCCCCCCAGCACCTTATATGCATTTTTTGTTTTCGCAGTCATTCCGTTTGTGGTTGAATTGACCGCAACAGCTGTAAGAATAAAAACATCAATTTCCTTTTAGATTTAGATGTGGCAGGACAGTGTCCCTGAAATACCACATGGCAATTCACATTGTGTCATGGTTGAGTAATACGAGGAGCATGGACTTGT
The DNA here is from genome assembly GCF_964270895.1 of Podarcis filfolensis. Classification (NCBI taxonomy): domain Eukaryota; kingdom Metazoa; phylum Chordata; class Lepidosauria; order Squamata; family Lacertidae; genus Podarcis; species Podarcis filfolensis. The sequence goes on along the minus strand of NC_139621.1, from coordinate 22,943,887 downwards.
GGAAGACTGACCCAAATGTTTTATGACTCCCCCAGCCCCACCATGCTATCAAGGTGTGAGTAGAGACTTAAGTCCTATGTATTATCAATGGAGCTTGATAATCATGCAGAGATTTCTTGATGTGACAGCAAAAAACTGTATTCTTCATCATGCAGAAATGCATGCAGGTGTATGTCTCATAAAGACATCAAACACACACATACAAAGTTGGGAAACTTTGGCATTCATACTTTTGAGGGGAAATTTTTTTTGGGGGGAGGATGCATTATGGACCCCCACTTACAAGGGGAGGGTGTATGGATGCATACATATATATCCAGTGCTTTTTTTTTCTTCTAAAAAAAATGTTTAGGGGTACTCTCCTTTTCCAACTCATATTGAAATATTGCCCCTCAATGAGGCCAAATTTAGATTCACAAAATGTTTAGGGGTATGTGTACCCCAGAGTCCACCAGGAAAAAAGCACTGTATATATCCATGAAGATCTTGTTCAAAATAACTTGTCTAAAAATGCTGTAGAAGCTCCTTGTCATTTTTCCTTTGGAATTTCACCTTTTCCAGAAACTCCCAGTAGTGGATATTGGAGGTGAGAGTGGCTTAATACTCATTTACAAGTATGTCAGAAAGAGTAACTGATGAAGAAAGGAGAAATAGTATATAGCTTCAAAACCTGGTGGTGTGTGTGTTTGCATGCACCTCATTTGGATTTCTAACATCTTGTAAAAGATGCTGTCATCCAGAAAAGGGATTGTCACAAACCCCCTCTATTGTTTCAGCAGGATGAGGCAAAATCTGCACACAGAAACCAGGAGGTACCCAACTTTTCCTAGTGAAGCTTATCCATACCACTTTCCCCAAGCACTGTCCATCATTAAAAGCATTATGCAGACTGAAATCTTATTGATTTCAGTGGTGAAAGTTAACTCTTCATTTGAGTTTGTTTGTTTGAATTCAAGAGGATTAAGAAGTGTTTCATTCTGATTGGGTAGTGCCCATAATGTTTATTATCCATACATAAAGGTAAAGGACCCCTGGACGGTTAAGTCCAGTCAAAGGCAACTATGGGGTTGTGGCGCTCATCTTGCTTTCAGGCCAAGGGAGCCAGTGATTGTCTGCAGACAATTTTCCAGGTCATGTGGCCAGCATGACTAAACTACTTCTAGCTCAACTACTTCTAGCTCAATCTATAAATGCTCTTTTGGACCATTCTCCTTTTCAGGAAGGATGAAGAAAGCTCTAGTAGAAAAATCCATGGTCATCATAAGACTACTCTGTGATTTGCACAAAGGTCTCAGAGCAGGAGACTCTCTCTTTGCTGGTCTTAATAAGGATGTTCATATGGTGAACATATGGAAGAGCTGCTAGAATGCATCTAAAGAAGTTGGGACTGTAGGATTTTTCTGTCATGGGATACTGCTTTAGCAACTACAGTGCATACCTCTGTTTGTGTCTCAGAAGCCACAGAGCTGTTCATATTAACCTTTTCTTACAGGTGTTTGTAGATGGGTTCTGGGGGAGCAGGAAGTTAAACACTGAATGGCTCAATGCCACTGATTCCGACATGCACTCACGTTCCAAGGATTTTGAGATAGGAGAAGGGGGTGGGGAGGAAGTAGAGCAGATATTCAATATTTATACTGAATGTCTGCCTCACTCACTAAAAATTCTGGACTGGGGGGGGGTACCCCAGCATTCCTTGAAATGCTGTGGGGACAAAGCATCTTTATCGACATGGTCATGACTGCATAGAGCTGTTCCACAATGACTTACAAAACTCAGTTCCACTTCCAGTGGAGAAAGGCTGACCTGCCAGACCATTGGAATGAATGAGTTTCACTTTCTGGGCCAAAGAGTTCCTGGCAAGGTTTGACCAGAGGGCAGAACAGAGCAATCACAAGGGATCAGGACCCTGGTCAGCTCCCTGTGGTACAAGCCTCAAAGGCAACAAGCTAGAGCAGGGTAGTCCAACTTTCCGATCAAGTGGGCCACAAGAGAACCTGCGGGGTGCACACTGTCTTGTCACGCAGGGGAAGGGGAGAGTGAGGCCAAAATTGGATGCCCTCTCCAGTCCTTGCACTACCTTCCCAAAGCTAGCCAAATGAGCAGGGTCCTGGAGCCCTCCCACCTCCTTTCCAAAGCTGGGAAAGTGCTAACTAGACTGGGAAGGAGGCAAGAGAACTCCAGGACCCTTGCTTGCACGGCTTTGGGAAGGCAGCGTGAGGGCAGAGGGGGGCATGTCAAATGTTGCCAAGGGCTTCCAAAATAGACCTTTAGGGCTCCATGCAGCCCTCAGGCTGTGCGTTGGGCCACCCAGGAAACCTGTTGTAAAGGTGTTGTCATTTATGCCTCCTGCCTTGGCTCTGGCAGGGCTAGGGAGCCTCCTGGTTCAACTGTTTGTAGGGTGACAGTGATGGGGAGCCCTCGCCATGAGGTGTCTTCCTTGGATTGGAGTAGGAGTTAGTCTGTCAGGTAAAACAGATATCAGAAAGACTGACTTCTGGGGCTCTTCTTTTCCCCCTGGGGAGTCTCTGGAAGGGTAAGTATTCCTGGGCTTCATTCTTTCCCCATGTCTTCCCCATCCCTTGTTGCACTAGAGTCTGAGTCTAGAGCCAAAACGATGTGGTAGCTTCTGCATACTAGACGTATGTGTGTGCTCTGGAAAGTACCTACAGTTTTGGATCCTAACTGCATTGTGTATTCCATCCAGCTGACCCACATGCAGTGTTCTGCTCCCTGTACTGTTAAATAGGTCATAATTCAAACAAGGGTTTACCACCCATTAAGTCTGGCAGGCTGCTACCCGTTGTTGCTAAGTTTCCTCTACACTGTTGCGAGCACAAGGAATGTGAATTATAGGCTTTCATTTAAGGAAATATCCTTTCAGACTTGCTGGCATTTCTTTATTAGTTCTCTAGTTCTGTATCATCGGTGAAAACTTTCCCACCTCCTTTGAAGAGCTGTGTGGTTTCCTTGCTTGATCATCATTTCTAAGTCAGTTATATTACAAGTTCTTTTGGACATCTGGAGAGGCCATTTTGCAAAGGAAGTGAATTCGTTTAGGGAATTGCATTGTAATTCCTCTTCTCTCCCCCAATGTACTCAACAGGCGGGATGAGCAGGTTAGATTACCATTTTCTCAGGACAGCTTTCCAGCTGGCGCTGTCCAGGTGTTCTGGACTACAACTCCCATCAGTGTGCTGATGCAGTAATAGTAGCAATTTAAAGATTGCCTGGATCATTGATTTTGCTGCAGTATTTTCATGTGTGTTGTTTGACAATTGAATATAGGTTCCATAGACGGCCTTGGCTCTGTATACCTGAAGGAGCGTCTCCACCCCCATCATTCAGCCCAGACACTGAGGTCCTCCTCTGAGGGCTTTCTGGCAGTTCCCTCCCTGCGAGAAGTGAAGTTACAGGGAAACAGGCAGAAGGCCTTATTGGCAATGGTGTCTACCCTGTGGAACAGCTCTCATCAGATGTCAATGAGATTAAAAAACTATACAACCTTTAGAAGACATCTGAAGGCAGTCCAGTATAGGAAAGTTTTTAATGTTTTATGTTTTATGATGTTTTCGTATATGCTGGAAGCTGCCCAGAGTGGCTGGAGCAACCCAGTTAGATGGGCAGGGTACAATGATGATGAGGATGGTGATGTTTTGTTAACTTAACTGGTTTATGAACATAATTATACACAGCTCCCCTGGCAGGCTGCTACCCGTTGTTGCTAAGTTTCCTTTACACTGTTGCGAGGAAACTTTTTCTCAAGTTTGCTCACTGCCTGAACGGTGCCAGTACTTTTGTACAGGCTGTGTTGGCCAGTCCTACTGTATATGAAGTCCTACTGAGGAAACTGAATGAAATTTATTCATTAAGTCAAGGATTCATTTATGGTGGTTATTTCCTCTAGATCATGGTTTCCCAAACTCAGTTTGGGAACTCAGAACCATTTCACAATTCCCATCATTCCCTTAACACAGGCCTGAAGTAGGGTTGCTACTAGTCTTACCAAAGTGGGAAGGCTGAATACCTAAGGACCTGAACATAACACATTGTGTGTCCAAGAGGAGACTGTCAGAGAGTTATTAATGTTTGTGAATGCACCTTTGTATTAATCAGAGTAGTGTTCATATATTACTCATCTTAATAATTTAGAAATGTGTGGTGGAAGCCAGTTAATGCAGCAAATAGATCCAAATTATGAGTGAAGCTTGTTTCACTAATACAGTAGGACTTCAGGCTGTACAAAAGTACTGGCACCATTCAGGCAGTGAGTCAACTTGAGAAGAAATAGGGCTGATGCTATTTTTCTATAAATACTAAATCAGGATATGAGAGAACTATGAGTCGTGTGGCAAATGTACAGAAAGTGAAATTATTCTCCCTCTTTTGACTATCCAATAAAATTGATGGGTAGTAGGTAGAAGCCAAAGAAATTTCTTCATCCAGTCAAGGATTCATTTGTGGTGGTTATGTCCTCTAGATCACAGTTTCCCAAACTCAGTTTGGGAACTCAGAACCATTTCACAGTTCCCATCACCCCTGACCACTGGTCCTGCTAGCTAGAGATGATGTGAGTTGTAGTCCAACTACAGCTGGAGACCCAAGTTTGGGAAGCCCTGGTCTAGATATACCAAGGATCACTAGTTTAAGTGACTTAGGAAGGATTAGGTAAGTTTATATAGGATAGGAGATTCTTATGCCCATCACGTCTTGATCATGGTCTTACTAGGGACATGCAATTGACTATCATGGCAGACAAAACAAAAAGTTAGTGTTTGCAAATAGCCCTGATAATTTGCCTCTACTAACAATCTTTGAAATACAGCAGGTGGCTTGTTTCTCTTCTAGGCGTTGAAATTAAATTGATGAGGAACAGTCTGTGTGAGGTTGGTGTTTAAGGGATAGGAACAAGACCTGTATAAATCTGGTAATTTTCCTTAGCACTGTTCCAACATATGCTGTTTGGCTTGGCCCACATAAAACACCTTTGTCCTGTGCTAAAAATGGACCCATTGCAGTTGGCTATCAGTGGGTTGTTGAATTAAATCTGTAAGAAGCATGCCTTCTTGACTTCCATGTCTGTGTAGTGTAACTTGTGTTTAATGTTTCTGTTTCAAATATCTGCAGATAAGTTTCAGAACCATTTCACAGTATATGATGGGGCAACTCTCTCTCTCTCTCTCTCTCTCTCTCTCTCTCTCTCTCTCTCTCTCAGTGTGTGTGTCACTGAGTTTGCACTGAACTGGAAGCTGTAGCCAATCCTGGCTCATGCCTTGAAGTGCAGTACTACATTATGTGGTGAGTGGCATGTGTGAATGAAGGATCACAGATCAAACATGGCAGAAATTCCATGTCCCAAAATGCAATGCTTTACAATGGAATCAGTTCACATTGTCAGCTATGAATTAAAAACAGATGGCAGCTTGAGTGATGTCCACTTATGTGTGAATCAGTGGTGTAGATATATGGTGCAAGTTCAAATAGAACGTCTTAAACATATGCCTAAAAAGGTCAAGGTAAAGGACCCCTGACAGTTAAGTCCAGTCATGAACGACTCTGGGGTTGCTGCGCTCATCTCACTTTACTGGCCAAGGGAGCTGACGTTTGTCCACAGAGAGTTTTTCCAGGTCATGTGGCCAGCATGACTAAACCGCTTCTGGCAAAATGAGAGCAGCGCACGGAAATGCCATTTACCTTCCCACCGGAGCGGTACCTAGAATCATAGAATCATAGAGTTGGAAGAGACCACAAGGGCCATCGAGTCCAACCCCCTGCCAAGCAGGAAACACCATCAGAGCACTCCTGACATATGGTTGTCAAGCCTCTGCTTAAAGACCTCCAAACTCATGCTGGTAGCTTGGAGATAAGTTTATCTACTTGGAGATAAGTTTATCTACCTATTTATCTACTTGCACTTTGACATGCTTTTGAACGGCTAGGTTGGCAGGAGCTGGGACCGAGCAATGGGAGCTCACCCCGTTGCAGGGATTTGAACCGCCGACCTTCCGATTGCCAAGTCCAAGAGGCTCAGTGGTTTATACCACAGAGCCACCGACATCCCTTAAGCATCTTAAGCACATGCCTAGCAGTGTATAATTTGCATCCCTCAGACAGTTTGGGGAGCTTTGCAGAGAGAAGATTCTCAAAGTGCAGCCTTATGAAATACACCATTCTTTGCAATGTGTCCTCCTGAATTTGGTAGTGTAAATTAGATAGGAAGTAAACCTGCTGCCCCTGGCACTCAGTGGAGCTATGCAATGCAACTATGTAGATCTTTGCAAGGTTGTGCTAGCTGCTTGTTAATTAGGAACAGAGTGGTCCTTCTTTCAGAGTGCACCATAAAGAATATGCACATTTGCTGGCAAAGAGCATCTAATATTTCTTTAACACTGACTAGGTGACACCTCATTTAATTAGGTTGTGTCCAGCTCTCAGGACAGCCGGTACAAGCGATAGTTTTTCATGTCTGAATTCTTCAGCTGTGAAGACATAAAGCCCCTTAGTCAAATTACTAAAAACAAAACAAAACACCAAACCCACCAATTAATTTCCTTAATTTTCCTTTGGCTAGCCGCTGTATTTCTGTATTTTAGATTTAGTGGTTCAAATGAAGCAGCATTTCCTTCAGGCTCTCGCTTTCTGCCTTCTCTCGGTGGGTCGCTTGCCAGCTCCTTTCCTTTGGAATGGTTGTGTATTAATTAAGTTGCCGTGTTCTTAAATGTGGTCTTTTGCTTTTCCTTCATCAAAAACAAAAAACAAAACCATAAGCTTGTTAAAACTTCACTTCTGCTAGAAACAGATAGTGGGGCATTTTTATCCGAAATCTCCTTTGGGGTCATTTAAAAATATCCAAATTTCTGAAGACAATAACCTTCAATTTTCTATTTAAAAACCCCGAAAAAAACCACTGAGAAAGCAAAGGTTGTATGTAATGCTAGTCATACCCAGGGGAACACCTGAAGACTGGTCAGGAATGCACATAGACTCCCTGAGCCCTCTAGGCGCTGTGGTCTAAACCACTGAGCCTCTTGGGCTTGCCGATTGGAAGGTCAGCGGTTCGAATCCCTGTGGCGGGGTGACCTCCCATTGCTCAGTCCCAGCTCCTGCCAACCTAGCAGTTCGAAAGCACATAAAAATGCAAATAGATAAATAGGTACTGCTCCAGCGGGAAGGTAAATGGCATGTCTGTGCACTGCTCTGGTTTCCGTCAAGGTGTCCCGTTGTGCCAGAAGCAGTTTTGTCATGCTGGCCACATGACCTGGAAAGCTGTCTGTGGACAATCGCTGGCTCCCTCAGCCTGAAAGCGAGATGAGCGCCGCACCCCATAGTCGCCTTTGACTGGACTTAACCATCCAGGGGTCCTTTATCTTTACCTTTTACCTAGATTCACACAATGGCCAGAAGGCAGAAAGGACTAAAGTTCTTCTGATCCATCTGTCCATCCATCATATGAAATGCTTTCTTTTGTCAATCCTGAATCTCTTGCCAAGCATTACATGGCCTCGAGATCTTGTGAGAGAGAGAGAGAAAGAAAGAACTTACTGCTTCCTGCTATTTCCAAACAAAGCATAATGTTATAAACTTTTGTTGTGTCTCCCCCTCCCACCTTACTCACATTTTCCTAAATTAAGGTAAAGGGACCCCTGACCATTAGGTCCAGTCGTGACTGACTCTGGGGTTGCAGGGCTCATCTCGCTTTATTGGCCGAGGGAGACGGCGTACAGCTTCCGGGTCATGTGGCCAGCATGACTAAGCCGCTTCTGGCAAACCAGAGCAGCGCACGGAAACACCATTTACCTTCCCGCTGGAGCAGTACCTATTTATCTACTTGCACTTTGACGTGCTTTTGAACTGCTAGGTTGGCAGGAGCAGAGACCGAGCAACGGGAGCTCACCCCATTGCGGGGATTCGAACCGCCGACCTTCTGATTGGCAAGTCCTAGGCTCTGTGGTTTAACCCACAGTGCCAATTAAAAAGCCCCAAATACTGTAGCCTTTTCCTCCACAGGGTAAGCACTCCAAGGCCTTGATTATCCTGGATGTCTTTTTCTTCACCTTTGTCAGCTGTGCGACATCTTTTTTTTAAAGTGTGGTACCCCTGGATATCAGTTAGTTACCTTCAAAACTGACTTCTTTGGTGTAATGGAAGATCTGCTTGCCTTGAAAGATGGACGGGCTTCATAGACGAGGGGGCTGCCTTTCAATTCAGTGGCTGCTTAACAAAGCCAGGCAGCTGCACCAGCATGAAAAAGAAGAGCTTCTATTGTACACTGCCCCGTTCCTATCCAAAGATCAAGGATGGAGTGCTGCCAGCAAGCTGAGCTCTCTAAAACATGCACTTAGCACCCTTGAGTTTAACTACATTTGTTGCTGAATCAGAATATTCCCTCCTTTCTTTAGTCTCCCTTTTCCTGATGCTGCTGCTGCTCCTCTTATGCAGACATTCCTGTCTAATGTCACAATGCAACTGCTCGACTGGGTGGGTTTTCTTGTGCCCAAAGCAGCCCTGGGCATCATGAGGGCTGATCTGCAGGTGTACTTTCTCCAGTCACATGGGCAATGGCGGGATATGGAAATCTTTACGTCAAAAGCACAGGAATCTTCTTTGTCCCAGGAGTGGGGCTCACGAAATAAGGTGTGTGTCTTATTTATTTACTATTTCTTTTGAAAAAAAAAATAATTTTTATTGATTTTCTTTCTTGCAACAAATATCCATCATCATTACTAAACATTCATTTTTCAATTTCCCCCCTACCTGTTGACTTCCCTCAACCTTCATTTCTGGTTTGTAACATCAAATAGTACAATCTACTGTTTATATATGATACTGTGTTTTCCCATTGTTATATTTCTTGTTCTCTGTAAATAAAATTGTAAATGTTTATTTAAATCCTGCCAGTGAGTCCATTTTTTTTTGTTGTTTCTGCAAATATGTTGTAAAGGGTTCCCATTCTTTTTCAGTCACTGTTGTCCTTTTCACTCAATTTGTCTGTTAATTTTGCTAACTCTACATAATTCATCAACTTTTCTTGCCATTGTTCTTTGGATGGTACTTCTCCAGTCTTCCAATTTTGTGCTATTAACATTCTTGCTGCTGTTGTAGCATACATAAATAATGTCCGTTTTTCTTTTGGCAGCTCTTGTCCCAAAATATCCAATGAAAAAGCTTCTGGTTTTTTAACAAATGTTATTTTAAACATTTTTTTTCAATTCATTGTATATCATTTCCATTTTTTTTTTTTTTAAATAATAATCTTGCAATCCTACCACATATGGTAAAATGTACCTTCCCCTTCACATCTTTTGTTCTGTTTTATACATTTTTGCCAATTTTACTGGTGTGGTATATCACCTATACATCATTTATTATTTCAGTTCGGATGGCGCTTTCCCACAGGAATGTGCTCAAAGCGGTTCACAACACGACAGCAACCGCTCAAGTGGTCTAGGGACCACCTTTGCCATGTATATGTGAGACAGTTTTCTATCTTTTCTTTGCTTGACACACTTTAGTGGGACCAATAAATGAAACCCTATATGGTGCTATATGGAAGTCAATAGAGTTTTTCTTTAGTTGTTCCTATTGAGGTGTATCAGCTAGGCTTGCCATATTTCAAAAAGTAAAATTTCTGACACTGCCAGAGTTGTTGAGTTGTTGTTTTTTAAGTGTAAAAGTTGAATGAAAGTTGAATGAAGGAGAACTGGGGACACCTCGCCCACCTGCCCCGAGGAAAGGGCTAAATGTGGGGCCGAAGTCATGCCAGCATGTTCAGGATACCTGGAGAGGGGCATGTGAACTGAGAGGTGTTGGGCAGGGAAGAAGAAGAAGAAGAAGAGGAGGAGGCGGAGGAGGACGAGGAGGAATTTGTTAATATTTATACCCCGCCCATCTGGCTGGGTTTCCCCCGCCACTCTGGGCTGCTCCCATCAGAATATTAAAAACACAATAAAACATCAAACAATAAGAAGCCGCAGGTGGAGACAGGGGCAACTCCCTCCTGCTGCTGCTATGAGGTGGCCTAGAAAGGCAGCCTCGTGCCCAGCCGAAGGCGGCAGTCCCCGACCCATGTTCAAGGGACAGAGCACGAAGGCCTCACTGGAGCAGCAATGCCAGAGATGCCTTAAGTATTCGCTGACAGAAGATTTATTTATTATTTTAGCAATATCATTCTGCATAAAATGTACCTTACCAGCATGAAGGCCTCGCTGGAGCAGCGACGCCAGAGGTGCGAAGCAGACCCGGAGACCTCCAGCGGAGGACTGAAGAGGCCCTCAAGGAGGGGAGACAAACCCCTCACCGCCCACCCTGAGAGCCGAGAGAGAGAAAGAGATGCTCAAGGAAGGGAGGCACTCCATGCATGGCGCAGGCTCTTCCGCTGAGAGCTTCGCCTCACCCATGCCTGCATGTGCCCACCACTCTCTTGCCTCCAAAGGCGGCGGTGGCAATATGGCAGGCAGGGCCAGAGTGTGTTAGGATATAATTCCATTCCACTTTTAGAACAGGCATGTGGAGTTGTTGTATGTCACATGTCTGTTTACTTTCAGCACAGTCTGCTGGGAACTTCCGTTGTATATAGCTTTTGCCTATGCTGTTTGCTTGGACACAAAGGGAAGCAGACATGTTTTTCCTTTGTCCCAGTGCTGAATAAATGCTTGTAAATATGCTTACATATGCCTCTGTCCATATGTAAGCTGTCTGTTACATATGCCTCTGTTGCAAAGAGTTCTTATCTCTGCTGGCTTGCATGCTCAGTCTCTAAAGGTCTCTGAGGCTTGGGTTGCAGTTTTGATGCTGTTCTGAGAACTGGAGTTCGCCCATCTGCCGGCCAGTGGGCTGGAGCCAGCTGGGGGCCTGCCAATTGCCCCCGTCTCCCCGGACGCATCCCAGCAGAGTGATGGGCCAAGTGGATGCGCCGGGAGGTGAAGGACAGGGCCAAAAGGGTAGCCAACGGCAGCTGAAGTGGGACACACACACACACAAAGCTGGAAAAATCCTCCAGTTGCCATACATGTGGGAAATTCTGGACATCACTTAAAATTCAAAAAAATTCTCCCCAATCACCATTTTAGGCATCCGACTTCTGTACACGTCCAGAATTTTCCAGACGTATGGCAAGCCTATGTATCATCACCATCAAAAAAAGGACCAGTGAGAGAGGCAAAATGTGCCCTCCCAAGTGGGTTCACCAATTTACTGGTGTTCATAGTATCATAGGATCTTAGAGTTGGAGGGGACCCCAAAGGTCATTCAGTCCAACCCCCTGCAATGCAGGAATCTCAGCTAAAGCATCCATGGCAGATGGCCACCCAACCTATATGAGTTACTGTCTGAAAGTGCAATGTGTAGAGTACACAGAGATACATTATGCCCCCCCAAAAAAAACCTCATAATCCTTGTAATATATAGACACACCTTAAAATGCTTTGCCCTACGCATATATTTTTAGTACATAAATGAAAATTAGTGTCTTGAACAAAGATACACTAGTGGAAATTCATCATTAGAAGTGCAGTACAATTTGTAATACATAAGACACTGACTTTATGCTTAGCAATGCCTTAAGTATTCGCTGATGGAAGATTTATTTATTATTTTAGCAATATCGTTCTGCATAAAATGTACCTTACCATTTTGTGACCTGTCATATACTTGGCTTTCACAGGCAATTCTATAAATTGCTGTTCCTCTGTAAATGGCTACATTTTTTTAAAGGGACATTTGTCTTGCTGCGGTAAATTTTTGGATTTAGAAATACAAAAGTTTGACTCCAACTTTTATCCATTCTAGCACAATGGTGGAATGTGCCATGCTTAATATTGAGCTTTTTTTTTAGACCAGGCATAGGCAAACTCGGCCCTCCAGATGTTTTTGGGACTACAATTCCCATCATCCCTGACCACTGGTCCCTTTAGCTAGGGATGATGGGAGTTGTAGTCCCAAAACGTCTGGAGGGCCGAGTTTGCCTATGCCTGTTTTAGACAAACCCCAAAGCTGTTGGCCAAAAAAACACAATTTTTCAATTGACTTGCCTAGGATCCAGGATAAACCATTGTCTTTCAGAATGCTTTCCCTGTTTTCTGCAAAGAAACAGAAGTGAAAATTAAGTACTTAAGTTATTAAATACTTCATTATCCATAAATATATCATGGGGAACAACATGCATATACCACTTTGGGTTCCATGACAAAATTAAAGTGGGGTAGAAATGTAAGAAAACGACTAGCTAGCTGTAACTAACAGCTCTGAACATTAACCTGTATGCAAAGTGACCTTTGGTGCATATTGTGAACATGCAAGTCCATCCTTACAATTTTTTTCCATGGCTTATATTGTGTGATATTGATAATTCTGATCTACTGCTGTCTCATGCTTGACAAGCCTGGATGGGTGTGATTTACAAAACTTTGACTGAACCCTTAAAAAAAGCTTGGGTTATGCGGTTCTAGTAATTTCACCTGGGACAATGCCAAAAAGTTACAGACTCTGAGAAAGGTGAAAATCTCCCTACAAAAAAAAAGAAAAAGAAAAAGAAACACAATTAATGCTGTCTCAACATTGTTAAGCTGCTCCAAAAGCGTTTGCAAACAATATCCCTCCATTTCTCTGCTGGATGCCAATAAATGGGGGTCAACATTAATCCAAGGAATTTGAAATATAGCAAAAGTAGAGGCTCATTTACTACATTTTATGGGGTTTCTTGAGTCTCCAAGGGGCACTTTCTTCTTTTATAACGTGGAACTGTTTCGTTTTGGCTTGTCGATTTACTGCTGTTGACTCAAGAAAAGAAATGGGAGAAATTGAGTGCCAATTTCTGTTTGCTAATTCTGTGAAAATATGCTTAAACTAGCAAGGATTTGTAGTAGAATTCAACAGATTAGTATCTGGGTCAGTGTTTCGAAACCTACAGTAAATGCTCAGTGACCTAGTTCTGCATCTCATCTCTGTTGTTAATTCCCTCTGTGTACACTATGGTGGGTGTACATGATGGTAAACGTATGCTAGTAAAATAATACATTGTTGCCTTTCTATTACAGACTATGGACTGGATCCACTGCATGACTTCATGAAGCTTCTCCATAAGTTATGGTGCATTTCATTTCATTTTCACGTCATTTTAAATTTATATACCACAAGTTAATTTGTGTATACACAAAATAGACAGAAAAGGACACACACCTTAAAATAATCTGATCCAGCACAAAAAGCCAGAATACAATGGAACAATTTATATCAAATAAAGTGATATTCAATAACATATTAGAATATAATAGTACACAATAAAATGAACTCTCAAAATATCAGCAAATAATAATTAAACAGAAATTCATTCTTAACAATTACAATAAATAATTACTAAACTATGAACTTTGGCTCCAAGCGAGGGATGGATGAATCCTTCGATTCCGATTTCTCTCAGTTTCCCAGTCTGAACTTCGGCTCCTGAAATTTCAGCGTAGGTTTGCATTTTTAAAAAAACAGAAGCCCTCATTTTGGCAAGCAATTTTGACCTCTAGAATGCATTTTTGCATGTTGTTTTCACCAACATATGCATATTTAGGCATACATTCCCCATAACGTATGCATTTTTGCACACATTTTTGCACACAGACAACTGTTAATTTTGAAGGATACCCATGTTGTGTCAGGGAACACAAATTAGTCAGATTTGCATTAAAATGCAAACTGAAGTTTTCCTCCATCCTTAGTACAAGGTTACGTATACATATATGTATGAAGAAAATAATACATGAGGAGTTATATTGCAAGGTCCTTTGAGGAACGCACTGTATCTCTGTACAGTCTGCACACGGGACCTATTGCAGCCTTGTTGGGGAATCCTGTTAGCAGTGGCGGACTTACATTTTGGGGGCCTTCAACCTTGAGCTGGTATGGGGCCCCCTTTGCAACAGCCTTTACAACATCTATGCTACTGACTCTCAAACTTTGGGATTGTGGACCCAATTTTTTAAAAGCAATGTGGACGAAAATCACCTCTGAGTCACCGCCACAATTAGGGTCCCTGAAGCTTAAGCTTCCTTAGTTTTATAGTATATCGGCCCCTGCCTGTATTGGAAGATGAGAGAGAATGTTTTACCCTCACAATAACCATGTTCCCAAACATTTTCCTTTTCACCACAGAAGTGGGTGGCAATGATTCTGGTACAGGGAAGAAAGAGAAATGCTTGGAGACTCTATTGGAGTGGCAGCTAAACCTTCTCCCTCACCCTGGTGAACCCACCTATGTAGAATCATAATTTCATAATTTCATCTGACTGGTGACTGGGAACAGCCGCCAGGACCATATAACACCGGTTCTGAAAGAGCTACACTTGCTCCTAGTACGTTTCTGAGTACAATTCAAAGTGCTGGTGCTGACTTTTAAAGCTCTAAACAGTCTCCGCCCTGTATACCCAACAGAGCGTCTCCACCCCCATCGTTCAGCCCGGATACTGAGGTCCACCTCCAAGGTTCTTTTAATGGTTCCCTCACTGCGAGAAGTGAAGTTGCAGGGAGCCAGGCAGAGGGCCTTCTTGGTAGTGGCGCCCTCCCAGTGAGATGCCCTTCCATGAGATGTCAAGGAGATAAGTAACTATACAACTATACAACCTTTAGTAGACATCTGAAGGCAGTATTGGGAAGTTTTTAATGTTTTATTATGTTTTTGTATATGCTGGAAGCTGCCCAGAGTGGCTGGGCCAACCCAGTCAGATGGGTGGGGTACAAATGTCATCATCTCAAGGCCACTTTGTGATCCAGCATCTGATGGAACGTTGAGAGTGACAAAATGCCAAGAACTGGCTTTGACTAATTGATCCTGTGGTTTTGTGAAACCAGCACTTACGCCATTTTTACTTCTGCGGGCTGAACTTTTTGGCCAAATATTGGCTGGTGATGAGCCTGGAACAGGGGAAAGTTAGGGGAACATCCTTCCCTGTGTCTAAGACACCCCTTTCAGTAATGTTTGCATCTCCCCCACAAAAATGGTGCAAATCTATATGCAAGGATATAGCTGTTACAAGGGAAGGCAGGACATAAGCTGATGCACAACCCCATCTTGTCGTAAGTAACTCCAAGGAAGTAAAAGTGAATAAGGGCAAAAAGTGCTGCTGGATGACACTGGTGGGCCATGTAGCTACCAGAAGCGCAGGGAAAGGCAGGGAAAGACAGGGGGGTTGGCCTGGTTGCCTGGGCAATGGGGATGTGTCTCCCCCTTTCTATTGTGAAGACAATAGGATGGCTTTGTATGTCTTCAATGACTTCATCCTATGTGGCGCTGTGACATCAGCCAACCAGGGACCATGTAATGAACAAGATGAAGGAGCCCTTTAGTTAAAATAGGAAGAGTCCAAGGAGCAGCAGATGGAGAACGATGGCTGCAAAAAGGTGATTTTTTTTAAAAAAATAAACATGTGTGTTCTGAAATGGCAGCCAATGCAACTTGAAGCCATGCAAAAAAGCACTAGTAGTGTAGAATTCCTAGATCTCCTGAGATCTGGGTTTCAATACCATTCTGTGGCTTGCAGATGTCTGTGGTGGAAAGATCTGGTAAAAGATGAACTCTCCCTTATTCCCACTTACCAGTGGCTTTTCCAGATAAGGTATCTTTTAAAAAAAATAAATTGATAACAGCATTGTAATGATAATCCCATCCCCATGTTTTATGCTCACTTCTGAGCACAATTTAAAGTCCTGGTGCCTAAAGTGCTGGTGCCCTGTATACCTGAAGGAGCATCTCCACCCCCATCGTTCAGCCCAGACACTGAGGTCCAGCTCTGAGGGCCTTCTGGCTGTTCCCTCACTGCAAGAAGTGAGATTACAGGGAACCAGGCAGAGGGCCTTCTCAGTAGTGGCACCCGCTCTGCAGAATGCCCTCCCATCAGACGTCAAACAGATAAACAGCTATGTGACTATTAGAAGACATCAAAGAGATGAGTAACTATATAACCTTTAGAAAACCTCCAAAGGCAGCCCTGTATAGTTTGATATTTTACTGTGTTTGATGTTTTAATCTGTTGGAAACCACTCAGAGTGACTGGGGCAACCCCATCAGAAGGGTGGCATATAAATAAAAAGGTATTGTAATATTATTATTATATAAGGAGATGAGGCTAGCTTTACAGTCTGAATGTGACATCATGGTTGAGACAGACTTAAACAAACAAACATACATACATAGGAGGTGCGTACTGCATTGCTGTGGAGGGTGGATGGATAGCCTTAAAACAAGCAAGCAAAGCAGCAAGGGTATATAGCCAGACCAGCTTGTGAAGCTCCAGATCACAGGAGTGCCCCCTTGGTCCTGCAACTGTGGGGGCCCGAGGCTGTGGGTGCCATGCAGCATGCATGGCCCTGGTGCTGAAAGTTGTGGGTGCCTGGCCCCTTCATGGGGAATTTTGTGGGTGCTGGGGCCCCCAGGGAGTCGGCACCTGTGCCAGATCACATGCTAGCACCTCAATTAGTGCCAATAGTACTAAGAGAGCTGAAGTGTATGTTGCTGTTGTTAATTTTGCTGTCTGGTCTTTGACCGCAATAAAGATTGATTGATTGATTGGTTGATTGATTGATTGATACGAAGAGAGCTGTCTCCTGCAATAGAAATGAAATGTGCTTCCTGTTTGGTCTGGGAACTGCTGCTTTCTTCAAACTTCTGTTGGGGTTTTTATTACAGTATAAGCATAATCACCTTGTAAGGGAAGGTGATATTGTTAGCCTGATTTAATTGCAGACCTGAGGTTTCCTAGTGCAACTACAGAATGTGCAAGAGTTCCTAGGACATGTAACAGAGATTCAGATTCTTTATTATTATCCTGAATACACACATTAGGAAGTGAAATCTCTCCACCAAATAGTCATCTGTGATGTCATGGATTGTTATTGTTGTTGTTGTTTAGTCGTTTAGTCGTTTCCGACTCTTCATGACCCCATGGACCAGAATATGCCAGGCACTCCTGTCTTCCACTGCCTCCCACAGTTTGGTCAAACTCATGCTGGTAGCTTCGAGAACACTGTCCAACCATCTCGTCCTCTGTCGTCCTCTTCTCCTTGTGCCCTCAATCTTTCCCAACATCAGGATCTTTTCCAGGGAGTCTTCTCTTGTCATGAGGTAGCCAAAGTATTGGAGCCTTAGCTTCAGGATCTGTCCTTCCAGTGAGCACTCAGGGCTGATTTCCTTAAGGATACATAGGTTTGATCTTCTTGAAGTCCTTGGGACTCTCAAGAGTCTCCTCCAGCACCATAATTCAAAAGCATCAATTCTTCGGGGATCAGCCTTCTTAATGGTCCAGCTCTCTCTTCCATACATCACTACTGGGAAAACCATAGCTTTAACTATACAGATCTTTGTTGTCAAGGTGATGTCTCTGCTTTTTAAGATGGATTAAGAGACCCTTTTTGGATTAAAAAACTCTGCTCAGCCATAAAGTTCACTGGATAACCTTTGACAAACCTCTCTCCATATCATGGAGCTGTAAAGAAGTACATTGATGCAACAGACATTACTGATAATAACCAAAAAAGGAGTTTGGGAACATCAAGTATACACTCATATAGTACTAGATTCAGTGAAATAGACATAACCAAGATTTTAAGATATTTATGTATTGGAGCGTAATACAGAATGATGACTAGTTTTTGCCTTAAATCTTCTCTTTACTTTCTGTGAGGCAATTCCACCCTAAATGTTGCACAGATTGTCTGCAATTAAGTCCTGAGATTTCAGGAGGATATACTTTTGAGCAATGAGTTTCATATCAGAGTGTATGTCTGAGTCTGTAACTGAAAAGTTGCGTGAAGAATAGATTAGGTTAATTGCACTGCATCCAAGGTTCCTTTCTGAAGGCGTTTGAGATGTGTCACTTGTGAGTCACACTCAGAGCTGGATGTTGGCCCATTATCACAGAGACTCGGCTGAGCAGTTGTTGGAGTCAGCAGAAATGAGAGGGCGCTCTGGGGCTGATTGATGGGAGCTCTCCTGTATGTGAGAGAAATAAGCTGCCTGCGGAGAGTCTCTCAGGCAACCTCAGGTTTTTTTGTGTTTTAATTGGAAGAGGCCGAGTTGACAAAAGTCAAAACCGGAGAAGGATTATTTGGCTAACCTTAGAGCCCAGCACGAAGCAGAACGAGGATAAATTGTCTTTCTTTTTCTAGCTTTACCACTTCATCTGGGTGCTTCTGGTTTTAGCCATGGCTCAGTTCAAACACTTTGCTTTTCAATTCTAGGAACAGCAATTAGGCTTTCTTGCTTGCTTTGCAGGATACTTCTGCTATGCTTTTATTGTCTCCCCAAAGAGAATGCTGTGCTTGGGGTTCATCTGCAGTGGCTGTTTCACCCAAGGTGCATCTAAGGGGCAACTTATGCAGTCTCCCACACACACCCCCAGATTGTCCCCCATTAGTCCTCCATTTCCAGGACTTGTTTACACCCAAATAAATGAGTAGTTAATTAAAATTTCCTTCACAATATTCCTTGAGCTGTCATTTCCAATATCTCAGGATGTATTGCCACTGAAGCAGTGAGATGAAGCTGTCTCCCAGCTTTTATGAATGGAGTTTAATTCTGAGTAAACAGTAGAGAAGGATCTTGGCCATGAGAACAAGCATTGATGGTCAGGCTCAGGACTGGAAATGGAGCTTAGTATTGGTCACCTGAAAGCAGGGGTAGGCAACCTAAGGCTCATGGGCCAGATGCGGCCCAATCGCTTTCTTAATCCAGCCCATGGACAGGCCGGGAATCAGCATGTTTTTACATAAGTAGAATGTGTCCTTTTATTTAAAATGCATCTCTGGGTTATTTGTGGGGCCTGCCTGAAGATTTAACATGAGTAGAATGCATCTCTGGGTTATTTGTGGGGCATAGGAATTTGTTCATTTTTTTTCTTCCAAAATATAGTCCGGCCCACCACATGGTCTGAGGGATGGTGGACCGGCCCATGGCTGGAAAAGGTTGCCAACTCCTGCCCTAAAGCAGTGTTTCCCAAACTTGGGTCTCCAGCAGTTTTGGACTACAACTCCCATCATCCCTTGCTAGCAAGTCCAGTGGTCAGGGATGATGGGAATTGTAGTCCAAAAGCAGCTAGAGACCCATGTTGGAGGAGTACTGCCCTAAAGGATTGGTGAGCACTAGAAGCCCTTTGGATCTGAGCTGGAGAAGACTTCCCAGCTAAAGAGCTGCTCTCGGGAAAATTGGAACTTGAGGCAAAATCCCACCTACCACAGGGGATGCTCTTCACTCCATATATCCCCCAGTGTATGTTGCTGACCCTTCCTTGCTGGCTGCTCCTGGAGAAATGTCTGTTGCTTTGCTAGGTGGCTGTATGAAGCAAAGGTGCTAGGTGAAGCGTGGAATGAAAGAACTGATTCCAGGAAATCTGAGTAAGGGGCCAAAGACCTCCTCTGCAGGGAACCCTCATAGTCCAAGGTCTTCGTACTCCACTTTCTCCAGGGTCAACTCTCCAGTTCAGCTCCCTATGAAAGCAATGTAGATATTATCTATTGCTTTGCAAAGCCAGACCTTTTGGCCAAGAGGATCCCCCACAAGAGGTGAGCTGATGGCTCTGACTCCAAATTTTCTTGGGCCTCCTCTTCAAAGCTGAATCCTTTCCTTGCTGAGGTCTGCCTTGAACAGCTGCCCAGACTGGTTCAGCAATGAACTGAGCTATGTAACCATTTGGAAATAAATAGCTCAATTGCTTTCTTTGCCAATCTGATGTGAGCCGAGGGGAGCTTGTCCATCACTAATTTCTGGGCAACATTGCCAGGGCTTTTTTTTCCCAGCCGGAACTCGCTGGAACTCAGTTCTGGCACCTCTCAGGTGGACACCATTGCCATTATAAGAGAACAATGGAGGCGTTCACGGAGAGTTTCAGCACCTCTTTTTCTAGAAAAATAGCACTGAACATTGCACTATATTAAGTCCCAGTTCTGCTTCCAGACAACTGCAGAAAAGCAATGCCTCAGTAGTGCCAAAAAGCACCAAACAAACCAAATATGCACTTTACATTTAGTAAAGTACTTTTAATTGTACATTCAGTTGCTGTTTAGTTTAGTTTGTTTTATGACAGAGCTGTTTGTTTGTTTGTTTGTTTGTTTGCTTGCTTGCTTGTTTGTTATTTATGGGATTTGTTGGTATGTATTCTGTAATTTTTGCATTTATTTTTAAAGTATTTCCCCCCCTGTATATTTCTTTTAATTGTTTCCCCACTATGGGATTGAACTATTTAATGACGAGCAGG
Organism: Podarcis filfolensis; assembly: GCF_964270895.1. Lineage (NCBI taxonomy): Eukaryota > Metazoa > Chordata > Lepidosauria > Squamata > Lacertidae > Podarcis > Podarcis filfolensis. The sequence continues at coordinate 22,923,656 of NC_139621.1, read as the reverse complement.
TTATAAATACTCATTAAAAAATAAATACATGTCCAGTACACAGAAGCAAATGAGTGAAATGACCTTCACATTTTCTGAACTCTCTAGGTTGTGCATGCTCATGGCAAGAAACAGGAAATGACAAAACGAAGATCACCAGAGGGAAGGTGAGGGAACTTTTAGTCACTCCTAATGCATTTCAAGGGACACAGGTGATGCTGTGGTCTAAACCACTGAGCCTCTTGGGCTTGCCGATCAGAAGGTCGGAGGTTTGAATCCCCATGATGGAGTGAGCTCCCATTGCTTGGTCCCAGCTCCTGCCAACCTAGCAGTTTGAAAGCACGTTGAAAATGCAAGTAGATAAATAGATACCACTCCGGCGGGAAGGTAAACAACATTTCCGTGCACTGCTCTGGTTTCACCTGAAGCGGCTTAGTCATGCTGGCCACATGACCCGGAAAAGCTGTCTGTGGAAGTGGACAAACGTCGGCTCCCTCGGCCTGTAAAGCGAGATGAGCACCGCAATCCCAGAGTCGTCTGTGACTGAACTTAACTGTCAGGGGTCCTTTACCTTTTCCTTAATGCATGCCAAGCATACAGCATGGGATGGAGAATTAACTTCTGGAGAAAATGACAGAGGAAGTCCTTTGCATACAGAAACTCTCAGTTTCAACCCTCAGCATTTTCAGGTAAAGCTTGGAAATACTCCTATCTGACATCCTGGAAAGGCCTTGTCCAGTCCATGTAAGCAATTCTGAACTAGAAGGGTCAACAATACAAGGCAATTTTGTATGTTTCTGTAGCTGTCATTCTGCTTAAGTAAGTTATCAGCATGGCACAAATCTCTTATTAAAAATACGAGGGGAAACTCAGAAGCAGGAATGTCCCAGCTTTCAAAGCCCACTTATTACCCTCACGAGTCACAACCAACTGCTGGTAGTGCAATATTCCTCCCTCCCCACATATGATTAGGAAGAAATAAGTCTTCCCAGGCAGGAACAAATACTCAGCAACCAGTGGGGACGATGAACTTAGTTTACTCCCCAGCCTCCCTCTCCATTGCTGGACCACACCTGAAGGAAAGGTACTTTCATCATGTAACCCCACCTTGAAGAAAGCTGTCTGGATTTCATTAAAAAAAGGGAATAAGAAATGTTTATTTATGCCAAATAAAGGCCCTCAGCCAATGGGCTGCTTTGGAAGGAAGGGAAGATATAATAATAATAATAATAATAATAATAATAATAATAATAATAATAGATTTTATGATGAAATCATAGACTGGAAATGTAAATAAGGCTGTAAGAAATATACCTATGTTAAAATAAATAGGGACTTACTTCAGAGAAAATTTGTTTCGGATGGGAGCATTGATTTGACTGATAACGGATGTTTTCTTTCAGAAACCTGACATATTGGACAAAGCAGGCCGCTCCAGAAATGCCTTTTGCTCTTTCTGTGTCACATGCCGATATTTTATTCTGGAGCCGCCACTGCAACAACTACAATACAAATGGATAGTAGCTGTAGAATGAACAGCAACACAAGATTGCAATCCAAAGACTAAGGGAGAGTAGCATGCTAACTACACAAAGCACTGCTTTGAAGAACGGTGTATGGACTTCATGAAACAAATGAAGAACAAATGTATATTTATTGCCTAAATAAAGGCCCTCAACCTGGTGGTCTTCTTAAATCAACTCAGGCCATAGAGAATATAAAAGGTACTATGTACTTTATGAAGAAACTTACTTTCAGTTTAATGATTACAGTGACACCTACTGTTCCCAAATAATCAAAGTTATGTACATTTCATTCCGCAATATGTTAGGAAATTATTGTTCTGTAATTCCCATCTACAAATTTATTGCATGGATTTCAAATGGATTTCCATCCCCTCTCAAACGGATTGCATTTTATTACTTCAGAAAAGCTTTACAGCACTGTGAAAAAGCACAACTTTTTATGAGTCAGTGTATTTATATTCGTGGTCCCACTCAAAGAAGGAAGGATTTTATGTAGCTCAAGACATCTATAAATAGTAAAATAATATCTCATTATTTGCAGTTTATGGCTGCAGCACACGTCTGAATATTTTTAGTATTAACTGCCACCAGGCACAATCTGGCCAACCTTATGCACATCCGTCACATTTATCTCAATGGGAGAAAATTAAACACTTGAATATTTGGGGATATTTGCAACATTCACTAACCAGACCTTTTTGAGGGGGCACTTAGAAGGCTGCAATGTTTTGTTTTTCCAGTGGTTATTTTAACTCGTTTTGCCCCTTGAAGGAGAGATTATGTTCAGAACTTGGGAATGTATTTTGTTAAATAAAACTTTGCACACGCTCTGTGCACATCTTGTTGGCTTTGGTGCATTGTCTTCATGCTGCAGACATAGAAGAGGGGTGGACCAATAAGCAGGGGATCTTCAAAGGTTTGCTAACTTGTTGAACATCTGCATTCAGTGTTATTAACAAATCTTGTTCTAAGTTCAGAAAGAACAAGTTTGGTGATAGCAATCGGAGGAGCTCAGTAACCTATTTTTATTTTGTTGTGAATCTCTAGTGACAACTGTGTAGTAAAAGATTGCTTTGGTTAAAGGTGTATTTGAAAATAATAAGGGATTGTTATGTGTAAGGATGGGCAATGTTTTATTAATTTCGGCTATGCTGTGTATCACATTTGTGGGAAGAAACCCAGTGGGTGAGCTCACTTTTTCTGCTTTTACTGGTCTACAGTTGGTTAGCTAACTGTAGAACTGGTCTGCTTTCATCAGTTGACACTGGTAAATATAACACTTAAAACATTTTATTTGCTGTTGGGCTTGTGCCACAGTTATCTGAATTAACCAAGTCCATTTCAGGAATTGTCCCAATTCTAGATAATTAATTGTACCATCTGCCAAATTAATGTGACTTATCTGTCTCTTCTGTTTATTCCCTGAGCTTTCCCCTTAAAAGTCTACCAGATTCATTAGTTTTTCTATTTGGAGATACACTCATTGAGCGTAAACAGCTGTTTGATTTTTATTTTATTTTTAATTTTTAGGGTTTGCAATCTCCCCTAGTCTTATTTAGTACCTCTGGGTTCCTAGAAATTTTAATGTACGAACAGAAATTTGATTTCTTCCATCTTCTATCAAGAGTGAAAAACAACTTTCCATTATGATGAATATGGAATTCTAATGGAGAAAACCATTGTGAGGAACATGAGTTTTATTATTGTGTTTTGACACTTATATTTCAGTGAAGGCAAAAGACACTGAAGTAACTGAGGTAAACAGACATTTAATACCATTTTGAGAGATTATTTGTCAAAGATGTGAAGGTCCTATCTTGGATAACGTGGTGTGTTAAGTACCTGCACCTGTTCTGTTCCCTCAAATGTGCCTCTACCACATACATTTGCCAGTTTCAAATGTTACTTGACTGATTCCATAAAATTCTTGCAAGCTCTAAGAATTCTGTACATGTAAGGAGAGGAGAGGGACTGTTGTGGTTAACAGTTGTCCTCCTGGCAACCTTGTCTTCCTTAATGTAGTTCTTAAGATACATCAAGGCATATGTTCTGGTACTCTATTTCATGCACTCCTTTTTTGGGAGAAGAGAAACCCTCTGCACCAGGGCCCCCAACCGCCTTAATCCATATTTGGATCTAGGAGAGCTGTTAGTGAACACCAAGTCAGTCCAGAGTAAAGCATATACAGTGGTACCTCGGGTTATAGACTCTTTAAGTTACAGATGCTTCAGGTTACAGACACCCAGAAATAGTACCTCGGGTTAAGAACTTTGCTTCAAGATGAGAACAGAAATTGTGCTCCGGTGGCACAGCAGCAGTGGGAGGCCCCATTAGCTAAAGTGGTGCTTCAGGTTAAGAACAGTTTCAGGTTAAGAACGGACCTCCGGAGCGAATTAAGTTCTTAATCCGAGGTACCACTGTATCATTCATTAGTTAAATGAGGATGAGCAGGGCCAGATTTAGGTTTGATGAGGCCCTAAGTTACTGAAGGTAATGGGGCCCTTTATATGTCCAGCTGTCCTTTATTAACAACAAATTGTTGCTGTTTTTTTGTGTTGAATATATGCTGTATGGTAATGTATTCACCTAATAGGTATCTAAAGCCATTTGCACATGTTGCCGTGCAACCAGTCCATGCAGATTGTAGGCACCCTATATATATAGAAATGAGCAAGTCAGTGATATTTTAAGGAGCAAGCTAGCAAGTTCCCTATTTACATCATAGGAGCCTACACAACACAAAACACTGTTGCTGTATGTAGATTTTATTTTATGTGTTTTTTATCTTACATTTTGGAAATGTACATCCAGGTTTTTTCCCTTTAATTTTTTTGGGGGCCCCCAAGAGAGTGGGCCTCTAAGCTATAGATTGTTTAGCTTATATGTAAATCCGGCACAGTGTGATGCAGCAGCAAAAAAAAAACCAAAAAAAAAAAACCCCTAATGCTTCATCAACAGAAGTCTAGTGTCCAGATCAAGGGAAGCAAAAGCACCGCTCCATTTTGCCTTGGTCAGACCACACCTGGAAAACTGTCTCCACTTCTGGGTACCACAAATTAAGAAGGATGCTCACAAGCTGGAACGTGTGCATAGGAGGGCAACCAAGATGGCCAAGAATCTGGAAACCAAGCCTTACAAGGAGTGCTTGAAGGAGCTCAGTATGTTTAGCCTAGAAAAGAGGAGGCTGGGGGGAGATATGAAAACCACCTTCAGATATCTCAAGGGCTGTCACATAGAAGATGGAGCAAGCTTGTTTTCTCCTGCTGGAAGGTCTGACTTGAACCAATGGCTTCAAGTTACAAGAAAGGAAATTCTGCCTAAACATCAGGAAGTACTTTTCTGCCAGTAAGAGCTGCTTGGCAGTGGAACGGTCTCCCTTGGGAGCTTGTGGACTCTTCTTACTTGGAGGTTTTTAAGCAGAGATTGGATGGCCATCTGTCATGGATGAGATTCCTGTATTGCAAGGGGTTGAACTAAATGACCGTTGGGGTCCCTTCCAGCTCTATGATTCTTTGAATCACCTTAAAGGTAAAGGGACCTCTGACTATTAGGTCCAGTCGTGGCTGACTCTGGGGTTGTGGCGCTCATCTCGCTTTATTGGCCGAGGGAGCCAGCATACAGCTTCCAGGTCATGTGGCCAGCATGACTAAGCCGCTTCTGGCCATCCAGAGCAGCGCACGGAAACACCGTTTACCTTCCCACCGGAGCAGTACCTATTTATCTACTTGCACTTTGATGTGCTTTCGAACTGAGCAGGGACCGAGCAACGGGAGCTCACCCCGTTGCGGGGATTCGAACTGCCTACCTTCTAATCGGCAAGTCCTAGGCTCTGTGATTTAACCCACAGTGCCACCCATGTCCCTTTTGAATCACCTTAGGATATACCAAATGTGATCCTATCTGTGCAGGACTAGGTTTGCTACTACAGTTGTCCATGCACTAGTAACTTCTCATTTGGATTACTACAATGAGCTACATGTGGGTTGCCTTTGAAAACATTAGCTCTTCTGTAATAATAACAATATTTTTTTATTTATACCCCGCCCTCCTCGGCCAGAGCCGAGCTCAGGATGGCTATCACCAGTAAAATTACAATAAAAACATAATGGGGGGGATTTAAAATATGGGTTAAAATACAATTTAAAATGCAGCCTCATTTTAATAGTAGCCCATAGATCAAAACCATAAGGGGGGGGGGGGGACGTAAGAGTCAGACTGAGTCCAAACCAAAGGCCAGGTGGAACAGCTCTGTCTTGCAGGCCCTGCGGAAAGATGTCAAGTCCCGCAGGGCCCTAGTCTCTTGTGACCAAGCGTTCCACCAAATCGGGGCCAGTACTGAAAAGGCCCTGGCCCTAATTCAGACCAATCTAACCACCTTGCGACCTGGACAGCAAAAAAATTCTTCTCCATATTATAGTTTTATATACTGCTTTTTATTTACAAAAGAGAAAGAGGTATAAATACAATATAAACATAATAAAAAACAACAATATCCAATAAAAATCAATAACTGTCAGTAAAGTATTATTGCAGGAACCAAGTACATCAAGGATCTGGTACTGGCAATAATGGAAAGCATGGGTGAATAACCCACAGTGGATGCTCACCTCATCTCAATAGGGAGAGTATTCCACAAGACACTGGGCACAACAGAGAAAGCTAAGACTGCCAATACAACATGAAGATAGTTCTTTGCCACCTGCTCTGACAAATTCAAAGTTCTGGTGTGTTTGCCTTTAAAACCCTAAATGGCTTGATACCAGGTTTCCTGAAGGACCACCTCCTCCCATATAGAAATACAGTATCTGGACCCTAAGACCATATTCTGAGGCCCTTCTGTGCATTCCCCACAGTTGTCTGCTAGAGAAAGTATTTTCAGTGGTGGCACATCATCTGTAGAATGTCCTATCCAGAAATAGCATCTTTTTGACATCAGGCAAAGTCCTTTCTATTTTCCCATGCATTTTAACTTGCAAACCATTTGGTGATTTTTCAGGTCTTTGTACTGATCTTACTCTTTGTTCTTGGTGTTCTACTCTGCAGTTGGTATTCTCCTGCTTTGGATTTCATATTATGTCTTATTTCTATACTTTATGGTTGCAAACAGCCCGGAGAATTGCAGTCACTGCTCTGCAAACAAGCAGCCATACTCCCAAAATTCAGGCCACTGTGAATTTGCTTCACCATGTTATGTCATTGATTTAATCAGTTATTTTTCATCTAAGCACCATCTGCCTCACAGTCCAAATGTTAAAGCGGTGTTGGGGCAGAGTGCATCTCTGAATGCAGAAGCAACTTTTGCACTGCTAAGCTTCACAGAGTCACATGTTCCACCTGGACTGTGACCCCTGAGTTCTTTCAGCAGAAACAACTTTGGATCCAGAAGTCTGCAACTGGAGCATGACAAATCTGTGGTCACCTTGGGAAAGCAGAACTGTTTTTAAAGTAGCCTTAATCTGGCCAAACCAGACATTCCTTTTAGGTATTTTGTGTCTGAATGATCTATGATAATGTTAATGGGCTTTGTCATTTATTTGGATTCACCACTCTGCCAAGGGCAAGGCCTATGGTTTGAAACAATCATGTTTGCATATACAGAATTTATCCTTTATATTCCTGCACTTTCTACTTATTTTTGTTTTGCAATTATAAATAATTAACATCCCTTTAATGATTTTTTTTCAAATTGCTCTACCTTAAGGGCTGTATTTTTTATTTTTATTTTTTACTCCAGGCACACGTGTAACCTCCAGTAGAAAATTAAGAGTTATGGAGTTATGTACCAGAGGAAGCTGTGTTCTTTAAAAAAGGGGGGGAACCTCTTAAATATGCAAATCTATGCAACACCGATGCCAAAATAGCTGCTCCAGTAAGTGAAACTAATGTGCTGAACTTGCCAGTACAATAATCCAAAATATGGAATGGATCCCAAACAGCAAAGTTCTGAATTCTAACTTTTCTCAGTAGTAAACAGCGTGTTACCAAAACAGCTAACTTTCATTCCTTGAAGATGCTTTATGCAGGAGTTGAAAGGAACTGCCCTTAAATGCAAATTTCTAATTTTGTAATGAAAGTTATCTATTGACCGAACAAATTTAAGTAGACTTTCCCACAGCACTTTGACTACTCAAGTGTGGTTGCTTCTTCTGCCGACTGCACTGGGGGCGTTCAGCACGACTGACTTAAATGCCCCCCTGGCCAGCCAGGCATGAAAGCAGACAATGTCTGGCCAACCAGAAAGGCACTGACCAGAAATAAGGGCCTCTGATTGGCCCGTTTGAACTTAAGGGAATTTAGGCTTCCAGAGGCTTTCCTCTGGCTCCATTCCAATATTTAATATACGGTTTATTCAGTCAACAAGCTTTTGTTGAACATCACCTTGATCTCAGGGCAGTATGAGATCCAGGCACTTACCCAGGGTCTGTGTTTCCTTTGGAAATGAGGCACAGATGAGACTGTGGTGTCTTTATGTGATATGGCTTATTTACACATATATACAACCTGAGCCTTTGATGGAGGGGTTCACAACATTAGCATTAACCCCAAGAGGTTCATCATCATCATCACCATCAATATATATATTAACACATTTAAAAGGCTGTAGCATGTTAATCAGTCAAAGGCTTGGTAGAAGAGGAATGTTTCTGCCTGGCACCTAAAGATGTATAATGAAGGCACCAAACGAACCTCCTTGGGGTTTCTGCCACAGCTGCATCCTTGGGTTCAAGAAGAAATCACCCATGGCTCTCCCTCTGCTTTTCCGGCCTTCAAGCTTTCTCCCTCTAGGTCACATCACAGCAAAGTCTGCTCAAAACTCTGTCCTCCTGATTATCTAAGAGCTGGAGGAGCTGCCCCACCCATTTGCCCTCTTGCACAGAGTCCCCTCTCTTTTGCTTTCTTAATGGCCCATCATCTTTTCCTTTGTTCTCTCTTAATGGCTCATCTCCCAGGTGATTACATCATAAGGCAAGTAGCCTGCCTTGTCTTTTAACCTTTGCTGGATCCGGGGGATCAGGAGGCTTAATTAAATTCTAACACTTACTGGGTCCAGGGATTTAGGGGAGTCTGACACCCCCCCCAAACTCGCAGCAATATATATTACCAGGTTGGAAGTGGGTAGGCTGTGTGCCAGACCCTTCTAATGACTTCATGGAATAGTCTTCCTGGTGAGGTGATGGCCTAGGAAATGGCCATTAAGGGAACAAAGGAAATGGCTTAATACAACCCGCTGCTCAACTTCCTGCTAGTTAGAAAGACAAATGCCAGAGTTGAGAATACAGCTTTTGGCAGCTCAGCATCCAGTGAGAACAAACCAGTTCCTGCACCTCTATGGTAGGGCCAGATTGTATTCATGTGTAAACCAAACCATATATCCTAAAGACCCCATGGTTTCTGCCTCACTCTGAAGGAAACTCAAACCCTGGGTGATTGCCCAGAACCTCCAGAATCTCACACCACTCAGAGATTGCGGTGGCCTGCTGCAATGAGTTAAAGAAAATGTTTAAAAATACTTTTATTAAAAAACCAGAAGCCTTTTTATTGGGTATAGTGGGTGAAGAGATACCAAGGGAAGATAAAAGACTGTTTATATATGCAACAACTGCGGCAAGAATTCTCTCAGCCCCAAAATGGAGACAACAAGAAGTACCAATGAAAGAAGAGCGGCAGATGAAGATGATGGACTTTGCAGAACTGGCGAAGCTGACAAGAAAAATCTGAAACCAGCATGATCAAGTATTCCAAAAGAGTAAATATATACAATATCTGAAAGATTATTGTAAGCAACTAACATGACTAGCAGGGTTGTCTGAATACTTGTAATGAGAATTTTTCTACCTTTCTATATTTATTTAAATTTTGAGCTATTTTGTAATGAGTGTAATTAGAATTGGAAAACATACAAAATGCAATTATAAAGGTTAATTTTGAAAGCCATCAGGCTGGCGGGAAGTAAGTCCATAGACTCTAAAGAGCCAGGGAACTGAAGTGGATAACAATGATGTGAATGTATATTATTAAATGGAAAATAAATAAAAAAAATATACAAAACAAAACAGAGATTGGGGTGGCTTGCAACAAGTTGGTTGCACATCAACTCAAAATATGGCAGGCATCTTGTCCTGTATTTCCCTCTTTCCCCAGGCCTTTTCCTTCCAGAGAAGTGGCGAAGAAAGTAGGGCATCTGCTGGTGATGGCAACATAAATAAAATATCGAGGGGGGGTATCAGGTAATCAGCCCCCCTGCATAATCAATCACATGACAGGACACAAGCGCCATTTGAATTACCGTGCCCATCAATTGGGGGGGGGTGCAGTCCCCTCAAATATTTTTTTTGGGGGGCGAAGACCCCTCACCCCTTTGGAGTCGCCTCCTGCGGCAGCAGCCGCAGGACCATCTGGCCTCCCGCCGGCTTCGCGGGACACCTGGCGGCCCCTCCTGTTGCTGCTGCTGTTGTCATGGCTCCTTCCCAGCAAGCAGCGCCCGCTCCGGCGGCGCCGAGATAGTTGCCTGGCCGGGAGCGGCTAGGAGAGCCGGGGCCGGGGGAGGAGAGCCCGGCCGGATTCATCGGCCGGGCGCGCGTTTCTCCGAGGGCGCAAAAGGAGCCGAAGGGGACCTCGCCCGGCAGAGAGAAAGCGGGTCTCTCTCGACACCCGCCTCTCCCCGGAGACGGACAAAAGACTGAACCTCAGCTGAACTTCGGGAGGGCGAGGGTCACCCTCGGCCCAGCCGGGCTCGGGGCGAGGCGAGGCGGAGGTGCAGCTCGTTAGGCCGGAACGGCGGCGCAAGCTCCTCGCGGGACCCGCACTCGACCACCGGCGCTGCTGCAACTGTAAGGCGCTGCGCAAACCCCTCCTTGGATCTCGCTCTTTCCTGTCTTTTGGGAACCTCCCCTCCCCTCTAAGGGAGCATCCCGGTTCGGTCGGGAGCATTAAGGGGGGCGCTGCTGGTGGGGGTGGGGGGCGCCAGCCTCGTTTTTCCAGGGGGGTGGAGAGAAGGGGGGTCGTGCGCGCCGCTGCGCCCGCGGAGGGCTCGGCCAGGCCTGGCCTGCGTGGGGCGGGGGGAGACCGGCTGGCGGAGCGAAGGCCGCCTGTTGCTTCTTGGGCAGGAGCTGCTGGCGCTGGCCCGGTTCCAGCAGCGGGACCTGCCGGGGGGGGGGAAGGGGAGGGGGCGGGTCTCGGTCCGGGTCTTCACTCGGCGGCTGGACGAGGAGGAGGGATGTGGCGGGCCGGTTCTGCGTCTGCCGCGGGGAGGAGGAGGAGGAGGGATGGGGAGGCCCACCAAAGCGCGCCTTCCCCGGCCTGGCCTGCTGGGCTCCGTCTCCCCCCTCCCTTTCCTCGGGCGAGGAGTTTCCTGCGGTCACGCTCCCTGCTCGCCTTCCCAAGCAGCTCTGGTTCCTACTCTCTGGTCTCTCTCTCTTCCCCCCCCGCCCCGCTCCCTTGATCGCCCTGAAACACTTGGGGTTGGTCGTGCTGCGCAGTTAGATGCAACATCTTTGCTTTTTGGGAGGGGGGGCGGACCGGGGAGCGAGCATCCTCTCCCCTCCCGTTAGGCGAACTGAGGAGCTGCGAACGGGAAAGAACTTGCCTTGTTGAGAAGGGGTTTTTTTGGGGGGGGGGAGATGTGCTCCGTTTGCATGCGCGGTGGAGCGGGCTGGGGGGCGAAGGATGCCAAGGAAGCATCATCATCCCCAGTTGAAGGAGGTCTGGCTAGCTTCGCTTTTTCGCCCTCCTCCGTGGAAACAGCTGAAGAGGACGAAAGGGAGGCGAGAACTCCGCCTTAACCTGGGCTGGGCGTTGTTTAACAAGGCTGATGTTGTGTTGGAAGTACGGCGGAAAGATTAATATAGCCCCTCTCTTTCGGTGCACGTGAATAGGTAGAGCTAGGTTTCTAACCTGTTGTAATAGCTGGGAGCACAAAGATAAGGAGTTGATATTTTCTTCAGATACAATTAGCGTGCAATAGAAGAGTTTATTGGTGTGTAGGCAGGAGTAAAGTGAGCAAAACCGTACAGACATCCTGCACGTGCTAATAAATCCACTCCTTTTATCTCGCAGTGAAAATGCCCGATAATCAGCTGATGATCATTGAGGGGGAATTAATAGCAACCCCTCTGTATTAAGGAATAACTGATGTGTCAAATGGTCGTGATCAAAACCAGTGTATGAGCATAGTCCTCACTGCTTATAATATTTGTATCATGATGTGCCCATTCTGCTGGAAACATGATTCGGCAACGCTTTCCCAAAGCAAGAAGGGGCCAGTCTATGCAAAACACTATTTCTGTGTTTTCAAAATAAATGCATGTCTGTAGTAAGCCCCAAAGTTCCAGTTCAGAGTTTAAGTGCACTTCAGTCCACTTAGCTCTCCGTTGCATTGCAACTATTGAGTTTTAGTGGTGCACTATCTATTTTAAATCATTAGCTTTCCTGAAAATCCCAACCACTGTAATCTCTGTGGTATTGTGTAGAGATTACCAGACTGCAGTGTCAGACACTTCGTAGGCTTACTTATATAAATTGACGTATTTGACTATCTCTACAAGTGTCGATTCAGAATGATTTACAGTATTGCATACAATGGGTGAATTCTGACCTCAACTAATTGTGCAGATCTGTATGTCTTTTTCTGTAATACAATTAGAATGAAGCTTCAAATGCTATGTGCTTCTTGTTTCTGATTGCGGCGGTTCTTAGTTTAGTTTTCTAAAGGCTTTTATGGACTAGTGAATAACTATAGTACAGTATAAACACTGCATAGCAGTACAGAGACTTTCTCTCTAGTGTTTTTACATATAGGAGGACAAGTGTCTTGGGTTCTGTGTATCATGACCCTGTCTTCAAAGATGTCTTGTATTTACTTGATAATATAGCACCTATTTTAAAGAAAGGTTCACGTGACATTTTGGAGAAGTGTGCTTGATTATTTATGGCAGTCTCCTCTCCAGTAAGCATTTCAGTCCACTCACTGAAGTGAATGCCAGCATATTAATGGATCCTAGTGTGGTCTAGTAAGTTTTCTTTGCTTTGCCAATGACAAAACTACACTCTAAACCTAAAGAGGAAAGGTGGTAGGCAGCCTTTTCAATAAGCAAGTTAGGCTGTTGTAGTTGACTTGAAGTCATTTTGTATCTGGCTGTTTATCCTGCTTTGCTACAGTGACATGTTTTGTTACATTGCACAGATGGTGGGCATTGCAACCCATTGCAATTGACTTGTTGGGCCAGCAAACAGGTTTGAGCAAAGAGTTGTAAGAAGCCCAGATTACGGGTGTGTTCACATGTTATATTCAACACATGTACAATCTCTGCACCTGGATACACAAGCAGTTTAGGGGGTACATTTGTACAGTATTCACATGCAGAGTTCAGTGACTGTACAGTATATGTACTCTGGTGCAGAATTGTTGTACTCTTGTCATACCCAACTGATGTAGTCTCTAGTTTATACTGCCAAGAAAAGAAAATTGCTTCAGTGACATGATTTAAATACATTAAGTGAAACCATTCCCTTTTATTGGCAACAAGGCAAGGCATGCTGAGACTGTTAAACCTCCCAAAGCTGTTTCCTACCAATATTAATTAATTGATTAATTAATTTTTACTTAATTACATTTATATCCCACTTTTCCTCCAATGACTGCAAGGTAGGGCATACAATTCTCGCCCTCCTCATTTTATTTTCACAACAACCCTGTGAAGGAGAAATGGCTGAAAGACTGTAAGTGACCCAAGGTAACCCTTTGGGATTCAAACTGGTCTCCCAGATCCTAGGCCAACACTCTTTTAAGTATTAGACCACATTGACTGCCTTTATATTAAGTAGAAAAAGTTGTGGCAGAAAGGGGAACATAGTTTTATTATTTCCATTTTTTTTCTGCAGTATCTTCTTTTATAACTAAAACACAAGCTTTTGAAATGAAAACACCAACTCCTGTAAGGTCCATAACAATAGATATTAAAATATTGCAGATAAAAAGTTATATCTGTTATTCCCAAGAATATTCATGGTTTTCTTTGATGTAGGCCTTTTACAGCAAAATCCTATACATGTTTACATTCCTTGCAGTTCAATGGGGTGTACAGTAAGCCCACAACTTATACACATTCACTTTGTGTGTATTCAGGTTTAAGCTCTTATCAATTAACAACAACAACAACAACAACAACAACAACAACAACAATAATAAGCAGAGGAAAGTGGGAGGGCATGGGGGGGGGAGAGACTTTGGTAATCCCACCCAACATTGACCTCATTGTGTTTTGATTGAATGGGATGCAAAAAATCACAACGTGGGGAAAACTGTGAAGCCAGCTCATGCTTCTACATAGTTCCATCCTTGTTTCAGACATTGTGATATATCACTATATCACGATGCTTAGCTGGTAATATATTGTGATGTTGAAAACCAGGTTTCGCCCAGCTGTAGCTGTGAGGAAGAAATGCGGAGGGGGAGAACCACTGCACCACCCTGAGATCCTTCTAAGATAAAGGTGCTCTATAAATGCAATAAATAAATTAAAATAAATTGTGGGTTTACAGTACCCCTACACAAATACGCATAACATCAGCCCTAAATGTACTGACTGAAAATATTTGGAGGAAGAGGCAGCATCATGGTGGCCTAACATCCTAAAAATACTGGAAGCAGTCTTTTGACCTACATAGACTGTTCTATGTAGAGCCAGTGTGGTGTAGTGGTTAAGAGCGGTAGTCCCGTAATCTGGTGAACCAGATTCGCTTCCCCGCCCCTCTACATGCAGCTGCTGGGTGACCTTGGGCTGGTCACACTTCTCTGAAGTCTCCCAGCCTCACTCACCTCGCAGAGTGTTAGTTGTGGGGGAGGAAGGGAAAGAAGATTGTTAGCTGCTTTGAGACTCCTTAGGGTAGTGATAAAGCAGGATATCAAATCCAATCTCCTCCTCCTCCTCCTCCTCCTCCTCCTCCTCCTCCTCTTCTTCTTCTTCTTCAGGCATAGTTAATGCTATGTATTCATTCATCCACTAAAACAGATTTCTATCACTGCCTGTTGATCAAATCTTGCCATGAGGCTCTCATAAGACCAAAACGTGAAAGATTCCTGGAAGTTGAAAGCAGCAGCAGAGCAAGCAGCCAGCTGCATAATTAGCAGGACAATTAATATCCCGTTAAAAAAATATACCTGGTGCTTCAAAGAAAACACTCTGGTCAGCCAGGCAAACTGGGGGCAGGGGTGCCAACTTGAATAAAATATTATTTGGGGGGGAGGGGGCGCAGGTAAGCCCCAGCTGGCATAACAGATCCCATGACAGGGCGCGCACACAGAGCATCTGAATGGCTTTGCCCATTAACTTTTTTTGGGAAGGGGTCTGTCCCCCTCATTGGGGGTGGGGAGAAGGTAACCTGGCCCCTAGAAGATTGGGGAGGGGGTTTCAAAGTTGAGGCACCGTGACCGAAAAGTGGTCCCGGTAGCTACCCACCTAATGGCGAAATGGGGCGCGCGGGGTGGGGAGAGAATGAAGAAACTTCTTAACACGTGTTGGAGAGGAGAGCTGGGCCGAATCCGACCCTCGCTTTCTCCCTCCCTCCCGCCGCCCGCGCGCTTCGTTCCTCCCAGAGCAGCCTCGGGGAAAATAGGGCAACTGCCGCCGCAGGATTCAGGGTCCTGGGAACCGGCGCGCGTTTCTCCGAGGGCGCAAAAGGAGCCGCCGAGGGGGCCTCGCCCGGCAGAGAGAAAGCGGGTCTCTCTCGGCACCCGCCCCTCCCCGGAGACGGACAAAAGACGCCCCCCCTCCCCGCGACGCCCTCGGCTGAACTTCGGGAGGGCGAGGGTCACCCTCGGCCCAGCCGGGCTCGGGGCGAGGCGGAGGGGCAGCTGGTCAGGCCGGAGGGGCGGCGCAAGCTCCTCGCGGGACCCGCACTCGACCACCGGCGCTGCTGCTGCTGCAACTGTGAGGCGCTGCGTAAAACCCCCTCCTTGGATCTCGCTCTTTCCTGTCTTTTGGGAACCTCCCTTCCCCCTCCCCCCCCCCCAACGGAGCATCCCGGTTCGGTCGGCTGCGCTGCTGGCGGGGGTGGGGGGCGCCAGCCTCTCTCGGCCAGCCTCGTTTTTCCAGGGGGGTGGAGAGAAGGGGGGCCGTGCGCGCCGCTGCGCCCGCGGAGGGCTCGGCCAGGCCTGGCCTGCGTGGGGCGGGGGGAGACCGGCTGGCGGAGCGAAGGCCGCCTGTTGCTTCTTGGGCAGGAGCTGCTGGCGCTGGCCCGGTTCCAGCAGCGGGACCTGCCGGGGGGGAGGGAGGGGGCGGGTCTTCACTCGGCGGCTGGACGAGCAGGAGGGATGCGACGGGCCGGTTCTGCTTCAGCCTCTGCCGCGGGTAGGAGGAGGAGGAGGAGGAGGGATGGGGAGGCCCACCAAAGCGCGCCTTCCCCGGCCTGGCCTGCTGGGCTCCGTCTCCCCCCTCCCTTTCCTCTGGCGAGGAGTTTCCTGCGGTCACGCTCCCTGCTCGCCTTCCCTTCCTTCCCGTCGCTCTCCCAGCTCCCTTTACCGTCCAGAAACACTCGGGATCAATGCGACGCCTTTGCTTTTTGGGGGGGTGGGGGTGGGGGGGCACCGGGGAGCAGCGAGCATCCTCTCTTCTCCCCTTAGGCGAACCCAGGGAGTTCAAATGGAAAGGAACTTGCATTGCTAAGAGGAGAAGATGCGGGGAGGGGGGGGGGGAGAGATGCGCTCCGTTTGCATGCGCAGTGGAGCGTGCAGGGAGCGAGGATGCCAAGGAGCATCACCCAGAGTCGGAAAGAGCCAGACTTGTCGCTTTCATATTTCATATTCTGTGAAAGCAACCGGAGAGAACTAATGTAAGACTTCCCCGTTTCCCGGGGACAGTCCCCGGATTTACAAATCAGTCCCCCATACAGAATCCATTGAAGCTGAAAAGTGTCCCCGGATTCATTGAAAAATAATCTGGTAACCTTAAACTAAAGCGAGCCGAGAACTCCGCCTTTGCCCTTGTTGGGAGCGGAACAATGAGGGTTAGTTGTGGTTGCGGCTACACACACTCAGGATCATTTCCCTTGGCTAAGCGTTGCTTAACAAGGCTTATTCCCACCCTCCTTGTGTTTAAAATGACTGGTTGAAAAAAAAGTAGAGAAATGCACAATCCTCACACTTTTGGTGTGCTTGAATGGGTAGGGTTTTAGTCTGCTGGGAGCACACAGTTAAGGACTAGATCATTACTCCACATTGGATTAGCCTGGAGCAGAAGAGTATTGACTTTGTGTATATGCAGGAGCGAAGTAAGCAACCCGGTATAGGTGTTATCCTGCACACCCAGCTGCTTTTACATCTCATGCTGAAAAGGCCCAAACGTCAGTCGCTGCTCAACATATTAATTGCACGGGAATTCATATAATCCCCTGTGTTAAAGTACAACTAATGTGTAAAATGGTCCTGATCAAAGTCGGTGTGTGAACATAGTCCCCACTGCCCTTAATATTTGTGTGGCATGTTCCCATTCTGCTGGACACATGATGCAGCAACGCTTGCTCAAAGCAAGAGGGGGTCAGTAGAAGTAGTGTATGGAAAACACCATTTCAGTGTTTTTGAAATTAATGCAGTAAGCACCAAAGACCCAGTTCAGAGCTGAAGTGCACTTCAGTTCACTTAACTCTCTTTCACATTGTGACTGTTAAGTTAAAGTAATGCACTATCTATCTTAATCATTAGCTCTTTCTTTCTTTCTTTCTTTCTTTCTTTCTTGCCAACTATCTCTGTGCTACTCTCTGGAGATCATGTGGCTATCTTTAAAGTGTGGATCTAGAATAATTCACAAGAGTGCAAATAAGGAGTGAATTCTTTCTTCAAGTAATCATGCAGATCTGTAGGTGTTTTGTGCAATACAATTAGAATCAAACTTCAAATGGTAGATGCTTTTTTGTTTTTGTTTGTGGTGTTTCTTAATTTAGTTTTTCCAAAGGCTTTTATGGACTAGTGAATAACTATAGTACAGTATAAATACTGCATGGCGGTACCGAGAATTTGTCTCCAGCGTTTTTACAGATAGGAGGACAAGAGGCTTGGGTTCTGTGTAGCATGACCCTGTCAGCAAAGATGTATTGTATTTTCTTGATAATATAGCACCCATTTTAAAGAAAGGCTCACATGACATTTTGGAGAACTGTGCTTGATTATTTATGGCAGTCTCCTCTCCAGTAAGCAGTTCAGTGCACTCACTGAAATGAATGTCAGCATATTAATGGATCTTAGTGTGGTCTAGTAAGTTTTCTTTTCTTTGCCGATGACAAAACTACACTCTAAACCTAAGGAGGAAAGGTGGTAGGCAGCCTTTTCAATAAGCAAGTTAGGCTGTTGTAGTTGACTTGAAGTCATTTTGTATCTGGCTGTTTATCCTGCTTTGCTACAGTGACATGTTTTGTCACATTGAACAGATGGTGGGCGTTGCAACCTATTTGCAATGACTTGTTGGGCCAGCAAACAATTCTGAGAACTGAGTTGTAAGAAGTCCAGATTAAGGACAAATAGTGGTATGTCCTGTACAGGGACAAGCTCCATGCACTTGGAAGTTAAACAGGCACATGCGTGCAGATGGACCTGCCTCCAGTATTGTATTGAGCAAAAATTTGTAGTAGCATGTTAGCTTTCTGCATGAGCAAAGATCAGGAGGATGTTATTTGCCCATAATACCAAACCCCCAATCCTAAACAGAATTAGGCATGGTTAACGCTTGAGCTCTACAGTGTCTTTGCAAGCCAAAGGGGCAGTTTCGTGTGGCAAAATGATTGCGTGAATTGGCTCCCCTTCTAAGGTGCTTTTTACCATGGTAGTAGATGGTGAGGGAAAGTTCTGGGTTTTAGCATACTGGCATGCAAACTGCTTTGAAAGCCACTTTATCAAAATGGTTTGCTATAAAATTCCAGCAAACTTAGAATATGGCTGTGCTTTCATTTTAGCTATGATGCCAGAAAGTGTAGGTTTGAGCTGGGTTTTGTTGGGAAGAAAGGAAGACTGAAATTAAGAAGGCCTAGTTTTAGCGAAATGTTTAGGACTTTTTCCTTGGTGTGATTGAAGTGAAGAAACCATTCTGTGTCAAAACAGAAACTTATGTTTTGTTAGATCGCTGTTGTTACCTGTGCTCTTTATAATTAACAGAGAAATAGACATTTACATTTATGAATGCCACTGAATTTGATGAATGCGTGCCCTGAACCTTCTGTTGACATGCTTTCCCATAAAGAATTGAAATACATTCTTCTTGTCTTGGGTTAAAATAGAAATCTGCATTAGGACAGCCAAGGTCAATATCAGCTTTAGGAAAGCAGAAAAGTGCCGCTCTGAATGCTGGTATAGATAGCTTTTACCTCTTGTCTCCTCCCTATGTTTTTTTTGACATCCATAGGCATGAGAGCACTGAACCTTTTCTATGACAATTTAGTCTGAATGTTTAGTAGGTTAGTATCTTCTAATGCCCAGATTATACTTTAATTTTTAGATTTAGGTTTGACCAGACCCAGCTTGCAGTAATAAAATTCAAATTCAAACACTTATGGGTTTCTAACAAGAGTATTCATGAGAATTCTAACATGGTATTCATGAAATCAATTGGATTATGTAAATCAGCTGCTTAAATATTTTTAATGTGAATTCTTTTGATGTTTCATTATTGCTTTCTGATCCTAGAGCTTCTAGCAACAGTGCGCTGTGTGTTTATTAGTTTGTATAAGAAAAATATTTTCACTTATTTTGAATTTATTTATTTATCTGAAATTTATATATGCAGCTTTCTTTTCTACCGTCAGAGGTGAATGGAGATGTTGACTGGTTAAATCATGATCAATATTTAAAGAAATGGTTTTTTTGAACAGTAGTAAAGGCAGCCTTACATTTATTACAGAACCCAAAATTAACTGTTAGGAAACAAAGCTAGCACAATCAATTATTAATAACTGCAATGAATTTCTGCAAATATGAGTGTATGTTAGTGCTGTTAAGTGATCAGCTTTATTTGCCAGGTAGTTAGAAGCAACAGGATACTTTACTTACAAATTTTACTTTGGTGGCAGATTTTGTTTTATATTAAGCCAGATAAATAAACAAAAACAACAGAGCAATAAAAAAGCAAAGCAGAAAAGTTGGTTTTGTAATGCAACTATGTTTCTAGATGGTGTGCAGGAGTATATTGGTGTGTATCCCTAAACTGCACAAGGACTCGGGAGCAAGACTGCTCACCCCTGCCTTTGCTGTTTGATGATACCATGATGGACATGTTTTGCTTCATGGAATTTTTGCCAGATATTTTCAAATGCGCTGAATTATCAGTAGGTTGTATTGGATGCAGTGGCGTAGCGTGGGGGGTGCAGGGGGGGCCGGCCGCACCGGCCGCAACATCTGGGGGGGGGCGCGCTCGCACTCGCAGCTCTCTGCCCCTACCTGGCTCACTCACTCTCTCTCACTTGCCTTGCCCCAGGTGCTGACAACCCACGCTACGCCACTGATTGGATGATATGTGTTATTGAATCTTATTCAGATTTGAAGTGAGTGTGTCATGCCCTCCTAAAGCAGTTCTGACATTATGGGATAGATACTTGTGGGCATCATTTTTAAACAGAGCATATGGGTGAAAAATCCAGTGCACACAAGCCAGTTCATGTGGTTAATGTCACAGATACCAGAAAAAGGGACAGAATATACAAAATATCAGAATATTAAATATCAGTGGTTATTTAATGAATAAATCCCAATGGATTTTTCTCTTACTAATCAAGGGAATCTATGTAGACACTTGTTTTGTTTTGCTTAGCTTTGCCTACTGAATAATTTTACAAGGCTTTTACCCTTTTCCTATGCCTTTTATATTTGATTGGGGAAATGGTCAATTTTTGCCCTTCAGAAATTTCACATCTTAAATAGCATTTTACTGGTTTTGATAGATTTATAGTAATTGTATGAACTCTTTTGTGTCATAGTTTAATTGTGTATTTGTGGATATATGTTTAAGCAGATTTCCCCAGATGCAGATCAGTTAAATGCATTGATAAATATATTACTTATATAAATACTGCACTTGTCACATTCCTGGTGTACTTTTTCAAAGTGCATATAAAAGTAGGAATAAATTGGCTGTATAATTTGAGTTTACAATAAATTGTTTACAATAAAAAATATTTCCTATAACAATTAGAATATTCTACAAGTATTGATAAAATAAGAAATAAAATAATAGTGATCATGTCTTTTATCTTTTATTTGTACTTTTGTGAGGTTTTTATTAATTACCATTAACAGTTTTTAAAACCTTTTACAGTTCATATCTTGTTTTAGCATCACAACCACTCTGTAAAACAATTCATACTCCCCCCCCACACTTTTTAGGCAGTTGGGTTTCCAATATAGTGACTTGATTCAGGCAATTCATTTATCCATTAACTGTGATAAACTTTGTCTTATCACTGCATTTACTCTGCATTGCTTTAACCTCTCCAAGCTTTGATAAGACCAGTGACCAAGTTGCATTGCTTGCTGAGAAACAAGATAGTGGGCTCAAAAATGCTAGTTATGAGCAGAATCTTGTGTGTGTTTAAAGAACATGTCATCACAAAAAATAGTGCCCCACGGTTATGCAAGGAACAATCAGTTACAGTATTGAACAGGTAAAGTAGCAACCATATTTCATGGTTATTATGCATCACAGTTTGAGAATAGATCATATTCTTGCATGTGCCTTAACTTTGGATGTAAAATAGTCATCATTTTATAAATTTAACCTGATGCAGCAAGGGGACCTATATGTCTAAACAAGTTTCCTTTTGAGTATCATCAGCTAAAGCCACAGATGGGAATGCTCATCTGAGCGTGGGTGGAGCATAACTAAAGTATGCTTTAAATAGCATGCACATCTTAATGTGTCTCCACATCCTGATGCAAATACTCATGCACAGAAAGGTTTCTAAAATGTGATTTGAGCTGCGTGGGAGTGAGAATGAAAAAAGGAGGCTGTGAAAAACTTCTGAGATTTCAGTTGTGTTTAGAGTAGGGTTGTCATATCTTGAAGAGCAAAAAAAGAGGACAGCCCGAGCCACTGCCAGCCTGAGCTGGAGAAATAGGCACACAGGGCTGCGGCGCCTGAGACCAAGTCTGAGCTACTCTGTGCCTGCACCAAAAACCCCATAAACAAACCAACAAACCCTGAATATTTCTTTTGAAATGTAAAACATCACCTAGGATGAACCTGTTGGCCCCCCCAAAAGAGGACATGTCCAGGATTTCTTGAACATAAACCCTAGTTTAGAGAAACATCTGGATTAACAGTACTGTCCTCGAGAATATGTATTGATTTTAGCAAAAGGGAGAAAAGTAAGGGTGCTCTCTCTGATCCCAAACTTACCTTGTGTCTCTGTTGGTGATGCAACAACACCCAAGCTTTGGGGTTCTGTTCTTATGGAGATCAGGATTCAGTACTGCATGGGCAGCCTCCATCTCCACATTGGGCAGGAAGCCTGCTGATCACATAGGGTTCCCATTCAAGGCAGAGAGCATTGCACCTCAGCCACGGTGAGGCGTGCCTGGCCTGACCTGGTAGCAGAGAATAGGGGGAGAGTGAGCGGCAAAGCTGCCACATGCTCTTCTTGGCCACGGACTGCCCCATGTGCCCACCCCTGGCAGTGCGGGCATATGCTCCGCTGCTGTGCATATGCATCGGGGTGGGGCTAGTGGCCACAGGCCCAGCTCCACTCCCTTCCTTCATGAAATGGTTAATCATGTTGATCAAACACTTGAATGGGGCTTGATGCTGCCAACCCAAATATATTTGCATGAAAGCATTTAACACTACAAAAGAGTGATTGGCAAGGCAGACGAAATGTTTGTGTTGCTTTTTGGGCATCTCCCGGAAGGAAAGGCATGTTGATTTGCTTTCATATATAGTATGAATTCATTTGAACTCACGGCGAAGTGTTGCTCGCAGTGGATTTAATTTATTTACAGTGGGTTGGGTCCAGAAATGTGTGAGCGGAGGTCTGTTCACAGAACGTTCCCCTGAATGGAAGGAAGAGGTGATTTTGGCCCATTTCCCCCTCCCTGTGCAATTTTGCTCGTTCTCTGAAGTTCTGTTCTGGAGCACCTGTGTGCCTTCTAGAACAGTTCTACCTTTGAACTTTAGAAGATGTGCACAGTCATTCATCTGTCTTCGGCTATTTAGCTCACCATCACTTATCTCTGTAGCTGAAGGGCTAGAGGCTTCCTCTAAAACAAAACAACAAAAGGCACAGGAACTTGCTGGATGACCAGATACCAAGTTTTGTGTTTACATGGTGTGATCACAGATGCTTAATATACACACACTTCCCTAATATTGTGTAGCTCTGTCTAGAAGAATCCTAGGGATGTATAAGTAGGATGCCTCACTTAATATCTAATTTCATCCTCTCATTTGATAATGGGGGCTCAGGTAAAGAAGTCTGACTGTATGTGTAAGGCAATTTGCATCTCAGTGTGAATGCCTGAATGGTTCATTCCTCTTTGTGTGGGTGATCAGCTTACAAATCTGTTCCTTTTGCCATTCGCTGGCCTCTGTAAAATTGATAACGTGGCACTTGCACACAAAAAGCTTCCTCTCTTCCATCCCAATGGGAGGTTGCTTCCCTGCGAAGTCCAGCCTACCTAATGAACACGTGGGGCCTGGTTGTCAGTGTTAATTCCAGTAAGACTTGAGAAATGCCATTGCCTGCAGTAAGGGCTGCAAGGCAAAGCCTGTTACTGCACCTTCTATCTTTGGCATCGCATGTTTGTTAATCTGATGCTGTAAGCCTTATAGTTCCCCCGAGGTATTTATTCGAAAATGGATTTGTGAAATATTAAGAGGACCGGTTTAATGAAGCACGGTGAAACTTCTGTTTGGAAATTATGTGTTCAAGTACAAAAAGAATTCTCACAGCTATTGGAGGGGAATTGCAGGATACATGCCTTTTTAACGAAATGCCGAAGGTTCAGTCAAATAGCATGGGATGGTGTGTTGTAGGTAACAGAGTTGCAAAATCCAGGGACTTGCCCTGCCTTCATTAGTGATGGTGTTTTCTTTATATTATGTGTGTGTTGCACTTTCTGTTTGTCTTTGCAGCTGTGTATAATTTCCCTTGAATTATTTATTTTGGTGAAAAACAAGCAAAAAAAAAAGTTGCCCAGTGGTTATGGGGAGCATAGAAAAGCAGCCATATTGTTTCTGTTTTCTACAGCTACATATTTCTGCAGCACCCCACTTTCTCTGCCCCTCTTTTCCTCCATCTCTTCATGAGAGTTTGCATAGTGGGTTTTAGAACCTGCATTTTGAATACTGCAGCATAATGTTTGTTAGCATTTAAATAAAAAGAAGCTATTGTTGTACGCCTGTGCTAGTAAATTGCCTAGGACAGAGTGCCAGTTCAATCTCTTACAACACAACATCACTGTGGCGTTGCAGTGACACGACAACTGCGCAAACGTTTGAGATGAGGTATCTAATTAGCTTGTTGTTCACTTTTTGGACTACAACTAATACAGAAATAAGAAGCGATTGATTGAGATTCTGCTAGATCAGTCAGTCGGGGCGGGGGTATGGTTCTGACATAGTAGTTTTAAATTCCTGTTTTTACAGCTTAGTGTTTAAAATCTTTCTTCCTCCCACAGTTCTCTTGTAGGAAGACCTTGAGCTGCTGACTGCTGTTTGGTGAAGTATAAATTAAGCAAGTGGAGGCCATGTTTGAAACAATAGGTAAGACATGATACCAAAACACATTTACATACTTAACAAACCCTTTTCATTCTCTTTTTAAAGAGCTATGGTGAACTGTGTTTCCTCGTGTTTATCCAAATTCAGGAGAAATACGTGCGACGTTCATTGGTAAACAGTTCACTGAGATGAAGTCCTGGTGGAGATTAATGTCTAAGACTGCTGGCAAGAAATGCTTATAGATCTATATGAAGATGTATTATGCCAAGTGAGGTCATTGGTCCATCTTGCACAGTACTCTTGACTAGGAGCAGCTCTCTAAGGTCTTAGGCAGAGCTATTTACCAGCCCTGTTAGCATTGTTAGAAACAAATGGCCCTTAAACCAAGGTTATATTCGCCAAAATGGAATGTCTAGTTGCCATTTTGGGGCAAGCCGGCTCCAGTGTCTCATTTTTCAAATGATATACTGACTGCGATTGATTCTCAGTTAAACATCTGGCTAGCTCAGATGACTACCTTGAACTAGGTTAAGAACTTTGACAACCTAAAGCATGGCAGTGGGGTGGGGAAAGTGAAGTGAAGATGCACCTCTAGATGGTGTAAATGCCAGGTTACATTCTGGCGCCCTGGCATCTTCACTGGGTCGCAAGTGACCGATAGCCAGGTGCAAAATGCACCTGGTGCTTGGCTTATTTCAAACACTGCCTGTTAGCTGCTAATTTTTAGCTAGAGATTGAACCTGGAGCCATCTGCATGTAAAGCATATTCAGCTATGGCCTCTTGCAGATGTGTGTTGGTGTCCAAGGAAGAGCTGAAGTTGACCTCATTAGTTAAGCCAACACCTGAAGCAGATAGTAGAACAATGAAGCAAGGTGAGCAGGCCCTGGATGTGGAAGACAGCTGTGGCTCAATCTGGAACAGAAGGCCAAAGGGCAAGACAAAATAAACAGGGGCCTTCAAAGGCATTTCGGATGGAACAAAGCCATGTCTCAAGTAGTATGGTTGGAAGGACATTCACATATATGGATAGAGGAGAATGATTGGACAATGTTATTGGTGCATCCATCAATCAGTGATTGGGCCATATGATTACTATTGTCTGGAAAGGAGGACTATACATTCCTGAGCTTCAAAACAATGGTGCATCCATCATTTTGTGTTAGCTCCCTGATAAAAATTCATCCAGGAAATCAGAATCCATTTGGGCCATGGGTTAACTGTAGAAAGCTAAAACACAGTCACTTATAAGTATAATTAAATGGATATTCTGCTGGCGTTGTGCTATGACAGGGCAATTGGATGCAATTTTCACTAAACCGGATGTTTAAAAAAAGTGTGTGGAGACATCCATATTTCCATCTTGTTTTAAGAGCTGATAAAGTAGCATGTAAGCATCTATGCCTAACAGTATATATGCATATTAAGGGTACCAAGTAATAGGGAATATTCTTTCAGATACTCACCGGGCCCTCCAGGCAGTGGAACGCCTGCAAGCTAAGTTACGGGAACGAGGTGATACAGCAAATGAAGAGAAACTGAGTTTACTGAAATCAGTGCTGCAAAGTCCTTTGTTCAATCAAATCCTCAACCTTCAGGCTTCTCTTCCACAATCAAGAGATCAGGTAGGATGGTAACATCTCCAGGGGAAAGAGGAAATGCCAATACGACTTTGTCAAATCCTTTTATCTGATAACACTCTGAACAGCTTGCAAAAATAGACACCAAACAGTAAAAATGTCCAAAATTTTCCTTGTAACTTAGCAAGTTTGGCCTTCTTAAAGTTAATGTATGCAGTTTTCTCACTGAATACTGATTATAGGTAAACCTGTAAACTTTAGGAATACTGTTACTACTGAAATTAGGATAACTGGTATCACACACTATTTCCCCCAAGGTTTTTTGTGAAGAACGGTGCCATTTAACCTCTGTCAGAATAGCTTGAGAGTTGTGGGGATTCATTCTTTGACCTTATTTTTAGCTGCTGGAAATAAAAGAGAAGTTTTACATTTGCACTGACATTGTGAGACGAATATATATATATATATATATATATATATATATATATATATATATTTCACAAAATTTGGATACCGCAAAGACTTCAAAGTGGTTTGCATAAAAGATAAAACAATAAAATTATTATTGCTAAAAATGTTACAACCGTTTGCTAACTTGTGCAACACAGAAGAATGCTGGTGTTAAGCCCTGCCTTGAGTTATGTGACGCATGCCTGTGGAAACATACCATTCGTAATGAAGGCCTGACTCCAGCCATTATCAGGAATGTGATAAGAATGGAATGCAGTTGTCATAAGGAATATGAATCGCTAACAGTGCAGAACTATACATGCCCACTCAGAAGTAAATCCCATTGAGTTCAAGGGGCCTGATCCTCAGTTAGGTGAGTGTAGACTTGTAGTCTAACATGCCTGGTTTTCACTCAAATGAGTGGAACACAAATGTGTGAGGTGCTGGTCATAGTTTAAATCTAGAGGCAATTGTCACACATCTGTTTTATTTAGTTAAATCTGGTGCATTGAAGCGAGTATAACAACAACAACAACAACATTATTCTTTGTACCCCGCTCATCTGACTGGGTTATGACAAATTTAGTATAACATTAGTATTACTGCTATATATCTCAGCCATTGGCCACCTTTTGAAGAAATGAAAACATAAAAATCTTTTACTGTACTTCTATTTTTTCTTTTGCTAGAAGCAACAGCATCTTTGCTCATCCACGTATAACATGGCTTATTACATTCTGTTATCATTATTACAGTGCCTTTACTCTTCTGCGCTATGTATTTTTTTTAAAAAAAACATACGTGCATTTTTGGGCATAGTTGGGAAAGAATTCATTTGATGAGATACGGAGCTTCCTTGTCTGCATGCTAAAGGGCTGGAAGAACCAAAGCTTAAGGAGTTTTTAGTTATTTGTTTAGAACATTTCACTTAAGCGTGGATGTTTTATAACTGGCGCTCAGATGCCTGTTGATAGGTTGCCTTGTAAGCCTTTTCATTAAAATAAACAAGATTTGTTGCTTATGTTGAGGATTTTAAAATGCAAAGTAAGCAAGATAAGTAGGAAGAAAATCCCAACAGCTAGGGACTAAACCAAACTGAATCAATTCTCTCTTTCAGAGAGAGAAACTGGTACTTAGCCTTCAGCACTCATTTGCATGTCAGCAAGCTAAAAGCAAGCGCATATTTTCCCTCTGAGCGTTCCCACTCTGTCCGTTTTTCTAAGTCTGATGCCATAGCAAAAGCCCGGTGTTTGAAGATAAGGGAGCAACGACAAAACTAAAAGAAATAAAAATAAATTCTGCTCTTGTGATATAACGAACTTCTTAAGTCTTCATTTGGCTTTTGTTTATAATTTGGAATATTTAAATATTCAAATAAAAACAACCGCAACCACCACTCAGTGTTGGCAATCCAGCCTTCGCTCCAACAGTGCTTGCTTCCCCTCCTCCACTGGAAAAGCTCAAAGCTGTGCTAATGAGAAAAATCCCTTTCCTTGGCTGGGTGACATTCTTCAAATTTTTTTCATACAAGTTTGAAGATAGATTTTGCAGGGTGGAAAATTACTGACTGCAGTGTAAGGGGTCTAGCCTGTCTTCACGTGCACCCCTTTTAAGTCCTGTTTCTACTTCCTTAGTGGTTTCTTTCTTTCTTTCTTTCTTTCTTTCTTTCTTTCTTTCTTTCTTTCTTTTGATAGTGGCTTCAACCGGAGTTGCATTGAGATGTAACTATGCTTGCTTTCCTTTGATTTGTAGCCTGTGCACAGCCCCAGCTGGAAAAAAAAGTGCTGGAGTTCATCTTCTGTTCCACTGGGAAAAAATATGTGAAGAAAAACAGCAGAACCGGCCAACTGGTTCTGTTGCAGGCAGTTCTGACGTTACTCTGAGGCTGTGGTATTATGCACGCTTACTTAAATGGGTCTAAGTCCCATTGAACACAGGACTGATTTCTGAGTAGACCTGCACAGGATTCTGTAAATTGCAGAACTACTTAATTACCCTGAACACCAAACCATCCAGCGTGGATCACCTCAAATCCCTATACATAGTCTCCTATTGCCTGTGTCTTTCTACCCAGTCACAGATTGCTCTTGGTTCAGTGCTTCCACAGGACTGTCTCCTGCTTTTAAGAACCATGTCTGTACCAATGTTGCTTCAATTAAGAAACTGAGCTCTCAGAGAAAGATATCACAAGTCGGAAGTCCTCTGTTAAAATCATGGCGCTGTGCTAAGCACCTTCTCCATCCTGGGGAAATTATAAACAGTCAGTGCAGAAGGTGCTGGACACAAGACTCAGCTGCAAATACAATGTTTTAAGTGCGTTTTGCATGCATTATACAAATGTGACACTAGATGGCATTAGTCTTATACATGGGGGCGTGTTATACATGGAAAAATATGGTACTCCTTAGAGGCATAACCTTTCATGGAAGCCACTGTTGCCATCAGCTTTTTTTAGGCTGGAAAAGAATAAATATAAACTAGGTTCTGAGACCAGTTCAAATTTCCAAGAGTTTTGTGCAACTTCCATTGCTATTTGATCAGGTAATCCAATTGCATAGTTTTCTTTATACATATAAGGCAATAAATTCAACCTTGGTCATAGTATCCCTGTTTTCAGCAGTGGACAGCGCAGTGGGGCTGCGCCGCTTACCTGAGCTCCCCTCAGCTGACTTGTGCCTGCATACTGGGAGGGAGAGGGGAGCGCAAGGAGGCTGTAAGTTTTGTGCAGTTCAAAGGCACCAGCAGGAGCACCGGATTGGCTCTCCTGGTGTGCTTGCAGCACGCCAGCTTCATCGCTGCTTCACCTCTTGCCCTCTCCAACTCAATATGCAGCATCAACCTGGCACATAGGAGCTCAGGTTAAGTGGCGCTGTGTGTTAGTGCCCATTTTAAGCACAGAAACCAACGCCATCTTTATGTGTTCCTACATGCATTGACACCCTAGCTCCACCTTCCTAGCAAAACTTGTGCTCCTGTAGGTTGCAGATGAAATGCTTTACCAAAGAATGTGTATTGAACAAAGAACAAGCAGGGATCTCCTAAATTTCATTGCCCTTGCTCTCCTTCTCTTCGCTCCTTTCAGTGTGAGTTAAGGCAAAAGTTTTTGAAATAAGTGCTCACTCTCATTTTGTTGCCTAAAATGCTGACATTCCATAAATGCAACTGAAGTAGATTTTTTTTTAATTGGGTAACATTTCAAACAAAATACAGAAAGTAGCATTTGATTGCAGTGAAAGTTACCCAAATGTACATTTTATCATATATTGTGGCACCGAAGGGTGGTGGGTGTTTTTTTTTTGTTTCCTTCCAAATTATGCCAATATTGCAGATGTTATATACAGTAAAAGGAAAGGCAATTGTGGCAAATTAGCTTAAGGCAATTTATAGAACAAAGCTATGCTCCTTTCATACAGTACATACATAATCACTTTGCTATAAAGCTACCTCATCATGGAGTTAACGGTGGCTTTTTTTATTGTGAAGCAGAACAGTTTATATGCAATGAAAAATATGACTTACAACTACAAAAGGCATTATTGTTGTGTGGCAATGATCACTGAGCTACTTTAGAATATGTCACATCTGAACTGAATCACATGCAGATACACACACTCAGAGAGTCCTATTGTTTCCTGTGGAAATACTTAATCTGGATGAGCACACACCTGCGTTTCTCTCCCCCCCACCCCAATTTCTTTTATTAAACTTCCAGAAATTCCAGCTACAATTCCAATACATATTAAAAATATATTCTTTTATATTATCGACTTCCCATCCCATTTTCCGAGATGTTTTTCTTATCCCCCTCTTGCTGCATCCTGTTTTCCCTCTCTCTCTCTTTTTAAACAAAAATCGTAATACAACAGTCTCTAATTCTTTCTGTTGCTCATAATTCAAATCCTGCTCATGGGTTCTTCAAATTATAATATTGGTTCAAATAATCCGGAAAGGGCTTCCATTCTTCCAAAAATAAAAACAAAATATCATCAATTGATTCTCTTATTTTAGCTGTTAGCTTTGTTGATTTGACATAGTCCATAACTTTGCTTATCCATTCTTCTTGAGTAGGAACTTCTTCCTTTTTCCATTTTTGAGTGTAAAGGATGCTAGTTGCTTTAATTACGTACATAAACAACTTAGCAATCTTTTTTTTTTTTGAATTTCTGTCCCTAGCAGTGTCAGGTTTTTTGGGCTTACTTTTCCATAATTTCCCATAATGCCCTGCCAACCTACCAGTTCAAAAATGAGTAGATAAATAGGTACCGCTGTGGTGGTAGGGTAAACAGCGTTTCCGTGCGCTCTGGCACTCGTCACGATGTCCTGTTGCACCAGAAGTGGTTTAGTCAAGCTGGCCACAGAACCCAGAAAGCTGTCTGGGGATGAACGTCGGCTCCCTTGGCCTGAAGCAAGATGAGCGCTGCATCCCATAGTCGCCTTTGACTGGACTTAACTGTCCAGGGGTCCTTTACCTTTACTTTACCTTCTAGGTAAAAAGGTAAAAGGACCCCTGACCATTAGGTCCAGTCGTGGATGACTCTGGGTTGTAGCGCTCATCTCACTTTATTGGCCGAGGGAGCCGGCGTACAGCTTCTGGGTCATGTGGCCAGCATGACTAAGCTGCTTCTGGAGAACCAGAGCAGTGCACGGAAACGCTGTTTACCTTCCTGCCGGAGCGGTACCTATTTATCTACTTGCACTTTGACGTGCTTTCAAACTGCTAGGTTGGCAGGAGCAGGGACCAAGCAACGGGAGTTCACCCCGTCGCGGGGATTCGAACTGCCAACCTTCTGATCGGCAAGCCTTAGGCTCTGTGGTTTAACCCACGTCCCTTCCAGGTCACACTTAAGCTGTAGCTGTGTGGTTCTGGTGCCCCTGACTCCAAGTGCATGTGAATAAGGCCAGGAAGAATCAGTTTGAGAGTAGGGAATGCCACCTTTTCCTTGACAGAAGGCCCTCTGCCCTGAACTGGTGAATTTAACAGGCAGAAATTAATCAGACCATCTTTCCCATTCCCTGTGCAGAGAAAAATAGCACGTGTTCAGTTCCTTCTCATTTCTAAAGCTGTTGGGGATTTCTTGAGGGAAAGGCGCTAATCCTAGCTGGAGCCAGAGTAGTACAGTAGGTCAAAATTCAGATACTTATGTGACTGTGACGTTCATGTGCTAGCTTTGGGCAAGTCGCTATGTCTCAGCCCTCACAGGGTGGTTGTGGAAGAGGCCAGACATGTAGGACACACTGAATGTTGGAAAGTGTTACAGAAATGATTGGTGTATTCATTGAACAGGTATTTATACAAGAGTGTCATTCTGCATGACTTGAAGCTGTCATGCCACTTAAATTGTTTACTATTGGCCAATTGGATTCACAGTGGCTAATTCCCCCCCCCCCCCCATATGCTGTACCTGAGTTACTCTCTCATTTTTCTGTTTGGTTTGGTTTTACCCACCCCCTCTGCTGCCCTGTAATGCAGTAACCAGAAGCCACTTTGGCTGACATAGTCTTTTCACATTAAGCTAATCTCTTTTGAACATGCAACTCAATTTCTTTAATTAGCTTTAAGAATAAAGATCATTAGAGTGGAGTGCCACTATCAATTACTATGGACGAGTTAGTAGTCAATAATACATCAGAACTCTACCATAGTCTATACTAAAGCATTATTAAAAAACAACAAGTCTTAGGATCTTGAATTAGATGAATTAAGGTTATGTTTTCATTCTTCTCTTCTGCAGCTGATCTAAAGGCATACTAGGAAGCTGTGCTCCACTTTTTCTAGGGTGGATTTGATTTAAATCAAATCGATTTAAATCACGATTTAAATCATTAGTCAGTAAGACTTGATTTAAATCTTCTTCTTTTTTTATTTTACAGAAAGGCATTCCTGCTGGTATAATCTTAATATTTACAACCAGATGAAGGTTTCATTTTTGGAATAATAATTTTTCAGAAGAGTTTTTACAGTTATATCAAAAATTACTGATATGGTTATATTGTTAGAAATACATACACAGATAATTATGAAATTATTGTGAGATTTAATAAGTTATCTGTTTATATTTGGACAACTTTTCTCCTTTATTGGAAGGAGAAAAATAACCGTTTCCTTAATAACAATTTAAACAATTTAACTCAAACAATAACATTATAGTATATGTATCCAAGTTTGTTAACTGATGTGGTTAAACTTTTTAAAAAACATTAGACTGAGTTTCAGCACACATGAAAAACTTAAAACAAATCCTTATTTCCTGATGGCCTTTGGACTATAACGTAACTTAAGTAGAAAACTATCTTTAGAAAGATTTTTTTCCTCCAAAAGCATTTTATTTTAAAAATCCAATTTAAATTAAAAAGATTGATTTAAATTAAAACAAAATCCAATTTAAATTAAAACAATCCATTTTTTAATATATATATTTAAAAAATCATTGATTCACCTTGACTTTTTCCCATTCTACCTTTGGAAGGGTAGTAAGAGAGAAATATTTTCTTTCTAAAGCAGTTTCTTTGCATTAGCAGAAGCATGCTATGTTGTTCCCTAAGAGAGGGGAGAAGTAATAGTTTGATGAGCTTCCAAGAGCTGTGATTTGTTAAAAGCATTGAAGCCTCTCCCCATTTTATATTCCAAGAAAGATGGCCTTTGTTTTCCTTATGAGAACATTAAGCCATCTTTTCCAGCATTCTGTCTTTTGACAGTGGATGCACTCAAAATAGCCCTTAGGCTGCTGTAGAATGATCTATCCAAATGATTCGTTTGTAATGTCTAAGATCTTCTCCTGGTGCTATATTCCCAAAGTTTAGAAATAATCCTACGGACCACTGCTTCTTTCAGCTGGTTTCTGCTGGCTATAGCATTTGCAATGTGTCGTGATTTCTAATTGTAGTTTTATTGCTTCTTTTATTTCTTATGTTCCATAGAATTCAAATGGTAATAAAGGAAAATATAATATAAGGAATAAAAGAAACAATGAACATATAATTGAAAATCAATATGAATATTAAATGCAGACGCACCACGGTTTGGGACCCCAGACATACCTAACACAAGTACATAAATATACAACATTCTGTTCATATATTAGAAATAATTGAAGAGCACCTTATCTCCCTACATAATAATTATTAGCAATCAATAAGCAATATAGTTTCAGAAAGTATAGTATACTATGCAGAAAAGCTGTTATAGTTATCTGTAGCCATACCATATCTGTTTTTTATACCTTCAATCCACAGAAGTAATTTACTTCTAAAAATTTCCTTTTTTTGTTTTCTGTGACACAGTTGGACCATTTCAAACCATTTCTGCTACTGTAGTTGCTTGTTGTTGCATATTTGAGCTACTGACAGATTGACAACAGCTAATAAATTTCATACCAGTTATTTGGGGTTTAATGTGATCATCTAGATAGCCCAACAAAATTGTCCAAGGATTTAATGGTATAACCTAAAGGGTCATTAAGTGTGATTAATCTGATTACTTCTTCCCAATATTTCTTTATTAATGGGTGAGACCACCAGATAGGCTTCAAATCTGCATTTGAGGATCCAAACCTCCAGTCTTTGTCCTAACTCCCAGTGTATATTTTTCTCAGTCTATGTGGTAAAGCAATTGGTAATGTTCACTTACGTTTTCTAGTCTTTGGTTATAAATTTTATGCCATTCCAGCTCAGGTTTCTCTGTCCATCACTTCCTTATATTTCTTCTCAAACTATTGCCAAAAGCCCCTTTATTGTTTTCCTTCTAAAAATCTTACCGTCTAAAAGCCATTTTCTGTGCCCTCATGTTCCCCGCCCCCCAAAATAACTTCTTAACTGCCACTAAGAAAGTCAATGTGTGGTTATACTAAATTTCAATTACAGTTGACTTTTAAGTCACCAGTGTGTACAACATTTATCATACAGTGTTCCATTGATTTGTTTCATGACTTCTGTAGTGTTTTAACTTTGTTTTGAACACGTGTCATATCATTAAGGGCATGATAAACCTCCAATGTTGGATTATGTTTGGGCTTTTTCTATTTTGTTTTGTGTGTTTTGCCCAGTAGCTGCTTGTTCTTGTGTTCTTCACAACTGAAATCCAGTAATGTTGCATAATCTTTTAGGTACATGTTGCACCTTCTATCTCCTCATCTGGCGAACTCCTACAGCTTTCTCATCATGCTGCTATTGTGGAAACTTCACTCCCAAATGAATCCTATCTGTTGGCTCAGCAGAATGGCAGTCTTTCAAGTGGGCTAGAAGCAGCTGCCCGATCTCCTCAGATTATTGTGAAGTCTGCTAGTGATGACTTTGAACTACTGATCAGAAATATGGCACAGGTAGGACTTCATAACTTGAATTAACTGTCTGGCACTGTGGCCTTCTGCTAGGGCAGACAGGTCCAACCGGTTGACCGCAATCTACAGGTAGATCCCCAGATGATCTAATTGATCCCTAAGTGGGCAATGAATGTATCCATCCCCACCCCCCTTGGGCAGTCATTAGGTGCCCGCTGCTGGCGATTTGGGAAATGAAAGTTGGCTTTAGCGCCGTGTGTGTTTCAAAGCTGTGGATTGTTTGGTGTGCGAGTTATGGCACCCCCCTTAAAAATAACTCCACAACCCTGTGCATTAGTCCCCAAAAATAGCTCTATAGCTCATGGTACTCTCCCCTAAAAAAGCTCATCAACCCTGTGCAATCATCCCTCCAAAAAGCTCAACAACTCTGGGGCACTCCCTAAAAAAAGCTAAACAACTCTGGGCAATCCATCCATCCCTCCATCCCTTCCTTCCTTCCTTCCTTCCTTCCACCCTCCCACCCACCCACCCACCGACCCACCCACCTAGCCACCCCACGCATGCTCCTCCTCTCTCCAACGACAGTGGGTAGATCACTGCCAGTTTTCCTATACTGGGAGTAGATTGCAGTCTCTTGGGAGTTGGACATGCCTGTGCTAGGGGATTAGGAACATGCCACAAGTTTTCTCGATTTTTATGAGCTTTGCCTCCCAAATGTTAGCACTACCTGTAGTTACTCCAAACGCAAGTTCCTAACCCACTTTTGCATGGTTGCAAACTGTGATTTGTCACTAAATTTGGTTAGTGAACATGCTGGTGGATATGTAAAGGTAACCGTACTTAGTCCCAAAACTTGAAAGAGAAGGGTGAAGAGATGCTTCACTGTGGGATGCCCAGACTGCCTAACCACAATGATCAGAACAGGACCCGTTCATTATGCTCCTACTGGATTAATTATTGCCTGTTTGTTTATTTGTAATTTGTTTCATTAAACGTGCACAAACTTTGAAACCACATTGCTTCTGAATTTGTTTCAAAATGGTGCTGGTTTTTCTTACAGGGACGCCTTGTTGAAACCATAGAACTCGTGAAGCCTCTAAGCGGTGGCCTAGGCTTCAGTGTAGTTGGCCTGAAGAGTGAATATAGAGGTGAACTGGGCATATTTGTGCAGGAGATTCAAGACGGAAGTGTGGCACAAAGGTGAGATTGCCAGGAACCACTTTCTTAGTCAGATTTTAGAGATGGGAAGAAATCTGTAAGAGACGTGCCACTTTTAGTCATGAGCAATAGTATAACAGCTACAAAGGGATATATTGCTCACGACTGATAGCTCATTGGAAGTTATAAAGATTGTAATATTCATGCCATTCATGTACAGTTTGAATTTCAGATCTTTCTGAAGTTGTTCCTTTTCCAAATTGTTTATCTATTTTTTAATCATTGTGTTCATTTATACTTGTTGCAATTTTTCTTTGTTATATGGCAAAGGATAAGGACTGCCCAGAAAGTTTCCCACCCTTTTTAATATTCTTTTGGGAGCTGCCCAGACTGGCTGGGGAATGAATGAATGAATAAATAAATAAATATTCCTAAATTCTTATGACCTCTATTTCCTCTTCTCACACTCTGTCCCATTGCAACAGTATACTGTTTGCCTGATATATTGTTAAATCCTTCCCCTGCCTAGTTTTTCTTTTTTTAATATGGTGAATCTGTTGGTTTCTATAATTTCTTTGATTCTTGATATTTCTTTGTTTCATTCTTCTTCTGTATTGATGTGTGTATTCTGCAGGTTGTTTTGTACTGTTGTGGGAGCTTTTGGTTTAAAGGGCAGCATATAAATTAATAAAAATAAAAATATTTTAAAATTCTATTGATTTCAGCAGAAGAGAATTAAACATGAGTTTCATTCTCCCGTTGGAAGCAATGACACTTGACAGGACTTAGTTTGTGACCAGTATGTTTTGGGCACATAGGTTTTAAAGACTGTTTAATAAATTTATTGATCCTAAAAAGAAACGTGGATTAGGCTCACAGCTTACTTTTATTCCGCTTACTTTGACTCAAGTCTGAAGAAAGGCAGATTATGTGATTCCCTGAAAATAAATTCTCCACCAGCAAATGAATGAATCCCTTTCGTGATTAAGTTAAGAGCAGAAAGATGTCCCTTCCAATGTAGTTTCCTTCTTCGGTTTTAAAGAAGGAAAACTAGTTTCCTCCCCACCTCCCTCTTACACACCTGATGGCAGTGTTTGGTAAGTAAACTGTATGGATTGATGAATATTCAGTACTTGTACCGTGAATGAAGTAGAGCACATGCTCTGTTAAGCAGCAGGCTCAAAGTCAAGAATGAAGTTCCCAGGCTATAGCTGGAAGAGCTGGAAGCAACCCACTTGTAATATGCTTAGTCTCGGATGTGGGTGCAGGGAGAGGGAACTAGCTGTGGGGTGAAGCCAGGAGACAGTGGCAGTGGGATTAGCTTCAAAGAAAGCTGATCACCAGGGTGCCAAAATAGTTGCTCACAGCAAAACTGTAGGGAAAGATTTTTTCTAAAAAAAAAAGTTTGGGTGGGGAAACAGAAAAACAGGATTAAAAGAAACTATTTTGGAAAAACTGACAAACTAATATTTGGTGGCACTTAATTTTGATCATTTCTTTTACCCTTTGCTTGCCTACGATAGAGATGGAAGGCTGCAGGAAGCCGATCAAATCCTCGCTATTAACAGGCAACCCCTTGACCAGACCATCACACACCAACAGGCTATCGGGATCCTACAGAAAGCAAAGGATTGTGTCCAGCTGGTTGTGGCCAGGGGCGCCTTGCCTCAGCTTATCAGCCCTGTGATTTCTCGGTCCCCATCAGCTGCTAGTACAATCTCAGCCCACTCCAATCCAGTGAGTACACTGTATGAGCATTGAAAACAAGCATGCCTTCCTTTTCTTAGCTTGTTGGTGGTTGCAGTTTAAATGCTGTTTTCCGTAGTCTTGTAGACTAATCACCCCTTGCCTCAAGGTCAAGATAGTCATGCATAATCTTCTCCCAGAACATTAAGCAGGCGGTTGAGTGAAACTGCATCTCCAAGGGAAGTTTTCCTACGCTGTCAATTTGTCTCCTAGTGCTCAGGCAACAATGTTCCTTCAGTAGGAAGGTCAGAGGTGCAGAATTTGTGGCTCTTCACATGCTGCTCCCACCTGGCTTTGAGTTCCCTTTAAGTTCCAGATTATTTGCAGCAGGGTAGACTTGGTGAATCCACAGATGGTAAGAAGCCCATGCCTTCAGGCTCCAAGGATGATGACCAAGTGCCAGTCAAGGTATCAGACCCATTTGGATTGTAGGCAAGACTCCATAGCATTCTACCTTTCAGGGAAGTGTCTACATTGAATCACAGCAGCAGCAAAGAACTCACATCAGTACTGCCCTCTAGACCAATTCCACCCATCACTGACATAACACTCCCTAATGTATGTACAGCGAATCATGCAAGAAGCGATCAGTCACCTAATAGTGATAGAGGCTATTAAACCTGTTTCTCCAGAAGAAAGGTCCTTAGGCTTTGACTTAATCTTTTTCATCTCCCTCTTCTCCCCTTGCATACTATTCCGGAGATTCTTCCAACCCTCCAGAACAGATTTTTTGGGGGGTTGGGGGTGCTCAGGGGGTATGCGGGGAAAGAGAGTCTTTTTTTTTTTTTTTTTTTTTTTTGCTAGCAGGAATCATTGTGGTGGCTTCTGCTGGTGCAGTAATTTAGTTGAATACTACCCCTAGTTGCGAAAATTCTGTCCTGAATTTCTTATAATTGAGAAGACCTTGCAATCCAATATTGCCCACCAGTTGTCTCCTTTCTTCAGGTGCCTCATTGTCCCAGACATCCTTGGTTCTTGGCAATCCTGTAGTTAGCACAGTTGTCCTGCCGTTTTCTCCCAGCCAGGATGGACCTTCTCTTTCAGGGCTCTGTCACACACCTAGATGCACCTAACAGAAATCTAACAACACCATGGCTGCAGTCTGCCACTTGGAAGTTGAACCTCAGTCCCTCTTAGCTGCTAACAAGCTCCTTCTATATGCTGGTGTAGTGCATCATTGGAACATCCCTCTACATCTGCCAGTGCTATGACCCACCTCTTCCAGCTCACCCATCTGGGTGAGCCACGCAGAGGATGTTAGGGTAGCTGACATTTCCCCTCTTGGATGCCCTTTCCTGACAAACAAATGGGCAGTGAGGAATTGTGTATTCAATCGCTGGCCAACCTGTGCCTTCTCCCCCACGCTAATTTTCAGAGGCATACTGAATATATCTGAATACACATTGAGCTTCTACCACCTTTACCATGGAGCTTCATTGGATTATGAGGTAGAAAGACATCTCATCACCCATGGCATGCATAATTTTATATCGTTCTGTTACATTGACTGCTTCAGAGCAGTGGGTCTCAATTCCTTTTTCTATACCTACATAGAAAAGAACATGCGTTCTCAGCTACAAGCTTTAATTTTGATTCCTGGTCCCATTTTGAGCTAATTCATTGAGACGGTAAACACTGTTGATTTGCCATTGAATGCGCTCAGAATGAACAACGCTGCATAGTGATTACTCATAGGCAGATTTCTAGAGTGAGGATACAGCCAATATTTAGCATGTTTATAGTTCTGTGCTCTGTTACACTAGAAACAAGACAAATGCTTGTCCTCTATTGTTGTTGTTGTTGAAATTAACTTTCAATATTGATATTTTCAGGTTCACTGGCAGCATGTGGAGACCATTGAGCTGGTGAATGATGGATCAGGCCTGGGATTTGGGATAGTGGGTGGAAAATCAACTGGAGTGATAGTGAAAACCATCCTTCCAGGAGGAATAGCTGATCAGGTACACAAACTATGTTCTTGTTTATAGCACAGAACGATATAGAATTACAGTTTATAAGTATTTTACCTACAATCGTACCTTGGTTTTTTAACAGCTTAGTTCTCGGGATGTTTTGGCTCCCGAACACAGCAAACCTGGAAGTGAGTGTTTTGGTTTGTGAACTATTTTTTGGAAGCTTTGGTTTCTGAACGTTTTGGAAGTCGAACGGACTTCCGAAATGGATTGCGTTTGGCTTCTGAGGTACGACTGTAATTGGTACCCATCTTTTATTTTCTTGAAGTAAAACGAGGGGGTTAGCATTTTTGTGTGGGAAAACTGCTTCATTAATTAAGAGCTGCCCCACTCCAAAAAACAGCAACAATATAAGCACATATCAAAAGGGAAGAAGGAAACGGTTGGAGCTGTGCTCAGTGCCACCGCCCATCCAAGAACAGCACTGCTGCCATCCAGCAGGCGCAGATTCTGTTGCAAAATTATGACTCCCTCATCTGAAGATGCCGCCAGAGGTGGAGAGAGAAAAGGGATGGTCCACTCTCGCCTCAGCTTCTCTCTCTCTCCTTCCCGCTTCACCCCGCTGACTGGCAAGCTCTCTGGAGGTTTCCTCCTATTCTTCTTCCAGCTGGGCTGCCATCTACCAGAAACCATGAGAAGGGAGAGTGCTTCTACAGCTGCCTCCTCCATGGCCAAACATGAAGGTTTGTTTGCCAGAAGCATCTTAAAACCACGGGCTAAGAAGCTGGCTTGTTTAAACAAATCCTAGCTGATATTGGCCACAGTTTATGGTTTAGACAACATGCTAAACTGTGGTTTGGTGTTGTTGTTGTTGTTGTTGTTGTTGTTGTTGTTGTTGTTGTTGTTTGCGCTAAATCCCACTTCGTTTCTTTTCACTAAAACCCTACCAAGCAGTGCTAGGTGCAAAAGATGCTCCCAATTTTCGCTACGCTCTTCTCATTGCAATCCCCCCCCCCCCAAAGCTGCTCTTAAGAGTTGGAAGAAGCCCTGGAACAGTATGGGATGTGGCACAGAGGGTTGCAAAAGGCTGTATATTACAATAGTGTATTATGCTTACTTTTTGAAATATAAACACTAGGCATCTTGGCATCGCTTTTACCTGTGTTTATTATTTTACTGCTGCAACAACAGATTATACATTAGAGCATAAACAAGTTTTTTGAATTCCCCTATATCGTTATTGTTGCAATACTAGTACTGTTAATGCTGTATTGTTTTTAATACTCGATTGGGAGCTGCCCAGAGTAGCTGGGGAAACTCAGCCAGATGGGTGGGGTATAAATAATAAATTATTATAATTATTATAGTAATTTCTTGTTGGGGTGCATGTGTGCCCTCTCTATCTCTCTCTATATATTTTGCCAGTGAAGTAATTGGTTTTTTTCCTCATCTAGCATGGTAGCCTGTGCAGTGGAGATCACATATTGAAAATTGGTGATACAGAGCTGGCTGGAATGAGCAGCGAGCAGGTGGCGCAAGTCTTGAGGCAGTGTGGAAACAGAGTGAAGTTGGTTATAGCCAGAGGCCCACTTGAGGAGCCCACGCCACCAGCAGTTCCTCCA
Source organism: Podarcis filfolensis (assembly GCF_964270895.1). NCBI lineage: Eukaryota > Metazoa > Chordata > Lepidosauria > Squamata > Lacertidae > Podarcis > Podarcis filfolensis. The sequence goes on along the minus strand of NC_139621.1, from coordinate 22,882,717 downwards.
GGAACACCAGTACAAACCTTTATGATGGATAACCAGGTAATGATTTGACAAGGTCAATTTAAGAAGCTGCACTGGCAATAGAGACTTCAATGGTGGTTCATTATTTAGAGTTCATGGCTCACTATTTTCTTAATCCAAAGGCATATAAATAGAGTGTGCTTATCACCATAGTTAAAAATAAATCAATCAATCCCTCACGGTAGTCAGTAGTGCATCGGTGCACTGGGAACTCTGAGGAGCCAGACATAAAAACATGCAAATAATTTCTAACCCACTAACCTCAATGTGCCACTTGAATGATGCTTCAACAACAGCTGAGCAATCAGTGTTTTGCAACACCTCCCACTTACTCTGTGGCAGCCCTTTCAGTCCAGCTGGATTATTAAAACAGTTTCTCCCAATATGCCTCTCTTCCTCCTGCCTCCCCCACCCACCTCATCACCCCCAGTAACCATCAGCCTTTTCCTTTCTGTGCCAGCCGGCACACAGCTGCAGCTCTTCACCTAGGTCAGCTGCTACAACTTCAGCTGCTGCTAGCTGTGTGCCAGCTAGCCAGCTGCCACCTTCATTGCATGCTGTATACCCTTCTCTTCTCTGTTTTGCTGTTCTGGCTCTCTTTCTTTGCTCTCTGAAAGGCTCCCTCAATTCCCCCGCCCCAAATCCCTCTGCGTTCTCCCGTTCACAAACGAGTCCTTCGCTTAACGTTCCGAAGGGATGCCAAGCAAGATTGCGGTTAGTAACATGAGAAATGGGAGAGGCAATCTGAGGCCTTGGGTGTGCAAAAACAAAGAAATACCATGCAGTAAAACAACGCACGTATTTTTCTGCGTCTTAAGAAAGAAAAAAATCTACAGTAACATGTAGAGAGTCTCAGCACCCTGTACAGATAATCTGACAGCTGTCGAACTTGATGTATCAGTTGAGCTGATTTTATTCAGCAAAATGAGGTGCTACTCGGTGGAACTGTGACTGCCACAATTGTATACTGAAATAAATAAAGGAAATAAAGAGGGGATCAAGCTGAAACCTTTCTGCCTGGAGGCATGGCTTGTTCCAGTGACCTCACAGTTTTTCACTGAACTTTCTCCCCCTGCAGTTTTCAGGAAGAATTCCTGAAAGATTATTTGAACCATTGCTTCTCATCAAATGTGTAAGGTTGGGAAACAGTCTTTTAGTCTATAAAGAAGCCTTTATTTCCTTTAATAGTTGAATTTATACTAATAGCTATTTTTAGGGACAAAGAGTAGGCAGCATGGCAGCTTTGCCTATTGGCTCTCCCTGAAATCATCACAAAAAAGCTGCTATTAATTGTTACATGCCCCAGTTCCCAAGTTATTTTTACTTTGCCAAGTAGAATTTGCATTTGTTCAGTTTTACTTAGTGACCTTCCCCTCTCCCTGCCCCTAGAATCCTCTGTGCTCCCCTTTCTCTAGCATACATAGTATGTTACCCATAAGACATCTGTATAATACACTGTTAAATCATGGCTCATCATTATTAGTAAAGGAGGAATTTTTTTAGCAGATCCATTGTGCCACACTGGGTGTAAACAACTGGAGTTCTGCTTGTGCAACAGGACCTCCCTGTTCTCTATCTACAGCACCTCGCCCCACCAAATATGTTTTAAAGGTCTCTGGACATTATCGGATTCAACCCATATGTTATAGGCGAACCTTAGCTCGATTTCCTGTTGAGTTTCATAGTATTGAGAATTATGGCTCTTGTTATGCCTACTGGCGTGGTTGCTCGAGAGCGAACAGGCAAGATCCCCACTGGTCTTTTCAAAAGGCTTTATTATTGGTGCAAAAACATTTACAGTGCAGAACATCTCACTTCCATGTCTTGCTCAGTCACTAGCAGAATCTGAGAGTGGGCGGTCCTTAAACTTTCCCCAGCAGAGTAGTCTCTTGACCCCCATCTGTCGCCTCCCCTCTCTGCACGTAAACCTACTGCGCAGAGAGGGCGTGGCTAAAGGGGGACCTGCCTCACCCCCACTTTGCTCATGCACCATGTCTTGGCTCTCTCTTGCATCCTCCAAGCCCGGCATTTCTTCCCCACTAGAGGCGGGGCTTCCCTCCTCCACGGAGGAAGTGCTGCTTCTCACGATCTTTGGAGGCTCCCTGTGACCCAGCTGCCCTTCCACCTCTCGCCTCTGAGCTGATGGCAGTTCCCTGACAGCTATTATTAGTGTTGTCGTTGGCATATTTTGCACTCAGGTGTCTAAAAGTGAATTGCACAATGGAAATACAAATGACAGCGATGTTAAAATCAGATATGAAAAAAGCAGTAAGCAAAAACTGAAACACTTCTACTACCACTTTCATTTAAAAATACTCTGTTGAATATTTGTTTGTCTACAGTATTTTCAGTAAAACAATTTGGTCATATTCTAACTTGTATTCTAATCTCTACCAGCACAAGGAGTTCCTCTTCTCCTTAAATCTGCTCCAGAGGGATATGGTAACCCCTGCAATAGATTTTAGGGGGCACATGGGGGGTGAAAGAGAGGGTTGGTAGTCCTGCTGCATTCTTGATAATTTTTTGGACTGACGGGACCCGAGCTTAGCACTACATTGAATACAACCCTTTTGTCTTTAAGTGTTAGCTCCTGAATGGAAAGTTTCAGGACCAACTTGTCATTTTATTTGCCTGAGTCACATATCCTCTCGTTATTTCAATTTTAACATATGTGTGCGTATCTTTTATTTTGAAACATTTCAGTAATAATAATATTTACCCTGACCTTTAGTTTACTTCTCTTGCATGATAGTAATATCTGTGGAACTGAATCTTGAAGGACCTCAGAACTGCAAAACACTTCATGGAGCCCCAAACAGCAAAACATTTTGTTTGTTTATTTTCGTTATCTTACTTATTTGCAAACATTTCTTCACGGACAACATTTTAACAAATGTAAGGGAGGTAAACAGCATAAAATCAACAATAAAACAACATCAATAAAACAAGTGCAGAATACATCATAAATCTGTAAATCAGAATAGTACATCAGTATAGCTGGATTGAACTGTATAAATAGGTACTTTGAAGACAACATTTTCAGCAGCTATTTTGGAGGGTTGCCATCTGTACAACTATCATTCCAGTTCCATGCTATCTATTTGCAATTTTGGCACCTGAATTGGTTTGGAAAATACGTACCAAAATTTTTGTCCCTGAGAACTGCCCTCATGGGACATTCTTTCATTTGTTTTTTTTTTTGTTTGTTTGTTTTTTTCGAAGAGAGATGAAGAGACACAAGTTGAAAATGATGCTAATGGAAATATGTTTGATGTGGAACTCACGAAAAACATCCAAGGATTAGGAATAACTATTGCTGGCTACATTGGAGACAAAACCTCAGGTAATATTAAGACCAGATCTGTGGAGGGCTACAGCTTGGTGGCAGACGCCATGGTTTGCACACAAGAGGTCTTAAGAGTTCAGTCCCTGGTATCTCCAGGTATGGGTGGAAAGGACTTCTCACTGAAACCCTGGAGAGCTACTGACAATCATTATGGACAGGGCTCAGGCTATTTTAACCAATTTTCAGGCTCCTTAACGGTGGGCCAAGCGGGACTGCAAAAGCACCATCTTCAGGTACCACTAAAATACCAGTAGCTGAAGGGGAAGGTAGCCAGACCATTACAAGCATCCAAGGTGACCAGGGACCTCCCCACTGCTGGAGAGCGTTAGACACACTAAAGAGCAGCTTGCTTAACCGCTCTCTAAAGCACCTCCCACTCTCCTTTAAATAGCTCACCTGGGCTACCAGCTGCTTTCTTGCTTGCTTGCCTGACAGTCTGTTGTTGCTCTGCAGTTGCATGACTGCCTGTTGGTGGCCGTGTGAACTGCAGCACGATGACAGCCTTACAATTTTATGTATATAGGAGGCTGTGCATGTTCAAAGAAGCCGGCATTTAACTGGGGCTGCCTCCTTGTATGCATCTATGCATTAAAATGTAAGCTTATATCCTGTAATGCGTGGTACAACCCTTAGGGGAAAACGTCTTCAATGAGACTTTGGACTTACATCATAGTACTAAGGTTAAGTGCTTGGGCGTTTTTTGGTATGATAGAGAACAGCGAAATGTCTCTGTGCTGTGTCTGGGATTTTGGACTCGGGTCCTAGGTGCTGATGTAGCAAGAGCTGAAAAGTAAGTTTTAATTGCATGAGGTTTTTCCCTTTTCAACCACAGAACCTTCTGGTATTTTTGTAAAGAGTATCACAAAAGGCAGTGCAGTTGAACATGATGGTAGAATCCACGTTGGAGACCAAATTATAGCAGTAAGTAATCATAGAGGAGTGATTTTATTGAATACTTGCTTTTATTACCCTCACTTTTATGATCCCCATCCCACCCCGTGGCACAGTTGACCAAAACGATTGATTTATTTAGAACCTTACATACCTTTTGTCTAACAGAAAATACACCTTATGCTAAACATTGAATAGCCAGCCATAGGATTGGGCCATCTCCTTGGTGTGGAGACATGTGTCCAGCAGAAGGCTGATTAGATTCAGTGTTTGAAGCTGCTATGAATAGACTGCATAAAAGAAACTGGAATGGATAATTCACACAGGCCTGTTTGTAATAGCTCCATCATCAAATGCAGGTGTCTGTTCCAAACACAGGTTTTTGCATGCCTGCTTTCATTGATCTGCACTTGGAAGCATGGTTATTAATGCTGTACCCATACAGAGAGAAAACACAATTGCTCTGTTCTTCTAGTTTTTCTTGTATCAATCATTTGGTCATCCCAGCTGTCACTGATGACACGAATATATCAAAGTGCTGTAGTTGGTTATCATGTGAACACTTATAACACCAGACTGTTACTCAGCAGTAGTAACCAAGAAGGAAAGTGACTATTTGGTTATGATATTACAAAGCTACATAAACCTAGTCCTTTTCTTTCACAGTGGCTTTGTATAAATCTAAACACTGAAAGCTGAAGGAATCTGAATGTGGTTTTCTGGGATGCTCATATTCGGAGACAACAAAGCAATAATAGATAAAAGTGGCTGGAGACCAAAATAAGATATGACATTTTGCAAGTGGCTAAGATGAGATTTGGCTCATTTTGAATTACACACTTCTTGCACGTTTATCTTCTTTATAGTGGCCTGCTGGAAATTAAAACACATTTAATCATTCAGGTGGATGGAACAAATCTTCAGGGTTTTACCAACCAGCAAGCAGTGGAGGTTTTGCGGCATACTGGCCAAACAGTTGGACTCACGTTGGTCAGAAGAGGCCTTAAGCAGGGAAATCACATTCAACCCCATGAGGACTTCAGTGGTGCTGTTGAAAAGGATTTAATTTTCCAAACGATGGATGTTGGCACAGGCAAAGGTAATTAAGAATGGCTTTGCTTCAAATGAGTTGGATTTTATTTCTCTTTCTACAGCTTATAGAACTGGGGAAAATGGGTTAAATTTGCCCTTAGAGTCTGCATTTCATTTTTTTTAAAAAAATCATATAGGGCTTTCTCATGTAAGGGATTTGTGTTCTCATCCATAGCTTTTATAAAGCTTTCCTCCTGGAATTTCAGAGCTAAATAAAGTGTCAGCGGGAAGCTCCCTGTTTAAGAGAGTCAGCAAAGATATGGATAGAGCAATGGGATATTAGAGATTATTCTTAGTGTTGAAGGAGAATATAGTGGTGTTTTTATAGTGGTGCTTTTGTTAGGTTAGATGGATGGATAGCACCACTGTCTGTGATCTTGGAAAGTTGCCATCAGTCAAAATAGACCAAATGGATTGATTGGCCGACAATATAGGGAACTTGATAAGTTAAAACACTTTCTCCACTACTTTACAAGTAAAACAACTGTACTGTATATGTGACGAACAGCTGAGCTGGTGATGCAGTGCCTTAGAATTCCACCAGAGGGCTGCAGCCTCTCTCTGATTGGCTACTAAGACAGCCAACCAGAGAGGGGTGGAGCCAGCACTTTGGGAGGGCAGATAAAAGGAGCTATTTCAGAGAGAGTGCTAGGATAGGGAGATGGTTTAAGAGAGAGCAGGAGGAAGAGAGAAAGGAGAGACTTGAGAGTTGCTTCTGGTCTGTGTTAGGGCTGGGCGATATCTGGTTTTTGACATCATGATATCTCACCAGTTAAACATTGTGATCTCCCAATATATCATGATGTCTGAAAGAAGGATGGAGCTATGTAGAGGCACTGATTGGCTTCATGGTTTTTCCCACATTGTGGTTTTTGCATAAAACACACACATACACCATGATCTCCAATATATTGCCAGGTCAAAAATTATGAAACCTATATCACGATATGAACTTCAAACCGGTTTTGGACAATGTATTGATATATCACCCAGCCCTAGTCAGCGTGTCAGATCCATTCTGAGGAGAATATTTACAGCTATAGAAAGGAGTCTCTCAGTTTAGATAGAAAGTGGCTTGGGAGAGTATTCAGACAAGAGTTAACTGGAGGGCTGAGTTTGAGGAAGGAGAAGTAGAAGCTGTGAGGGTGATATACTTTGGTCTTGTTTCAGTCAGGAGGGGAGAGATATTCAATAAATATTTAAGAAGGATGTGGTCATCCCCTGGGTCTGTTATAATGCTAGAAGTATCTCAGGAGTATGATTGATAGAAGGTTGGGAATCTGACAGAAAGTACCACCTTGCTTAAGAACCAAAGTATTAAGCTGTAACACCTATGGTACAACTAAGTTAAGGAACTGAAGTGAAATAGCTGGAAATAAGCCAAGCATTTACTAATTAGTCTAGAAACCTGTAACATCTAACTGAAAACAAGCAACTGAAGTTTAAAAGAAGCTGTGTGTTTGCTACCTTGTTAGAAGCCTGTAACATCCACTGGTTTTAGTATACCGGTAATTATTAAATAGTTGACTGTTTCCTGAAATAACTTTATTGCTTCACGAATAATTTGTTTTACCAACTTTGTTGTTGTTTGTTCAACTTCTGCCTGAGTCTCCAAGTATTGAAGTTTTACCTCCCACAAAAAACATAAGTAAACCCGTTGTGGTTATATAGGGTCTATGAAGCTCAATATGCTTCATCCTAGAAGGCTTAAAAATGCAGCAATGTGACATTGACAAGGTGTTGGATTCTAATCAGACTCTCTGAGGCATTAAGACATCAGCCTTTCCATGTCTTAAAAATCCTCTGGAGAAGCCTGTCTCCAAGTACCCTCCTTAGTAGAGGAACACTGCTTCTGCGAAGGAGAAGACCTTTTTTGTGGTGGTGCCCAGACTCTGGATATCTTCCTATTTTAGAGTGTAGATTTTTGGAATTGTGTTAATTATTGTGTTTGTAGATTTTCAGGTTTTTATTTTGTTATAATTATTGGTTTTGAATTGTATTTCCATGGTTTGTGCTTACCCACACTTCTGTAAACTGCCCTGCAATCTTTTGGTGAAGGGTGCTTAAGAAATATCTGAAAACAAATGAGTAACTTTAATTTTAATAATATCACCATAAAGTAAGAATTTATTGTAGCATTCGTGTGGTGACTTTTTCCTTCTGGCTTTAACTCCATGAGATAACTTCTGAAAGCTAATAAGCCCCGTACTGAGTTTCTGATAATTTCTGCAGTATGTTACATATCACTAGGTTCAGACAAAGCGTGTTCTCCTTCATGGAGAGCACGTGTTGCAGTGGGGGCTGACAGGACACTCCAAAGTTGTGGCGCGGGCTAATTGATCGTTGGCCACTGTTGTGATTGTGCTTCCCTTGTTGTTGGGAAGAAGTTAATGTTGCCATTTGTTGATTGACAGCCAGAAATGCTAAAACTCCCTGCACGAGGCGTAGAGCTTCCTCTTTTCGCCCCGTGCATCGGATTGCTCGTCCCCTCCCCCTAGAATTAGGGTTGTTCGCTTTGACCTTGCTATGCCTGTCATGGGGTCGTCTGCTCTTGGGGCAGGGGCCCGATAGGAATTTTGTCCATCTGGCTGATTGGCTGGGGCCATTTGGTTTTTGCCTACTGTGTAGCAAATCATCACAACTTGTAAGGTTGCGGTTAGGCATTGGTTTATGGTTTAGTTGGTTGAGGGCATGGATTGGCTGTGCCTGCCCCTATAATGCTGCTGCTGCAAGGGATTTCGTTAAAGGAATACAGGGGCTCACTATTGCTTTTGTCCACCCTGTCAAGGGGGCTCGGGCCACGCAAGAGCCCCTGGTTGTATTTGGGGAGGGCTGAGGGCAGGTTCCCTGCTCCGTCGCTACCCCCAAGTGTATTCCCCTTTTCTGACTTTCACATTGTGTGGAATGTCAGTCTGTCCTCCATGGTAGGGGCAGATAGTTGCAACCAATGCCTAAGCAACCACTCACATTTTTGTATTGTAATAAAGCTGTGGCCAAAATTATGCCAAAAACCTTAAACAAAAATTTCTGTGTGATGTGTGAGCTATTGGGGTGGCCCTGGGGACCTCGACACGCAAATTAAGAAGACATGTTCACCATAAAGCTGGGGTGAGAGATAAACTTACGGGTCATTTTTTCTTCATTAAGAATAAACCATTATTGATGGATAATGCAACTGCAAGATTTATAATTTTCAGTGAAACTAATAAAAATATTAAGAATGCAATCTTATACATGTCTTACAGATGTTTACTTAGAAGCAAGGCCTGTTTAGTTCAGAAAGATTTACTTCCTAGTTAGTGGGCATGGAACTGCTGCCCAGTGCACATAAGAATGTGAGAAATTGGCCTTCAGAGGACTTATTTGACTTATGCTTACTAGCAGCCTTTTAAATATTTAAATATTTTAAATATTAGGACGTGAACCTCTGTCTTTCAAATTATGATCAAGCCAATTGCAGGAACGATTCTTCCCATTATAGAATAAATAATGCACAGCCAAAACCTTTCCCACCTGTAACCTCCACTTCCTCCCCTCTCTTTGGATGACATAGATAGAATATACAACAAGGAGAGTATTTGCCAACTTTATGTATCCACAGTATTTAACAGCAGTCTAGTGGTTAAAGAAACGGTGGAAGAACAGATTTATTGTTTCCAGTGATTTGGCAAACGTTTATAGGTAGAGTGATTATTAGAAACCTCGGAGTTCTGTGTTCTTTCCCCTTTATCTGAAACAAAGGAATAAGAAAAAAAAGGCCAGTAGTATGAATTATTTTGATAGCATACATTTTTTTCTTCATGGCAGAAAGATTTAATGTTTAGCTTATTATGGGGAGTTGTTCTTCATGTATAAAACTCTACAGTGATAATGCAGTACGTTTTTTTTTTTTTTAAAAAAGCTACTTTCATTATTATACACCTCTACAAACACAATTTCTTGTTTGAAAAACACACCCTATATTTGGTCCAGGAGGGAGCCCTTACATGAAGCTGGATAACAAAAAATGAAAGCAGGAGAACGTATTAATTGCACATCACAGAACAACGGGGTGCACAGAAGCTGCTCAGAATATTCTTCTTCTTTTCTAGAAAGCTGTGAAGGAGAGCAGGAGCCTCCATCATTGTCATGCAGTACCAGTGTGATTCACACTGGAGAAGACGTTGGTCCAGAACAATCAGGTCTGAATTGAGAATTTATAATATAATCCCCCCCCCCACCCATTGGAAACACACTGGCATGCATATCTCAGCTTTTGCCTTAATTTGTGTGTGTGTTTGCATCCTCTGCCTTAAAAATCTGTGAAAACCTCACTGGAAAGAACAACAGACAAAGTCTGGAGCTGTTTCTAGAATTTACCTTTATAACATGTTGTTGTTTTTTTAACTGAAATAAGCACCATACATAATATCCTTCAGAGGTTATGTTTCCATAGAACTTTTATTCACAGAAGCAAGTTTCCAAAACATTAATATGGGTCGGTGCTTTATCCTAACTTCTTCAATGTAATCTCCGCTTTTTCTATTTTGCTCTTTGGGAACTTTCTACCTTCCTATCTGTGATGGCCCAATCTCTATGTTTAACATTGTTTTCTACAATAATAGCAAAAGCTGTTTTTATTTGCATTTTTTCCCATTTCTGTATTTTCTAATAGTATTTGAGTTGAGTGGCTTCAGACACAGCCTTTCATGTTCTCTCTAAATATTTGTCTTCTAACACATGTTCTTTCTTGTCAGTGCTACATGACTAACGGTCTCTTAGAAAGTTTCACTAAAACATTCGTTCTGAGTCTCACAATTGGTTTTATATATATATAAATGCTTTTTAAAAGCACCCTTGTTTTATACTAGCAACAGGTTTCTACACTTTCAACTCATAAGTCAGTTTGAATGATGTAGCTTTTAAAACATGCAATCTGGAGAGTACACACAGACACAGACACACACACACACAATCTGGTGGCAAAATGCCCACTGATTTTTAATAGAGCCATTTTGTATCCCATGAAGTATTCACACATCTGTGGGTGGTCATGGTAGAGCATGTCTTTGCTTTAACATAGGTATGCACTATTTCTGATGTGGAAACTTGACTGTATAGCAGCCCACCAAAGGCTCTGCAGATCTCTTGGTTTTACTATCTGCTTTGGATTGCAGAAATGGGTGTGGGTGTTGCCATACATTTGGTTTCCTGCTATACACTATATACCTGGTAAACCATATTTTGGCGTGATAGGTTATAAGTTGTGCTGGTTTGATTTCCATTATTAAATGATCACATTTGTGGAGATCATTTCATATTCATGTCATAGTTAAATATTGCAATGTTCTCACTTTTTCGTGGCACTGGCTGTGTACTGCGCATTCTCCTGTATTTCTTTAGCCTTGATGCAAACTCTTTCGAGTCATTCAGGTTTACTTTCCTGACACATTTCTTTTAGCATTTCCTCACTTCCCTTATCATCTTTCCGAAGAAACCTTCATGTTGTATATAGTATTATGAATTCGTGAGCAGGATTTGAACTATGAGCAACAGAAGGAATGAGAGATTATCAAATTATTGTTATGGTATAAGAGACAGAAGATAGGATGTAGCAAGGAGGAGAAATAAAAATCACCATGGGAAATGGGATGGGAAGTAAAAAAATAAAAAAATAAAAATCTATTTCTTATTGGAACGTTTATGTGAAATTCCTGGAAATCTAATAAAATATATCTTTAAAAAGAGCGAAAGAAACTTTCATGTTGTAGTACTAAACTACAGCAGCATATTTCTTATTTTTTTCCATGGGCTAAATCTATTAGAAGTGCACATATGTTTATGAACTTGCATTCTTCCACTGCCCTCTAGGGACCATAATTCAATAGTAGCCTCTGAAACTTTTGAGTGCTAAAATCTCAAATCATTTGTGCATATCGAGAGAATGTTGGCTGTCTCTCTGCATTTTATATTAGGACATTTCTGTTGTAAGCAGAAGGTTATTTATTTGCCTATAATCACTCAACGGCAAGCCAATTTTAAGTATATTAATATCACCAAAGAAGTTTGTGAAATTGTATAACTATAACTTGTGTGCCAGCTATTGAATCTGGAACTGGTGTTGCTTTGGATCTTGTAAAACTGGTCACTTAACAGTATCTAGCAACATACCTGCTGTTATAGCATAAATGCTAAGTGGTAGTTGCATTTTAAAAAGAAAAAGCAAGACCTTTTATTATGTTGTTTTGATAAAAAGTTTTGGGGAAAAAACAAAACCTCGCTATATCAATGTTTTGTGCTGTATTTTTTTAAAGATACCACTTCTTATTTTGAACTGATAGAGAACATTACGGCCAGTGCTTTTTTTCTGGGGGGTGCAGGGGTATGCATATCCCTAAACATTTTGTGAATCTAAGTTTGTAAAGTAAGTAAGTAATTTTTTTTATTTATACCCCACCCTCCCCAGCCAAGACCAGGCTCAGGGCAGCTAACATCATATATCAAATACATTAAAACACAATCAAACAGTTAATTAAAATACAGCTTAAAAATAGAATCAGGATAAAATTAAATGATTGCCCACAAATTACAACCATAGGGACCGGGAACCTCAAGTATTTATCATTTGGCCTCATTGAGGGGCAGTATTTCAATATAAGTAGGAAAAAGAGAGTGCCCCTAAACATTTTTTTTAAGAAAGAAAAAAAGCACTGATTACAGCCAGAAAAATCTCTTTATTTTATGGTTCTTAAAGTACAGGAATTTAATACGATGGCGAATGGGGGGAAATGGAGTATTTTAGACAACAGTTCTGCCAGATGAATACAGAAGCTGCATGTAATTTCTGCGTTCACAGAGAAAGTGCACTAGAGGGTAGCCAGAGAGAAACCTAATTATTCAGAAAGCTAGACGAGCACAATTAGCATTCTTTGGAAGAGAGGAGATGAAAGAAGATCCTTGCAGTAATACAACTCTCATCTGAATAGCCAGGATAAGTGCTTAAAAGACTGATCCTCAAGGTGATGCAATTCCAAACTGAATAGCTAGAGTAAGTGCTGAAAAGGTACTTAGTTTAGTGTCCAATCTATAAACAAAGTGATACAAAAGTGCTCCCACAATAAACTGTTCACCTTGCGACTTGCTAAGAGTCGCTACAGATGCAGTAAAGCGACAGCAACAGCAACAAAAGTTTCAGAGAGCTTTCGTACAACCTACTTTGATTTGAGAAAAAAATACATTGCGGGAGTTACATTGAAGTTTCCATTTCAAATTTTCATTTATTTTTCTACATTAACAGGTTGTGTGCATTAATGGCATTTTCTCTCTCCCCCCCCCCTTTAAAATAAACTGGCAGATAGATATGCACAACACGTTTTGTCACAGTTCATTTACTGTATATAAAAAATAAGGCTAAGAATAACACACGGGATTTTTCTTCTTCTATAGTTAACTGCCAAACTGCATCTTTTAGGTTTTCAGCTAACTTCCACCGATGAAGAAATATCATTGCAGAACAAATGGCAGTCATTTTTGGGAGCACATTATGAGGTGGTGGTAGGTAAACTTTTGCTTGCTGTTTATAGTGTGTGTGTGTGTGTGTGTGTGTGTGTGTGTGGAATGGGTGGAAGAGCTGTCCTTGCAAAATTCCAAAGGAAGTAAACATTATGTATTTGTCTTTCAGAATATTAAATCTCAAAAATAAGCATAAAATGCCATGTTATGTACACTTTAGATGAGAAAATAAAATGTGTTCTGGGCAAACAACAGTTCATAAAGTGCTGTAGTCCTTAGGAAAACTTGGTACATGACTGATTCATAAGTTCACGGTATGTTATATTATGCTGTAGGTACACCAAGCTATGCCAAGTACATAAATGGTTGTTGTTTGCCACAACTATACCCATGCAAACATGAAGTGAGTACCTGAAGTGTGCCTTGAAAAATTTATATGTAGTGAAATGAATTAGTGTCTGCTTTCATTCATTTTGAGGTGGCCACTAAGCTACAGTGAAGTGAAGCAACCCTTATTTTCAGATCACTTTCAGATGCTATGCCCTTACAGTGGTACCTTGGTTTATGAATTTAATCCGTTCCGGAAGTCTGTTCTTAAACCGAAGCGTGCTTTCCCATAGCAGCGGGGGACTCAATTTACAAATGGAACACACTCAACAGGAGGCGGAACATGTTCTTATTCCAAGGCAAAGTTCACAAACCAAAACACCCACTTCCGGGTTTGCAGCGTTCTTAATCCAAGTTGTTCATCAACTAAGTTGTTCTTAAACTAAGCTACCACTGCATTCCCATTGTTTGTTTGTTTTGCAAGGATGGTATGTGTACATGAAGTAGCTCTTACCTGCTCTGGAAGTAAGGGGAAAGGTAGGAGATGAAACCCAGTTATTTTTAGTTTACTAATTATTGTTATTTACATTATATAATTAATTGACATGATTATAAATTATATATAAGTGAACTAAGAAACTCGGTAAAACATGAGTGATTTGCCATTTCATTTTGAAGTTCAGGACAACTTTTTTTTTGCGATCTGTTGCGCTGCTTTTTGCAGTGCGTCCAATCCTCATATGATTAGAACTGACAACAGAGCATCATCCCAACTTTCTGGGCAGCATTTGCTTATTGATGTTATTACACACTGGGCAGTACTATAGCAAAAGTACTGTACCCATATTGCTGTTTTTTGGGGATTAAAACATAGTGGCTTGTTAGTCAATCCACCCCCTTAAGTCATATGGTGCTCATCATAACACAGCCTTCGAAGTAAAACCTTGCTCTATAAGCTTCTTTGCATGTAGTTATTATTTCAAATGAAGGGCTTTTCAAAGGACCACCTTTTCTCATGTGGTTCTGCTCACCCACTGGATCACTCTGGCATCACGGATATGGTTCACAAGGATACAGAACAAAGCCATTTAGGTTGTAGCACTCCCCTCACACAAAATCTAATTGTCTGATGGTTAAAATGGTGTTGTTTCCTGTTTTTGGACTGGTCTGATTTCCGCCCCCTCCCACGATTCTCTTACATTGGTTGATGATTCTCCGTTTTTTATTATGTGTTTGTCTCATGCTTAACTAGTCAGTTAAGCTATTTATTTTGCTGTTCATTTACGGCTGGTTGATGAGCAGGGGACGGTGTAGTACATTTCCTGTGCACTGTATCATCCAAAGGAGCGATACAGTTGCCTGAGCACACATGGCACTCTGGGGTGGCGGCGGTATTTTAAATATAATTCAGGGTCACAGTCAGAGCTACAGTTCTCAATCACTGACTAGCACAGCTGTTCCTCCACCTGGGATTTAGGGAGCCAGAGGGGATTATATTGCCAGGTGTGCATCCGGTCCATGCTTGACTGCTCCCAGAGGGTGACAGCAGCATGTACCGAATCTGGAATCCAGGGCTTTTTACGTTGCGCGGAAACACTTCCGTTTTAGAGCACTGTATTTTGCTACCCATTGTCCCTGTGGCACCCATGGAAGCTGACTTCTTGCATAACGGGAGGTGCGATTCCTTTGATTGTGGCATTTGTTTCATTTATTTGTGGCTTTCTCCAGCCGCCTTTCATCTCTGGGGCAGCTGTAGCTCACCAGCATCTGTTCCCCTTTGCAAAGGAGAATGGGACGTTACGGCTGGCTGCCCCCTTTCAGCTTACATTGCGATTCCATCTTGTCTTGATGTGAGAAATCAATGGGCATGGATGATGTTTGAAAGAAGTGAGCTTGTAGCTTAGAAAGTAGAGCATCTGTGGCAGAATGTTAGGGTTGCTGCTTTTAAATCTACTGTCCCTTTTGTCCGTGGGTCCGAGTGCAATTTTGAGAACAACTAATCCTTCAGTGTTCTGAAGAGTCATTGTGTTCCTTCTTTCTAGGTAGCTCACGTGAACAAGTTTAGTGAAAGCAGTGGCCTGGGGATCAGCTTAGAAGCTACAGTGGGACATCATTTCATCCGATCTGTTTTGCCAGAAGGGCCAGTTGGACGATGTGGCAAGCTGTTTAGTGGAGATGAATTACTAGAAGTATGAAATAATTTCTGCTTTACTTCCGATCCTTCCTTAAAGGCGATTCTGCTGAGGATTTCCAGTATTCATAGATACTAACATACTTTACCGTATGAAATTCTTGCATGAAAATTGTATGGATAAATCCTGCATTGGCTAATTGTATGCATCAATTTGTAATGGTGCACAATACACTGTAATTTTTTTTGCAGTGTAAACCCACCTCATATGAGTGGAAGTTGTGCAGATCTGCACTCTTGAGCAAGCCCTGCCTCATTCAGCGGCATTTTGAGGATGAAAAGTTCCCAAAGGATTGTGGATAATAGTAAAAACGGATGTGGCTTTCAGAAACCCTTTCCAGCTGACATTTGAATTTGTGTTACCTGCTTTCTGCATTGTGCCTGCAATTCTTGCAGGGCATTGTGTTTTGTGTCATTCTGGTGCACTGTGCTTCTTACAAATTTCATTTTAAATATATATATATTTCTGTATAATATTTTGTCTTCTGTCGGCAGGTAAATGGAATATCTTTGCTTGGAGAAAATCACAAGGATGTAGTAAATATTTTAAAAGACCTGCCCATCAAAGTAACAATGGTGTGTTGCCGTGCAGCTCCACCTATTAGTCAGTTGTTAATGGATGAATCTCAGATGATGGAACAGGTAAATCAAAGCAAAGGTGTGGGTCTTGTATGTGTAGGATGCTGTGAAGAAAGTGTGTGATCGCTTGACTCTAAGCAAGGCTGTTTCAGCCTCTCTTACTCCTGTGGCAAATTGAGGCAACCAGAAAATCTCTACAGGCACTCTTTCTCTCTCCCCTCCCTCTTCCTATTATACCTTGTTCGAGGTTCCACTCTGTGCTCATTCTGAAATAGAGAGCTTTATTTCAGGCATTGCCAATGTTTCTGGGCCTCTGGGCACACTTGGGATGTTGAGGAAGTGCCACTGGTGCCAGTCACAAAATGGTTGCTGTGAGGTATGTGGCATAAAACAAAATGGCTGCCGTACTGAAAAAGAGCAGAAAAAAGGGACAGGACACAAAATGATGTGAGCATTTCCTCCCTGCCCCAACCCCAACCCCCCCCCCCAAAAAAAAATCAGTGTGGGGAAAAGGCACACCAGTCACTACCACATTCAAACACGGAAAAAAGCCCTTTGTTCTTCTTTATTCTGATCAGAAGGAAAGGTGGATGTCCAAATCTGGCATCCAAAGACATGTCAGCATGTTTAAGGGGCCTATTGAATTAGTGTAAACAAATCGAATAGGAAGAGCAAGCAAAGAGTGCATTGTGCATTGCAGATTTTTGAGAGGACACTTGCAGAAACCTTTTGTGCGTGCCATAGGAGGTATTGGTGGGTGCACAGAGGCACCAGTTTGGCAACTCTCGCTTAACTATATAGCAGGACCTTAGCAGTCTTTCTTCTTGGCTGCGTGAATGTGGGATCTTGCTGTAAGGACATACAACAGTAGGCCTTGCATGCAAGTTAGTTGCAGGTTTGTCACTTCCTTGCAAGCACATACATTCACTTGAGCAAACAACGGAAGCAGTTTTATCCCACTACAAAGATGCTCAATTTGTGTGAGCTGTCTGTTTTACTGATAAAGCACCACAGTTGAGACTTGAAAAATTTCGCTTCTCCGACTTCAACAAAATATTCATTTCTTATCAGATAACACCAATGGCAGCTAATAAGATAAGGCAGAACAATCCAGAGGGAGGGGAAGCCCACATCTGTACCAATGGGTGGCTGTTGGAAGCAGCTGAGTCAGAAGCAAGGAACACAACACCATGCAAAGCATTTGGGGCACTCCCTCCCCTGGCTGCCTTCAACAGATGCCCTTTTTGCTTGCCTTTCAGTGGTGGAGAGCCACTAGCCATTTACTTCTTAACACTTTCCACTCTGCCTTTCATTGCTATTCAGAGGAGAGATAGTTGGTATATGAAGGCAGACCTGATGTAGAAGGAAAATTCAATCAGAAAAGTTTGGATGAATGAAATATATAATATATACATATATGGTACAGCCGGTCCGATCCAGTGACTGGAATGTTAGATAATATTTCCACCTACAAAGCCTGGTTTAAATCCCTACTTTAGATTCTCAAAGTGGCTTTGGCCATATTAGTATGGTTACTCAGAGGAAAAGGAAAAAATGTCTCCTCCCACAAAGCCATAAAATCGTTTTAGTTCTTTATCCTGGGTGGGGGGACGGACAAGATGTTGGCATTCAAGAAATGCAAGTCCAAAGTCCTTTAGACACACAGAACTAGTTGCATAGTTGTGTTTCACAATGAAGCAATTACCTCATGGGTTTTTTGTGAAGGGGGCAGGCTAGAGGTAGCTTGCCATTTTGTCAAGCAGAAGCGCTGTGTAAACAACTCATTATTAATAGGAAGGTTGGCTAGAGCTGCAAAGCAATGTGGACACAAATATACAGTTAGAAGCAAAATTAAAATGCAGGGGCTATTCCCTATGTGGCTTTAGAGTGGCTTCAGATGTTTTGAATGTGGAGAGAATAGAGCAGTGGTTCTCAACCTGTGGGTCCCCAGATGTTGTTGGACTACAACTCCCATCATCCCTGAGCTCTGGCCTTGCTAGCTAGGGATGATGGGAGTTGTAGTTCAACAACATCTGGGGACCCAAGGTTGAGAAAGGCTGGAATAGAGAGTTCAAATGACTTCCCTGTTCTCTGCATATGTTTGTACCATCAGAAGTGGATCTTGCACATTTCTCTTGTCTCTCAGCCTGTCCCCACCATCTAAGCTTCTGCATTTGACCACTTCGGATGTTATAAAGATGCATGGGGAATAAGAAAAGCAAATCAGTCATGCTTGCCATTCTCCCATCTCTCAATGTCCAGAGTTCCTTTTAGTCTCTTGTTATATATGTATCTACTTGGAATCGAATTTCAGTAAAAATTGTAGGATTTTCAGTTTTATTTATGGAACTGAATCTCTTTCATTTTGCAGTCTGTTATTGATCTTGGTGGACTCCTTGGCTCTTCAGAGACAGAGGATGCTAACTTGGACATGGATAATATGGGCCAGAGTGCAGATGAGGTTCAAGGATCTTCTTTGGCAATGTGGGAGACAAACATACAGCAAATTGAGCTAGAGAAAGGGAGCATGGGACTTGGATTTAGCATATTAGATTACCAGGTAATGTTCAAACTACTTATTTTGCAGAATGGGAGTACTTACTCAGGGGAATTCTGCCCCTTTAAGCAATGTAATGTCATTTACCAGGCCTTTCCAAACTCTACTGTCAAACGTGCAACATTAAGTAAACAAATTTGTGAAACTAATTCTATGGACCATCATTCATTTTATGGGACCTCGGTCTAATTCTATGGCACAGTGATCTCTGTAGCAGGTCAGCTTGCATAAAGTATTTTGCTACGATTCAGGAAGAATCTACACATTGCATAACAATAAAAGCAGTTAACATTTATTAAGATGATTATGCAGAATTGTTGGCATGAGTCTCCACAGATTAGAAACACTGATTTGATTTTCAACTCTGATTTGGTCGTTCCTCTGGTACAGACATGTACTTGGCCATTTATGTCTGATTCTATTTCTTTTAGAAATATTATTATTATTATCAGTGGCTGGACATTTGCACATTCAGCTCAAAGGAGAAAAATTGATATAATTAAACCAATTATATCAATTTTTCTCCTTTGAGCCGAATGTGGATATGCCCAGCCATTGATAAAAATAACAAGACCTACAAAGTCTTGCACAAGACCTACAAAGCTGCAGAGGAGTGTGAAATAGATATGCTTGCTAACAGTGAAATTGCTTTGCCTAATGCTGCAGAGCTTGGTTAGTAAAAGTCTGAGTATGTAAACATTCATAAAAGAATTGGACTGTGCCACATTAGTGGGGAATTGCTTTCACATTAAAAAATCTCTTGTACTTAGAATGCTATTCCACTAGAGAGGCATTTAAGTCGAATTTCTACTCTAGCGTTCTAGCTTTCCATGTGCTAGGACTTTCTGAATTGCTGGAAGGATTCGAATCCACAGTCCCCATTGCATTCTGAAGTGGCAGAATCCTGTTTTATTAAAGAAGTTCAATAATCTCCTGAGCTAGAATCGCAAGCTGTTATATTGCCCAGCGTAATCTCCCAGTGTTACATAGCCTGATCTCATGTTGGGCCTGGATAAAATATTCAGATTGAATATATACAAGAAAATGATCTCTACAAATGTAGGAATTAAATATTGGGTCCTGGAGGGTGTGAGTGCTCCCTCTCCTCCTCAGTGTCCCAGCAAACTGGCAGTTTTGGATATGCCACAACTCTCGTAAGATGTTTAAATAGTGAAACTTTCTATTCCTCGTGAGGTAAATGGAGCTTGGGGGAGGGATATCCAACTAATCAATGACCTAAAATCCATTAATTTCAGTGGGTCTTCTCTGAGTGTACCTATCATTGGATAGCTCCCATTGGCTTGGATTCCTGGACTACTGAAGGAGCCAGTGTAATGTTTTTGTCTAGATTGATAAAGAGGATTTGGCATTATTTTATTCATAATATGCTTCTTTTATTTTCATTAATGAATAAAGCGCTTCCTGAAATGTGTATTCCCCAGTGCTTTTACATAAACATGTTAGGGATCAAAGAATACTATCTTTCCCCCTTGGTTCTTCTGACATAATTTGAGTCGGCATGAACAAATATGCTTAATTATAGGGAAGCACATAGCCATTAGAAGTCTTTCAGCTGATCACTGCCTGAAACTCTCAGGTTTTAGTTTTAGATTTTTACACAAAGATATTCCATATGCCCATGTCTAACACAGAAGAGGAGAATAAAGCAGTGTGGGCACTATTTATATTATTTGATGGAGCCTCTTATTTGCTGTAGCACAAAGCACAATCGAAATAATCTAGTGCAGGCATAGGCAAACTCGGCCCTCCAGATGTTTTGGGACTACAACTCCCATGATCCCTAGCTAACAGGACCAATGGTCAGGGATGATGGGAATTGTAGTCCCAAAAACATCTGGAGGGCCGAGTTTGCCTATGCCTGATCTAATGGCTGCTTGCAGCTGCTATGTAAATGCAGACATATCTCATGAAAGTGGGGTTTCACCATTCACTGGGTTAGGGTTGGGTCATCTGCACCTTGAAAAGAAGCATAAAAACTTGCACGGGCTCCTAATTTATTGAGAATATGTTTTCCCCACTTTCCTCTTCTTTAAAAAGGACCCTGTGGATCCTGCGAATACGGTGATTGTGATCCGCTCTCTAGTTTCTGGGGGAGTGGCCGAACAAGATGGCCGGCTCCTCCCCGGAGACAGACTTATGTACGTGAATGACATCAACTTGGAAAACGGCAGCCTGGAGGAAGCTGTGCAAGCGCTGAAAGGAGCGCCGATGGGAACGGTTAGGATAGGAGTCGCAAAGCCCTTGCCTGTAAGGAACTTAAATCTTACACATTTTGTTTGGGGTTTCCTATTTTGCCAAGAAACCATACAGGTTGCCTGTTCGCAAATGCATGCGTTTCGTTTATTGACCTAGCAGCTGACGACACTCACTGTGGATGTGTGAACTAATCTCGTTTTGTTTTAAAGTGATGTAAAAAAAAAAAAAGTTCTGTCTGTGGAGTTTCATCCGTAAAGGTCAGTTCACACATGTGTAAGTGATGTGGCTTCGGCTGCCGTCAAGTGTTAAGCATACGCCTGTGAACCTGCCCACAGTGTGTCTGACTGCAAAAATAAATAAATAAAACAATAGCAATCTGAAGTGTATCTGAAGAAGTGTGCATGAACCCGAAAGCTTATACCAGAACAAACTTAGTTGGTCTATAAGCTGCTACTGGATTCTTTATATTTTTTATTTTCATTTCAATAGCAATCTGTACTTCAGATTCATCAGGGCTTCAGATTCATCATTTACTCAATAGCATCTTGTTTTGACCCTAGCTATGGAGCTTCATTTGGGAATAGCATACATTGGGCATAGTAATGGGAAGAGGAGCGGCCATCCTGGTTTGACAGAAAGGAATTTGTTTAAAGCTGGTTTTCTTCCTAACCACAAACACAGCGTTCTTGACTTCAATGCTCTTAAGTTCAATGGAGCTTATTGATGAACATTTGTGTTTAGATTCTGAGAGTAAGTGGGACTGAAGTCTGTGGGACAAAATAGGTTTAAATCCAATCTGTTAGGCTCAGCTACATTGGTAATCGGGCTCTTTTGGCAAATATAGTGAAGTAAATATAAATCATCAGGGCTGAGAAAACATTCCAAATTCCCAGGTGCCAGGACTGGAGTATTAGATACTACCGTTGTGCACAGCTAAAATATTATTTCAAACTCATGGGCATTTCATTCTTCAGTGCTTTTCCTAGCCTTGTAAACCATTACACCTGCTCAGGGCTATAAGAATAATCTGCAGTTCTCTCTTTTTCGGAGGCTCCCATTCATTCCCCTTTCTAAAAATTCCCTCACGCTGCATGTCGTGAACATTAGCCACTATCCATCTCAAGAGCTTCATTCTCTCTGCAGCTTTCACCAGAAGAGGGCTATGTTTCTGCTAAGGAAGATTCCTTTTTCTACACTGCCCAGTCCTTTGAGGAGGAAGGGCCAGCTGATTCAGCCCTCTTCCATGCTGAGCTGGCTCTGGTTAGTGGCCACTTCCTTTCCATGATAATGTGTTAAAACCCTTTTGATCTTATGTTTTCATACCAAACAAAATTTTGTCTAGCGTCAATGGAGAAACAGCCTTGACATTGTAACGTAAAGACGTATTTTAAAATGCTTGCTTAACTTCTTCTTTTTTAAGGGCTTAAGAAGGTTGTTTTATTGGGTCGAGATGCTGATATCCAAATACACACACACACACACACACAAACAAAAAACCCACAGACGCACACACACAGTCACGAGAAAAAGAAAGTACACCCTCTTTGGTTTTACATATCAGGACATAATAACAATAATCTGTTCCTTAGCAGTTCATAGAATTAGGTAAATACAACTTCAGGCGAACAGCAACACATGACCTATTATACCGTGTCATGATTTATTTAACAGGAAAAAAAGCAAAATGGAGAAGCCACATGTGGAAAAACTAAAAAAACGAGACAGTAACTTGGATTGGATTTCAAAAATAAATTCTGTGTTTGCACATTATCCTGTTTTGAGAATCGTACATTGATACAGGAAAAGGAAATTAAGGCTGCTGTCCTATGCTCTTCTGTAGGAGTAGTTAGTAGACTCACAGGTATTTGTTTCTGGGTAGAAACACAAGATTGGGCGGTCAACCACTTATACAAAAGAAGTGGTATTGACAAGAATGAGTTAAGGGGACGTGTATACCACATTACAAAGTGAAGTTTTTGCTGCTGTTTTTCAGGTCATGCTATATCGTCACCACAGAGTCTATCTAGAAGCTTGATGGATTCTTAGTTGGCTGCAACTTCCATCGTTCAAGCAAACTAATCACTTTTATGTTTCAGTAGGAAGTTTTAATGCATGCACTTGTGATATCACATAAGTGCAGGATTTGTAACATCCTGGATATGTTTTTATTGGGCATTAAAAGATTAGTGAAAAGTGTGCTAGCTTTGGAGTTACACACACACACCCTATTATTTCAAATAAAATGAGAGATTAGGTAGGCAGCTTTTGTATCATGAAGGTAATTAATTTTTTTAAAATGGACCTTTTTAGACAAACTTAAGCAGTGCACCACATTCTTAAATTCAACAATGGGACAGCATATGAGATTTTTTTTTTTTTCAGAGGCAGAAAATTATAGGAAATCATTCCCCCTGCCCCAGCACCTGTTTATCATTTGATGTACTTGCAAATTCAGATCTAAATAATATTCTCAGATAACACTGGTGTGTCACTGAATTTGAGGATATGGAGACATAGGTGAAAATGGAAATGGGCTCATTGTGTATCCAAAAGATTTTGTATGTTGGAAATCAAAAAGAAAACTAAAACAAGGCATGGTAGCTAAGAAGTATTCATCCACAGATGCAAATGTTTGGGGCTTATGTGATACGAATGCACCAGATAGCCGGACTGATTAAATTGCCTTTGCTGTTAGGTGGATTCAAGTGAGGCAGATCTAGTGGAGGAATCCACCTTCGAATCGCACTATTCCCCAGACAATGATGGTACATTCCAGTCTTCAGTTTCAGCTCTGCATGGCAGCGCCTGTGCCGATGACCTGAAGTATAACATCTCACTACCCTCTTCAACTCCCAAGGTAAAAAGAAAAATATGTATCATTTTATTGATTGCGGCGAAGCACCACTGAATGTGAAGATGTTTGCGTTTGGCTGCTGTATTGGATGTAGCAATGACTAATGTCGCCCCGGTTGGTTCCATCTGCTCGTAGGTTTGTTATTAGATTAAAGAGCAATTTCATTTAGGTAGTGTTGACTGAACACCTTTCAGACTTTCGGAGACCAAATATATTTTGTGCTATATGAGGAGGACAACATCGATTTGAGGTGCTCTTGTTTTGCTTCTTAAAAAAAAGAAGAAAGGTTTCAATGAATTTTAATAATACTGTGGGATATTTTCAAAAAGGTTAACGTAGAGTAACAAACTATTGCTCAAAAAATAGCATTTCCACCATATAAGACACTGTTCACTTTCTCCGTATCTTTAATCGTAGTCAGTTACTATATCCCTTTAGTAAATGTGATGTCGCAGTTAGGCTAAAATTAAATCAACAGCAAAATAGCATCAACATGTTGACATTCAATTTAACCATAAAGAGCAATATATTTTAAAAAATGATTTGATCCCATACCCAATCCTGTTCTTTAGCATGATGGCATCTTTTACATTTTCTTCCCCATGTTAGGATTTTTCTCCCTTCCATTTCTTGGCAACCTGTTAATTTTTTTCGCCTAAGCTTGAATAATTTCCTGTGTTTTTTTTTTAATACTCATGGTAGTTCTGGCATCATCATTGCCGGTGATGTTGATCCGTTTTCTTGGTTGGTTTGCAGTGTATATTCCTGAAAAAAGGTGTTGCTCATCTTTCACACCTGAGGTTCACCAGCTGGCTGTATCCCTTCTGGAATGTATTTCAGTCTTACTGGCCATGGGGCCGACAGCCGGAGTTTATCTCATAATGGAATTTCCTAATCCACAACAGAATGTACCTTTGCAGTGCCAATGAGACAGATTGCATTGTTTAACTTGGTAATTGTTACTTAAAGGGATTAGACAGAGAGCATGCTGGGAAATGTACGTTCTGCAACACATCTGGTCTTACAGAAGACATCACATTGGTGTTCCCAAAGACTCTCTTTCTGTCTCTGTCTCTCCTTTTACATCTACCAGATGCAGTCCTATATACGTCTTCTCAGAAATAAGTCCTGTTGAGTTCAATGGGGCTTACTCCCAGGTAAGTCCTTATAAGACTGCAACCCGAGAGTAAAATGCTAACATTAAAGCTTGGTAGCAATTCACATTTCATTTTGCCCAGATAAAAATAGCCACACAGAAAGCAATGCAATATACCATTTCAAATGAGCCAGCGACCTCTCTTCACACAGGGAGAGGTAATAAATAATAATAATAATAATAATAATAATAATAATAATAATAATAATAATAATAATAATATTTATACCCCGCCCATCTGGCTGAGTTTTCACAGCCATTCTGGCTGGCTTCCAACAAAATATTAAAATACCCTTGTAGAAGCAGAGGGACATGTGAAGTAGGGAATATCCACCTAAAAAACATTTTCATCCTTAGAAGAGCACAGGAAGCCCACACCTGCGGACCCTCAAAGTCATAGATCTAAAGTTTGGAATACAAGCAGTTGCAACTCCAGATGACAGACACATTGGAGTTTCAGTACAGTCATTATTTTGAAGAGGGGAAAAAGTTCATCTCAAATTTTACATGTTTTGGAGCCTTTCTTCACACTTGCAGAATGAAGCTTTTTGGGTAATTTATCTTAGATACAGTAGTTTGAGAGGAACATTAAAGCACTGATGGGTTAAGAAACGAGCGAGACATTAACTCCCTTACTGACAGACATGCATTCAAATAGTGCTCCATTAGGAGCAGAGTCGCAGGGTTGTATCAAAAGCAGCACCAGTGAAATTACTCTTTTGCAGTGGCAGATCAGGTCCACTTCCTGGTGGGGCCGGGTTGTGGTCCGGCCACCTAGCCACTCCTCTCAGCGTCAGGGTGGTACGGCATCTTGCGTCATGCTGGGGAAAACCCCGGCAACATCAGGTTGCCAGGTGGCCAATCAGGTCACTTGGGGGGTGTGTGGCCTGGGACAATTTAAGCCTCAGCGTGACTCTGTGGCTTCCTCTTCTGTTTCCTCTCCCTCCTCCCCACCCCAGTCATCCAACTCCAGCTGATTTGGAGGATGTGTGGAGGGCTGCAGGCGCGGAGGGAAAGCTCTGTCTTGCTTGCACAGGTCTGTTGCGCTAGTGGAGATGGAAGAGTGGCTATTGCCCTAGATTTTTAACTATATACATGTTCAGAACAGTAGGTGCTGTTCAGGAATGCTGATGCTGTCTGAAACATCTCATGCTCTTTATGAAATTGTCAGTGTAGTTTGGTATCATGTCTACTTGAAAATGTGCTGCCCTGAGCATACTCCCAGGAAACTGGATAGTAAGGTTGTATCCTTAGGGTGGTATTCAACTATGTTTACTTGGAGTAGATGCATTGGAATGAATGACCACGACAAAGTTAGGTCTATGAATTTCAGTAGGACTATTTGGAGTAAAATCTGGTTGAATACCCTTGGGTGCTCTTTCCTGGAAGCAAGCCCGACTGAACACAGTGAGATATACTTCTGAGTAAACATGTGTCGGTTTTGTTCTGATGGGCTGTAATTCTATGCACACTTACTTGGGGGTAGGTCTCACGGAACTGTGTGAGACTTAACTTCTGAGTAGACGAGCAGAGATCTTAGTTCGATCTTGGTGATTGGAAAAGCATTTAGTCTTTGCTGAATTCACTTTCAAGAGATGGGCAGAACAATAACATTGTTGTTGTTTAGTTGTTTAGTCGTGTCCGACTCTTCGTGACCCCATGGACCAGAGCACACCAGGCACTCCTGTCTTCCACTACCTCCCAGAGTTTTGTCAAATTCATGTTGGTAGCTTCGAGAACATTGTCCAACCATCTCGTCCTCTGTCGTCCCCTTCTCCTTGTGCCCTCAATCTTTCCCAACATCAGGGTCTTTTCCAGGGATTCTTCTCTTCTCAAATAATAACATACCAAGCTGTTATTCAAAAAAACCCAAACCTCTAAAAGTCAAATAAACTTTTAAAAACTTTTTTTTTTTAAATAATAGGCTGTTTGCAAAGAAAGTTCAAATGCCTCAGTTGGTTACCATTTACCGGAGCAAAACCTGTACACCATGGATCTAATGCAAAGGGGAGGAGAGAGCAGATCTTCTGCTGATGTATGTGTGGAACAGTCTGCTGGGAGCACAAGAAAAGATCCAGTAACACATTCTCCTAAGAAACAAGCTGAACATGAAAGCACAGGAACTTGGACAGCTGAAGCCTCACACAATGCAAATTTAACTTCTAGATTGAACCCTGATGCTACTGGGAAAGTAAGTGTTTCATTGCATATGTTTGTGCAGTAATGCCGGTATTTCCAGGGATCACAAAACGGAACTGATAGCCTTCCGCATATTACTGTGCTTACGAACTCCCTTAATAACTCTGCCAGCCTTGATAGCCTGGTTGAATTGTGGAATAACAGGCTCCCCTTGCAACATGGTATATCTTCCAGGTGTCCTTCCGGCAGTGCTGGTTCCTCTTGTTCAGGGCGACCGAAGTGGCTGGCTTTGTTGTAAAGATGGCTATGTTGGTGATCAATTTATGGCCTAGGCCTGCTTCAAAGGGTTGTGCTACTACTGTCAGCATAGCATCCGTTCTGTAAAACTGTTCTGAGCGATAGTAAGTAAGGGCTAAGTTTGAAGAGAGCTCCAAAGTGAAAGGGTGCAGAGATACAAAGCGTTTCTCTCTCTCTCGTTCTTCTAGGTCAGGCTGATTTGCAGCACAAGCACGCAGCAGGAGCTTGTTCTTGGACAGAGCAGGAAGACTTTGGCATAAAATCAGGCTTATACTCCTGCCTACCTCTCCAGCACTCTGCTGCTGCTGCTTGCACTGAAGTAGATAGTTTGCTTTATTTTCTTGCTTTGCTGCCAAGGAACTTGCATAAATGCTGATGTTTTAGCAGTAAACCATCGTGTTGCTTCTTTTTTATCCCTTTAACTCAGTCATATTAATTTGAAGGGAAACAAGAGTTCTGTAAGCAAATTAAGAATTACACATTTTCGTATTACGTGAATGCCTAGCAGATTGGAAACCATCTGTAATTGGCAAATCACACGGAATCCAATAATGCTCTCCAGTTACTTGTCTCTATAAACTGACACTGTTTTTCTTCTTATCAGGATCACGTACTCTTGATGGAAAATAACAGCTTAACGCATGCTGGGAGGTATTCTGCAACCCTAAATACAAACAAAAACAAGTTTGAGAAGACGATTACTATTGCAAAAGGCAATTCAAGTTTAGGTAGTTTATCTGCATCACCTTTTCTGCCATTGTTGTAATTTCTGCCTACTTGCTCCCCAAATAAAACTGTGTAATGGTGTGAAAAACAACAACAGACAAACCCATTGAGAGCGTGGCTGCTGTGTAGGCAATCTGCAACTTTTCAGGTCCATGGTGCTGTCTCCAGGAATATGTTTTTCTCAGGAGAGTAGGAAGATATTTCAACACAGGTGTTTTGTTTTGTTTTGCTAATTGGGTGGAATTCCTTCTATTGTTTTGCTCACGATATGGCATGAGATTTAATGTGAGTCAATAATATCAAACTGACCTACGTAATTCTAGTAATTAGTGGTGAGATGGGAAGCATATGGCCCTTAAGGTATTTTTGGCTTTCAGCTCCGTTCATCCCTAGTTGTGAGAAATTATGGGAAATGTGGTCCAACAAGATCTTTCCAAAGCGTTTGACATTGGGCTATTGGAATTAGTTAATAGAATTTATTGCTTGCATCTTTTAGCGAATAGTTTAGCTAAGAGTTGTTGTATCCATGACAACTGAGTAAAGCCTCACAAGACTGTCTAATCTTCTTCAGAGGATGAACGAACAACAGCACATTGAGACTGCAGTCCTATATATACTGTTACTTGGAAGCAAATCCCGTTTATTTAAAATATTTATATCCTCCCCTTCATTACAAGATTTCCCTGTGGGGAACAATAAAACTCATTCTAAAACCACAAAGCCATTAAACAGATGCAAGAGTGGGTCAGATTGCAATTAGCATCAGTTATAAAACTATAGAGCAACATCTATAAAAATCTCAAGCTGAGCACTTAACAGTTTCCAAATGCTTGAGTAAATAACTATGTCTTGATCTGATGCCGAACTGAGAGGTGATGGGTATTCCACAACTGGGGCACAACCCCAGTGAAGCTTCTCAAGCCCTTGCATAGTGTATAACTCCTGGAAGCTGGACCATTTAAATCAAGGGGACTTCATTCTAAATAGGATTACACTGTAAAAATAGCAATTCCTCAATGTTTCAGTGTGATGTTCAGAATGGATTTTGTGCTAGACAGCTGTCAAGAAACAGAAGTCATGGTCACACTCACAGCTTTGTATAAATGTAAATATCAGCATCTTGCCCATAATGATTCTGTAAAAACTGCCTTATCATAATATTAGCATATTTCACATGTGGTTTTATTTTTTATTCTGAGTGGGTGGGTGAGTGGGGAGGTTGTAGGTGGTGGTTTGCTTCTACGGATGCATATCTGCTATCGGCAAAAACACCTATGTATAAGGTTTAAGTTGACTGTTTTTTGGGGTCTTCTCATAGGCTGGGATATTACATGTAATATTGGCTGCAAATTTATCTTCTTTATTTTCTTCTACTTCTCCTTTAAGGGATGACAGTAAGTTCCAATAAAGATGGCTCTGGAATGATAGTCCGCAGCATTATCCATGGGGGCTCCATAAGTCGCGATGGGCGCATTGGTGTTGGGGACTGCATTCTGTCTGTCAATGAGGAACCTACCACTAATTTAACCAACGCACAGGCACGAGCTATGCTGCGGAGACATTCCCTCGTTGGACCAGATATAAAGTATGTAGAGTCAATTGGTGCAAGAACAATGTCTGGTGTATTTATTTATTTATTTATTTATTTCAAAAATAATCTTGAAGGACATCACATTCCACACTTACCTTGAAGTTATGTTCCGAATTCAGGATTTAAATGGCTAGAACAGGCACCCCCAAACTTGGCCCTCCAGATGTTTTGGGACTACAATTCCCATCATCCCTGACCACTGGTCCTGTTAGCTAGGGATGATGGGAGTTGTAGTCCCAAAACAACTGGAGGGCCGAGTTTGGGGATGCCTGGGCTAGAAAACAACTCAAAATTGCCAGTGTGAGTCCAGGAAGAAAATGCAAGATTGTGATTCTCAGCACGGCCTGCTCTGACCCAAGTTTACAGCTTTTAATGAGCATCCTTAAGATTTAAGTCTGATTTAAATCTGCCAGTCCTCCCTGGGGTACATTTCTTCCTTTACTCCCACTCTGGGATCCCTTCAGATTCAACCTGTTAGGTGGGTTTGACATAAACATTTTATGTTCTCTTGCATCAGATTGTATCAGATCAGCATCAGATTGCCTTCCTTGGGCAAGAAGGGCTCCTTTTTTCACTAGTACACTTGCTGGTTTTCCTTCATCCTCACAAAGCAGCAAGTGTCCCAGCCCCCCCCCCCCTCACACAAACAGATTCCTCCAGCTTCTAGCAGATGCAAGCATGTTCCCATGGGACCCAAGTTATGCAATGTCTTTCTGAGTGGAGAGAGCTGTGCCCTGTTATATTGTGCTGTGTGCATGCTTGGCGCAAGAAGAGCCTCTCAGCTCCTTGCTCTTTGATGGGGAGAAAACTTGGATTGCACACCTCCTGCGACTGAAGACCTTTGCTCAGGAAGATAAACTAGGGGATATCTTGGAATTTTTATAAGGGAAGTTTACTCTCTGTTTGCCAAAGATTCTTTTCTTTGAGAAAAATCTCAGTAGTGAAAAAGTGGCTAATTTCAGAAACTATGACACATGGCATTAAGGCAGAAGAATAATGTTTTAAAGTATAACTCTCAGTACATCTTTGACAAATATCAGGAAAGCAGTTTACTTTGTTTCTACATTTGTATTCCACACATGTAGACTTGAGGCAGGGTAGCTTATTACTTGAAAGAGGCACAAAAATCTAAAGCCTAGAAATAAAATACAGTGAATTGAAATAGTTTGCCGTCTGCTTACTCTTTGAAGACAACAGCAACAGGTGCATTATCTTTACTGCATGTTAGGTGTTCAGAGACAAGATACTTTCAGGTAACCCAGGTCATTTACAAGAAACTGGTGTAACCCGTAACTTCCTGGACCTATTAGTGGCATCATTGTCATTTGCTTAAATTGCATGTATGTAGTAAAAGGTAAATGACCCCTGGACGGTTAAGTCCAGTCAATGGCAGAAGGTGAATGCATGTTCTTTATGAATAGGAAAAAAATCCTCTTTACACATTGTGGTGAGCACAACTCGCTTCCTAATAAGGGTCCTTAGCTTTCTATCCTATCCAATCAGAAGCAGACCAAAAGTTCAGTTCCTCTGGGCATGCCTGTCTTATCTATCATCTATCTATCTATCTATCTATCTATCTATCTATCTATCCAAACATGTACATTTTTTTCCTAAGCAGACAAGCAGATGTGTGGCCTCACTTCTCACTCTACCTTACAATTTCTGTAATAATATCTAGGGCTTTGCTTTTTAGCAGCAGTCGTAACAGCTGCTTGTAACATCTGCCAGATAATTACCGAGCTGATTCAGAATTCACCTGCCTTCACCGAACGTGTGGAGATGAATCTCTGATCAAGGAAATAAAAGATTGATTGCGGTTCCATTTTTCATGCTTGTTAATAATCACCGCTATACACTCCCAATAAAGAGCAGATGCTTTCTGTTGGGAGGTGTGGATAGAATGGAGGTGGAAAGGGGAGAAGAGGAGAGAGAATAGGAGTGCACACTTTTAATGGCGCGTGTGCGCATCTTGCATTCAGCACAAGTCACTGACATTTGTTAACACCATTGTAAAAAGATGCTGCGTCGTATGCTTCACATTCTAGATCTTCTCCAACACCTGCTGATGATCAGGCCCCCTTTTATGTGTGAGTATCGGTGATTTAAAAGCTCATTATAGCTCTGTGTTGCAACTTGTCTGTTAAACCATTCATGCTTTCATAACACCCAAAGTAGCTGGGATATATCCAGATATAGGTACAGCATTATGTACGCAGACTTACATGGCTGCCTTCATCCAATTAGTCTGTTACTAGAATTGACAAGTTGATTCATTACCCAATTACATTACAGTATACTGGCATTTTTGGAGGTATTTAATAAAGATAACATTTTTTTGTCTTCTTAAATAGCACAGTAAAATAAGATATCGGGGGGGGGGGGAGGGAATTCATCTTCAAAGGGGAGAGGTCCATTTATGAGAGGGAACAATTTATGATTGTGCACAGGTTTCCTTTACTAGACAAGTCAGCCTGCCAACTGACAAGTATTAACCAGTGGCACGGGGCAGAGTATTTTTCTGGACTAAAACAGAAGACACGTTTCATCCTATGCTTAAAAAGTTAAACATGCATATATTTATTCACATAGTTTCAGGGGGGGGGGTATTTAAGTGTAATTTATTCTCTTTTCAACTGCTGGATAGCTGCATTAGTACAGACAACCCCCGTTTTTGGTGTGACAGATTTGTGTGTGATCGCACACACGTGCACAGGGCAGAACCTGGAAGTGACATGGAAATGTCATAAAAGATGTCACTCAAGGTGTGAAACGGGTGGGGCAGTGGCAGAACGGGGTGTTTGAATCGCACACGATTTCACACAAGCGTGCAATGACCCGGGATGCAACCCCTGTGCAAATTGGGGTTTGCCTGTACTGCTTTTAGTTTCAGCCCCCTACATTCCACTTTGCCCAGTCAGGACTCAGGTATAGGATTTTGCTTTCTGAAAAACAATGATGCTTTTCTAGTCATCTGTGACACAGCTTCATCTGGGATTCCCAGTGCATCCTTGTTCCTCTTCTTGTGATGATGTATTGGCAGGGAAATACAGAATCATTGCTCGGAGTCTTTCCTATTCTGATAGGCATAGAGAGTGGTTTGATACATGCAATATGTAGCATAATTCAGTTCATGTGCATTCAGAAGTTAAGTCCCTTTGAATTCAGTAGGACATATTCCTAGGTAATTGTGTATATAGGATTACAGTCGTAATGTCTTGGTTTTGCAAAGCACACTTCAGCAATTGTTATAGCACAGGACTGTGCTCCTTCTCACTGCATTTATGCATTCAATCTGATTATATATTGTGGCTTTTCAGCGTTGCTATACAACTGTGTATCGCAACACTAGTAAAGATACCTGAACACTCTTTCCCAAGGTGCTAGTTACTGATACAATCATGGATGTACTGATATCTGGATTAATCTCACTGTCATATTTTCTGTGACACTAATGTTTTACTCTCTCCACTGTGTAACCAAAAGACTCTAGTTGCCAAGCCTGTTGACTGTACTGTAAATTGTCCTGAATGTGATCACAGATTTCTTTATTTGGTATATTTCCTATCATAGTATGTACAGAAGGCTTTTTTTGTGTGGCTATAGAATCAAGCATGCAGTTGATTCCTTTTAGTATTGCATGCTGCCTCACGTTTACACCCCCTGTCCTCTGACTTTATTTAGCGCAGGATATGATTCATTCATTTATTTATTTTTCCTTACTTTCTGAGTGCTGAGCTGATGTATAGTCAGTTTAGTCCTTTCCAGCTTCAGTTTTTCAGCCTTTCCTGCCAGTTATGGAATCTAAAGTGGATGGGCTTATGAGCCATCTCTCCTTTTATCATTTTCTTCTTCCTAAATTGTCTTTCAACCAAAAAGAATGTTGTACAACTACCCAATTCTACTCTCATTTTCCATCTAATCTAAAGATCTGAAGTTGTGACATCTGTTGAAATTTTTTTGTTGAATGTATGAATGAAGTTTCCCCTGCTCTGGAATCTCTCTCTATAGTGCTAGATTTTTTATTTATTTATCCATGTGATTTATTTATCAATGTGATACCATTTTCATCTCTAACGTTACCATAGCTTTATTCACTTTTTCCCCCGAGTCAAAATCGTGTTTTTGTTGCATTTAACAGTTTAAAAGAATCATGTTACCTCCATAAATACCACCATCTCTCCAGACTTTCTGACCACTACTACTTATTTCTCTCTAAAATGAGCACTTTAAAGGGATAACCTTCAAAACATCAAGGCGGCATTTTAGCCAGAATGGATGTCTGCAAACAGCAGGGGTAATTTCTTCGCAGTCAAGTTGATACGGTTGATATATTGATTGGCAGTGGGGAACAGTAATGAGGCAGTAATGTATAAGGAATAAAGCAAAAACAAGCCAATTATGAATATTCCAAACATTAAAATGACAAAAAACCTCCGCAGCATTAGCCACTTTCATCCTTCCTGTTGTGTGTGCAGAACCTTCTTGGAGAGACTGCTCTAAAATTGTGGTGCCCTTGCTAAGACTATCCTGCTTTGAGTCCCAAACCACCTAATCTCAGAGGAAGGAAAATGGTACCCAGAGGAAGGATATATCAATTGATATGAAAGGGGATGTGTGTAGCTAGTGGCAGTTTTGCACTAGTAGAAACTGCTTCCAATCATGCAAGGCAACACAATTTTCAAACTCCTACCACTGCGCACACAAAGATGTGCTACAGCCCTCTGTGCCATGTTCCCTGCTGTTCCAGAGAACCTTCTAACCTTCAGGAGCAGTTTCTTTTTAGCAGACGGGTGGGCTGCAATACTTAGGGAGAATTAGTGAGTACTGTGAGAGGAAGTGCTTTTCTCCAACATAAAACTATTATTGGTGGCAACCCAGAGAGAAGCAGCTCCTGAAAGTAAACACTGGATCCACGTGTTTCTGTCACCACACCTCTGAATATTAACTGTCATGCTTTTAGCATTTTCACCAGTTTTAGAGCCCAGCATGTATCATTCATTGTTATTTCTAGGTCATCCAATAAGAAGAACAGTTCTGAGTCATGGCCTAGATCTTGGTATCGTGCTCTTGTTTTGAATTGTTGCACACCCCATTAATTCAAAGAGAGACTTTTGGCTCAAGAACCAAGTAGTGCGGCTGGAGAAGGCCTTAAAATCTTGACTGCTTGTTACTAAGCTATTCCTCAGACACCTGCAGCATTTTAGGTTTTATTTTTATGTTTCATATTGCAGCATTACCTATGTGCCAGCAGAGCAGTTTGAAGAGTACCAGGCCAGCTTAGGGCAGCAGCTAGAAGGAAGAATGCCACTAGATGTTTTTCCTTCGCATGTTGTCAGGTAATCTACTACACCATATTGCTATAATCCTTTCCTTCACCTCTGTTTACACATACATATGCTAATAGCATGAAAATTCTACCTCCATGCTTGCTGGAGCAAAACACTTCTACTAAAAAACGATAGGCAAATGTCTGGCGTCTGTTTACTCCGGACGATAATATGGTGGTTGTGGTTTTTTAAAAGCACAGACAAAGAAATACTCAGGCTAGCCAATGATTTGCTTCAGAAAAGTTGTTCACCATTGTGCAAAGATTTTGGCTTGTACATTGTGCAAAGATTTTGGTCTGTACTAAACCAGAGTTACTGGTGTGGGCTTCATGGGGAACTGTTCTTGATATAAGCCAGGATTGTCACAGTGAAGGCAGAGCATGATGGGAGGAGGGACCAGCCCCAACACTCATTTACAGCATAATAAATCATGGTCCCCCCCCCCCGGAAGAGAAAATAACAGTTAATTGACTAGTCGTCATTCTGCCTTCCTTTCCCCCACCCCCATTCTTAACCTCCACCAGTGACTTTTCCTACAAATGAGAATAGGATTTTCCAGAGGAATTGTGAAATTACAAGAAGGACTTATGATATTTAGCAATATGTTCACAGATTGGATTTGGGTTGGCATAAGCTATGAATGGATACCAGTTTTGAATGAAATTGTCAATGTGACTTTGTGAACCGTCTTCTCCAACTGGTATTGTCTTCAAATGGAAGGCTGTTGTGTGTCATGCAGTGCTATTCTGGAATACCAGGGATGTGAGGAGGGGAAGGAGTCCATATGTAGATATAAAATAGTACCTGCAGTTTTTGGATCTCGATTGATATACAGAATATAGAATCACCCCCATTTCCTATACATTTCTTAACCTTCTTCCTATTCTTGTGCCCTTTGTTGTATTTTTATTTTCTCAGTGTGCTTGCAAGGTTGTATTTTTTTTTTTATCCCCCAAAAGCCCCAAGAGTTCAAAAAACAATGTAACTGGAAATTGTATCCATTTCTAGTCTGCTTGACTGGGGAAAACGCTTTAGATTGTTTGATTTTTTAAAAAATGTGGAGCAAGGCTATAATCCTGGATTGTATTCAGTTAAGTTATATTCTGAGTAGACCCATTGAAATGGATGGACTCGAGTTAGTCACACCGATTAATTTCAGTGGGTCTACGCTGAGTACAATTAACATTGGTTATGACCCTCAGTCTTCAATACTTCAGGACGATGAGAGATGCTATTTGTAGGTTACTAAAGCATGCTGTACATGCCCTTGTTTATTACCAGAGAAATTCCAGAACTACCAGAACGGGAAGAAGGTGAAGGAGAAGAAAGTGAACTTCAGAATGCAGGCTACAGTAACTGGAACCAACCAAGGAGGTATGTGTGTTTCTGCTACTCAGATAACCCTCTTAGCAGTTTATTCTGGTTCAATGTCCAGTTTCTCACATTTTATTGATTTGGGGGCACAGCCAGAATGCCTGGATAACTGGAAATCAGGATAAATTGATATCTTAGTTAATTCACAAGGCATGTTTACCAAATCTTCACCGTGATCAACTCTTGCCTTGAAAACTATGCCCCACCTATGGAAAGACGTGTGGATCCAGAATTAGCCTCCACAGTCACTTACGGACTCACTGTTAAGACCGTGTTCATGGAAGACAATTTTACTTGGCTACAAGTGATCGCCAAACAAAGAAGACGTGGACATGGAATTTGGGTCATTTGGATAGTTTCCTTTCTTGTGCAGTTTATTGAATCGTAGTCAGGAGAACTGGGAGTGCTTCTAGCCTTGGCTGGAAATTCTAGTTGGTGCCAACTGTAATAATTACGTATGAATGACCGCCATACTTAGGCTTGTTTCCGACACACCACTCGTGCAGTGGGACACCCCCCCCCATTCCTTTCATTTCCTCATTCACCACCAGAATCTGCAACAGAGTGTCCTCAAACCTTCTGGAGCAGATTTTGAGGGTGCTCCAGGGACTGCAAGGAAGAGGACAGGAGCGGAAAGGTTTCATTGCACAAGCAGAAGTCTGTTGTGTAAGTTGAATGGCATTGCTGGATGCAGCCCTCGGCTTTGGAATCGAAAGGGCTTCCTATGAATCGAAAGGAGCAAAGGAGAAATCCTTAGGCAAGGTGGGAGGAGATCTGGAGCTGTAGAGGTGTGCCTGATCATCATCAGAGGCAGGCAGGCAGAATTACATCTGTGCCTGACCTCTTGAATCCCTAGATTGATCTTTGATAGTTCTCCACAGAGCTCTTAACTTGTGTAATATTAGCAGTGATGGATTTACATATAAACTAAACAAGCTATAGCTTAGGGCCCCACTCTCTTGGGGGCCCCCAAAAAAAAATAAATGAAAAGAAACACCTGGATGTACATTTCCAAAATATAAGATAAAAAACAAATAAAATAAAACCTACATACAGCAATAGTGTTTTGTGTTGTGTATGGACCTATTAGGTCCATAAATTACCATATAGATATATTCAACACAAGAAACAGCAACAATTTGTTGTTGACAAAGGACAACCGGACATATAAAGGGTCCCATTACCTTCAGTAGCTTAGGGCCTCATCAAACCTAAATCTGGCCCTGTTACCACCTGCCATCACTGACACCATAGGAGGAAGAGGAGGCAGCAATCAGGCACCTGTTTGTCACCCCTGGGAGTAACCACTGTGTGAGCACAATTCTATATTATGCTGTCAATGCTTTTTTTGTGTGCTTCCTCCACGTGAAATCCAGAGGGTAGCAGCATGAGAGTAGGCCTTCTCTGTAGTGGCTCCCCGTTTGTGGAATGCTCTCCCCAAGGAGGTTTGCCTGGTGCCTTCATTATATATTTTTAGGCGCCAGGCAAAAATGTTCCTCTTCAACCAGGCCTTTAGCTGTTTTATTGTTTTGGTTTAATTATTTACTGCATTTTATCTTGCATTTTGGAGGGACGCGGGTGGCGCTGTGGATTAAACCACAGAGCCTAGGACTTGCCGATCAGAAGATCAGCAGTTCGAATCCCCGTGATGGCGTGAGCTCCCGTTGCTCGGTCTCTGCTCCTGCCAACCTAGCAGTTCGAAAGCACATCATGTGCAAGTAGATAAATAGGTACCACTCCGGCAGGAAGGTAAACAGCGTTTCTGTGCACTGCTCTGGTTTGCCAGAAGAGGCTTAGTCATGCTGGCCACATGACCCGGAAGCTGTCTGCGGACAAACGCCGGCTCCCTTGACCTATAGAGTGAGATGAGCGCGCAACCCCAGAGTCGGTCACGACTGGACCTAATGGGACCCTTTTCCTTTACTTTTATTTTGTATTTTATTCTGTGAACTACCCTGGGATCTTTTAATGAAGGCCGATACATAAAAAGAAAGAAAGAAAGAAAGAAAGAAAGAAAGAAAGAAAGAAAGAGAAACTGTCAGTGGAATTTGTTGTTGTTGTTGTTGTTGCTTAAATCTTAGTAAGGTTGCGCGAGACATGCCTTTCAGCCCTGTTGTTACAAGAAACAAAAGCCCAGCTCTCTCCTTGATGATTGCATTGTGAAGCGCTTGAATGAACAGTTTCTGATTTTGCCCATATTTGTTTTCTTGTTAATGAAACATTCTCCCCTTGACTCAAAATGGCACAATCCTGAATAATAACCGAAAGTGACAAAGAGTCTTTTCAGCCCTAAGTTCAAGCACGCTGAGATGCAATTTGTAAAAGTCGCAGACTTGTAATGTAGATGCACTGCATTTCTTAACATATTTATAATTATAGGGTTGAACTCTGGAGAGAACCCAGCAAGTCACTGGGAATCAGCATTGTCGGTGGACGAGGAATGGGAAGCCGACTGAGCAGCGGCGAAGTCATGAGAGGAATCTTCATCAAACACATTCTTGAAGACAGCCCTGCTGGCAAAAACGGAACCTTGAAAACAGGAGATAGAATAGTGGAGGTAGTAGATCGCTCTCCACTTTCCCACAGTTAAAGCCCCCAACCTCCTTACACACATGTAATGGGATTGCTGGTTGTTCTAAGAAGATTGACTTCCAGAAGTAGAATGCATGTTGTAAGCAGCTTCTGGCATGACTGAACTAGATCTGTTGGGCTCAATTGGTAGAGCACGAGACTCTTAATCTCAGGTCATGAGTCTGAGTCCTCACATCGAGCAAAAGATTCCTGCGTTGCAGGGCGTTGAGCTAGATGGCTCTGGTGATTGCTTCTCTATGATTCTATGAAATGATTTCTACTGTACATTTGAATTAAGTATTTCGTTCTGGTACCCATGGTTTGTGTCCTGCAAGCACCATGGTTTCCACTTCTGGAAGTTTACAAACTCTTAACGGTTGCCCATCTCTCCGTGCTTTATAGTGGATGGTTTAATTCTCAGTCGTCTCATAAGAACTAAAGCGGTAAAAAGAGCTCCTCCCATGAGACTTCTAATGTTAAAATTGCAACTAACCACTAGCATGCTATACCTTGGCTTCCAGCTTCAATAGTGACTGAAAACCCGAATTAACTTACTAACACTAATATTATAACCTCATTTTCTTAGACATCTGCACAACTGGAAGCCTCCTTTCAGGAAGTGCTAAGCCTTAGCCTTCCTTGGAAAAACTGCATTTTGCAGCTCTTGGGGGAGTCTAAATGTCTCACCTTTTCCCTTCCTTCCCCCTCCCTTTAAAATGAAGGTTGTACTTTATACGCATGTTAATTGAGCCTTGCAGCAACTCAATGAAGCATGTAAACACAATCTTGCTTTGGAAATACGATTTTTAAAATTTTTATTTGCAGAAGCGTTTTAGAAATTCTGTTCGCTGCTTTCAAATTATGACCCATCCTGAGAC
The DNA here is from genome assembly GCF_964270895.1 of Podarcis filfolensis. NCBI lineage: Eukaryota > Metazoa > Chordata > Lepidosauria > Squamata > Lacertidae > Podarcis > Podarcis filfolensis. The sequence continues at coordinate 22,843,095 of NC_139621.1, read as the reverse complement.
TTCTCTTTTTTTAAAAAAGAAATAAGTACACATGTAAATTGACATACACAGGTGATTTGTCTGCTGTGGACTGATAATACATTGAATTTGAGGCTGGATCTATACACATTAAAAAAACGTGTTGCAGAAAAATGTGTTATAAAAACTGTTAATGTAAAACCCCACTAGGGATAGATCACGGCTCTACAACGCCATCTGGTGTCACATGTTTATAATGCAGTTATAATGATATAGTTGATGAGTGTATCTGAGTCCTGAGTTTTCTCAATGATTCACATACATTTGTCTCAATATCCTTGCAGCAGCCCTGTAAGGTAGGTCAGGATTATTGCCCTCATATTGCAAAAGACAGTACTCAGGCTTGGATAAAGCGCTTTGCTTAAGGTTAAAGCTCATGACTGGAACAAGATTTGAACTACGGGCTCCTCATTTGCAGCTCGGTCTCCTTAACACTGCACTATCCTGAAGTCCTGATGTCAGAAAAGCCTGCCCCTAGTTTTTTGCTTGTTTGCTTGTTATGTTTTCACCATGACAAAGAGAAGTGAAATACATTTTCTAGAAGTTGCTGCGTTATTATTTTTCTAGCTGCGTGTACCATTGTGTTAAGCTTAGGCCTTACGATTTCAGGTGGATGGAATTAACCTCAGAGATGCAAGCCACGAACAAGCTGTGGAAGCCATACGAAGAGCAGGCAATCCAGTAGTCTTTATGGTACAAAGCATTATAAACAGACCAAGGGTAAGCATATGAACTGTGAAAGAAAGATTTGCAGAACCAAAATATGCAGGGAGAAATTAAACATCCAAGGCTATGTTATTTTGGGGAGGACATTTCCACAAAGCTAAGGGTAGGATTCATAGTGGTTGTGATTAGCACACACATGCAAACTAAACAAAAAACCAATCCTTGAAAGTCTACTTTAGAATGGATTTGTAAGACAGTGCAGGTTTCTGGATCAAAGCGAGTGGTGGCAACCAAAAATATATATGTACATTTCGTTAGGCACTGTGGAAAAGTTTGAAGACAGGGTTTCCTAAACTTGGATCTGCAGCTGTTTTTTTACTACAACTTCCACCACCCCTAGCTAGCAGGACCAGCAGTTGAGGATGATGGGGATTGTAGTTCAAAAGCAGCTGGAGGCCCAAGTTTGAGAAATGCTGTTCTAACAGCTCTTCCACACCAAGCAGTTGTTGAGATTATGAGACTGCTCATTCAGTGCAGCTGAGACCTTCCTGCCCCAGAGCACCTGTGTATATCCCATCTTGATTACATGCTCGTCAAACATGGCAGCTGGAGACAGCTGTGGGCTGTGCATGGCCTGCACAATCTGCATGGGGCAGAATAGTTGCAAACGCCCTTTGCACCCAAATGCTCCTTTTCGTTTCAACGCTTGTAAAGCATTAACCAGGAGGGACGAAAACTTCCTGTGCAGATGCACCGTTCAAGTATGCAGAGGGACCTGTTTCGTTTTGCTTCACTTCACACTTTCAGTAACTTGCGCTGCATGGGCGACACAAACACCTGCAAAATAGTTTTAATATAGTAGCTTGCATTGTTTGTAACGACACTTCCTCCTTGTAGATTCGCTGTAAGCTGCATGTCTTGATTTACAAGCTGTTTCACATACTTTTTGTTTCCCAGCCAGAATCTCTCTATAGCTCTGTATCGTCCTCTGCTCCCAGCGGGCAGAAACCTAATAATCCATTTTACCACCAGTCGTCGCAGGTAAATTCGCATGGAGTAGCTTTGCAGAATATTGGTGATTGTGTGCAAAACGCTATTTGAGGCTTGTGCATTTGCTGTGGCATGGAGAAAAGCAGCGCTTCTAGTTTGTGCTCTTCGTTTGAAAACCGCCGTTGTGTTTTTAGAGCAAGATCCTATAAGGGGATTTCCAGTCTTTGGTCACAGACAGTAATCCACAGAACTAACCGGGTCCTATAATGAGAGTTACCTTTTACTACAGCTTTGTTAAGAAAAAAAAGTATCCAGCAATTTAACACATTCCACCAGTGCATGTTGTGGGTGGGAAATGGGTAAGTGTTACCTAGGGGATATGAATGATTACTGTAGCCAGTTATATATATTATTTTGAAACAACTCTTAACTTGCTTGTTTAATAAGTTAAGTATTCCGTTGTGCATTTTCCCCCGGTAACTTATTTGCAAAGGATGGGAGTCGCGTTGACAAGCCTTTTCAGATTCTGCTTACCACTATGTTTTTATCAATATTTAAAGTATATACCATACTTTTCCGTGTATAAGACTAGATTTTTTTACTTTAAAATTATGTGAAAAACTGTGGGTCTTCTTATACATGGATAGTGAAGGGTGGGAATTTCTTAAATTGGAGTCCCTAAAAATAGGGGGTGTCTTATACATGGGGGCGTGTTGTACATGGAAAAATATGGTAATTTATTGTCTGTTGCTGTAATATTTTCGCCTTGTAAATTGTAACAACAGTGGCAACAGTTGTGCATTCTGATCCTGTCCTTTTTTATTTAAAAGTAAGTCCCACTGAGTTGAGTGGAATTTACCGTACTTCCAAATAAGCAGGCATAGGATTTGGTAGGAGATTGGGAATGCCCCGTGGGCTTTGAAGCTTTCATTATCTGTTGCCCTTGTGTTGTGCACTCCTTCTTCATCACATCTTGCATGGAAATTTCCCCTTGTGTTCAGTGTCTGAGCTAACGATGACATAGGACCAGGGTGGATTTGATTTAAAACAGAGTCAGTAAGACTTGATTAAAACTAGTCAGTAAGACTTGATTTAAATCATTATTTTTTTTTACAGAAAGACTCACTCTAGCTGGTATAATCTTAATATTTACAACCAGATGAAGGTTTCATTTTTGGAATAATCTATTTTCAGAGCAGTTTTTACAGTTACGTATATCAGAAATTACTGATTTGGTTTTACTATTAGAAATATGTAGACGGATAATTATGAAATTATTGTGAGGTTTGATAAGTTAACTGTTTATATTTGGACAACTTCTCTGCTGTGCTTTATTGGAAGGTGAAAAACAATCATTTCCTTCATAACAATTTAAACAATTTATTTAACTAAAACAATAACGTTATAGAATATGTATCCATGTTTGTTAACTGATGTGGTTAAACTTTTTTTATAAAAAACCACACAAAACCTTAGACTGAGTTTTAGCACGCAGGAAAAACTTTTAAAAAATCCTTATTTCCTGATGAATAGCCTTTAGACTATAATGTAACTTAAATAGAAAACTATATTTAGAAAGGTTTATTCAAAGGCATTTTATTTTTAAAAATCTGATTTAAATAAAAAAAATCCTATATATATATAAAATCATTGATTTTTATTCACCCTGCATAGGACAACCTCTATAGCGGTGCTAATCATGGTTATGTAAGACCACAGCTTCCAACCTACTTCCAGCTATGGCTGAAAACTGTGGTTTGGCGGTAACCATGAGGTCCTCCTCTTAATCCCTTATCCATCAGGCAGCTTTGTGCCAGGCATATGTTTATATTGTTTTCAAGCTACCTTTGCTGGATCACAGCTAGTGATGTGGTTGCACTAACAGGCAACTCGCCCCCCCCCACTGCACTAATATAAATTATGGATGTGTGCACCTGCTTTTCTAATTTGGACTTGCAATGATAATGAAGGGATATTTGGAACAATCTTGGTGGAGTCCTGTTCCTTTTTGAGATGCTTAAAACCATGGAGAGGTCTCATGCATAAAGGGTGGTACAAACATGGATGCAGGTGCAACACTCAACATCCTTATTCATCAGTGATTCTCAGCTGGAATGTGTGAGTTGTCATTGAAACACATTGTGTCTGAAACTCTTTGCAATCACTCTGTGGTATTTGATCCATGACCACCATTTTCGCACATGGATTTGATCAGGGGTCAGCAAACTTTTTTGGGGAGGGCGCTAGTTCACCGTCCCCCAGACCTAGTGGCTGCGGACTGCAGAGGGGGCTTCTCTCTCCCCCCTCCCCCAGCCCCTCCCCTCCCCCTGCCTACCTCCGCCGCTGCTCTGCCTGCGGTTGGGAGCCAGTGGTGGTGACCATGCCTCTCCTTTCGGGCCAGCTTTCCTGGGTGCCAGGCACAAGGCCAGCAGGTGCACCAAACTCCAGCCCATGGGGAGAAGCTGGCAGGCGGGTGGCGAGGCTTCCTATCAAAGCCCAGCCCCCTTCCTCCGCAGGGTGGGGAGAAGCCAGGGGGAGGGAGGAGGGAGGAGACGCCACCACGGTGAGGGAGGGAGGGGAAAAACCACCCAAATAATGGTGCCCAAAAAAATTGGGAAAAAAAATGGCAATCGCGCCGATCCAAGTGGTGGTTGCAGAACCATTTGCGGGCCGGATCCAGAGGGCAATTGGGCCAGATCCGGCCCACAGGATTTTTAGTTTGCTGACCCTTTGGATTTGATGTTGGCCAATGGATGGTCATGTTTGTGTGGAAGTGCCCTAATGTATTTGCCTTTTGGTTAGCAAGCCCCTTTCTGTTTTTCTCGTAGAACCTCCCTATGTCTTACCTGCAGTACAACCCTTTCAGTAAGCCTCCTGCCTTCAGCAGCACTAACCCTTTTGTTGAGCCTCTGCAGTTCAACACTAACAAGGTTGGATGATGCATGGATATTTGTGATGGACTCAGTGAAAATTTATGTGTTCCTCTCTTTCTCTGCTCCTTCTCCTCTCCCTCATTTGATATTTTTTGAACAAACATCACCAGTGTCTTACTGGAGGAAAAGCATTCTCCTTATCAGAGATAGGTCCACCATAGTCACCCAAAAAGCTTTAATTTGACCACTGAACCAGCTGGTCCACAATCATAGTAAGACAGAGAGGCAGCCTGTTGCTTGTGGAAAGACCAGAAGCTGCAAGTGTGTCATGCTTTGTATTTAACAGATAAACTGTTCACTAAAGCTACAAATCTTCATTGTAAAATATTACATGAATCAGTGTGGGTTAGGATTTTAAAACACACACACACACACACACACACACACACACACACACGTATACACTGTTGAGGCGAAATTGATTGGCAGTATGACCGTATTCCCAAATCTTTTTGAGAATATTAACAAAAATAGTTTGGCTCTTCTCCTCCCCCACCCTCCACCCTGCCCCCAGTGAATTAGGAATATTAAGGAATGGTGTGGAAAATACAGAACACAAATAGCTAAGGTTGCAGTTCTGTAATCGCTTACCTGGGAGCCAGCTGTACTGATATCAGTGGGACATAGTCATGTGTCAGTGTGTAAATGAATTGTGTCTAGAGGCATTCTTGTATCACTGGTTGCATTGCCGCCGCCAGAACCTAGTCACAGGACAATTCTGTGATCAGTCCTGACAAAGTCAATAGCAGCTCCCCACTGCTGTCTGCAACGGAATTCAGGCTACAGATCTAACTAACATTGATGCCTCAGTTGATAGAGAATGAGACTCTTAATCTCAGGAATGTGGGTTCAAGCCCCATGCTGGGCAAAATATTCCTGTATTCCTGTCTTGCAGGGAGTTGGACTCATAGCTGTCAACTTACAGATTTGAAAATAAGGGACCAGCAGCCTTGAAAATAAGGGACCAGCAGCCTTGAAAATAAGGGACCAGCAGCCAAAATAAGGGACCTGCAGCCTCACCTGTTCCAGGCACTCCAGTCTTCCTGTCCTCCTGCAGTCTGGTCAAACTCATGCTGGTAGCTTTGAGAACACTGTCCAACCAACTTTGTAACCAGAGGTTCAACTGAATAGAATCTGAATCACATGCACCACAAGGCCTATGCAGCCTCAACTTAAGATGGCTCCCCGGCCTGGCTTTGCACTGCAAAGTTTGCAGCAGCACGTGCAACAAAATGGCGTCCAGCATTCAAAACCCCCCTCAGCTTGCATTAACTAGCCACACACAAGGCATGCAAGCTCCACCCCCCCCAGTCGTTCTTAGACTTCTTATTGGGTGAGCAACACAGCCAAGCAACACAGTTGGAGCCTCCCTCCTCCCTGGCTGGCAGGGAGGGAGGGAGAGGAGCTGCTTCCTTTGAAATTTAAGGGACATCATTTAAGGGACATTTAAGGGACATCCATCAATAAGGGACAACAGCGGGACATGGCGCTGGAATAAGGGACTGTCCCTTCAAATAAGGGACACTTGACAGCTATGGTTGGACTAGATGATCATTGTGGTCCCTTCCAACTCTACAATTCTACAATTCTACCTTAGGTTCCCATCCCAGATACTTTATGCTATCTGTTATTTGTTGCCATGAAAATGGGGGGGGGGGGTCGTGAAGCTTAGTGGTGGAACATGTGCTTTAGATGCAAGAAGTTCCTCTGCCTAGTCTCTGGCTTCTTAGGCTGAGCTGAGGGAAAAGAAAACCTTCTGAAATCCTGGGCAGCTGCTGTCAGTCAGTGTACTGAGCTAGACACCAGTGGTTTCACTCACTATAAGGCACCTTCCTGTGTCTCCAAGGTGCCACATAACTGCTTAAATGCAAGCGTTCTGTCTCTACTTGGTGATATAGGTAAGGGCTATAGAAGTAAACTTACTTTTCTTTTAATAAGCTAACAGCTTAGGTCAGAGGTCAGCAAACTTTTTCAGCAGGGGGCTGGTCCACTGTCCCTCAGACCTTGTGGGGGCCGGACTATAAATTTTTTTAGGGGGGGAATGAACAAATTCCTATGCCCCACAAATAACCCAGAGATGCATTCTAAATAAAAGGACACATTCTACTCATTTAAAAAAACACTAATTCCTGGACCGTCTGTGGGCCAGATTTAGAAGGCGATTGAGCCAGATCTGGCCCCCAGGCCTTAGTTTGCCTACCCATGGCTTAGATTCTCAAAACAAACAAAAGGCAAGGGGTTCTCTGCTGTTCTCTCCAGTACTGCTGTTCTGTGAGTAGAAGCCACTTTTGCTCACAGAACAGGACTTAAACTTCCTTTCCTCTCCTCCCTCCTGCAGCCCCTGAGCCACCTTCAAAAGCTAGTTGGGGGTTCCCCTTGAGCAGATTTTGGAGGGGCTGCTATGGCATTTCACTTCATGTACATCTGCATGCAAAAGTGAATTGATGCATAAATGTTTGTTCTCAGGTTGCAGAATTGTCTTTGTCAATTTTCTCCCAAGAAGGATTTTTTTGCTCCAAGGCCTGTGCAAATACATATTGGATAGGGCCTATGACTGGTAATGATAAGCCATGTTAGGCCCTTTAAGAAATGTAGAGTCATTCTGATGTGATAAAAAAATAAAGTTTATATAAAACTCATTCCCTATATAAGAATACTTGTACAGTACAAAAAGTAGCATTCTTCCAAGGATACTGTAATAAACAGCCTGCTGTTTTCTGTTACCATAGGATATGCAGAATCCAATTAGATTTACCACCAGTTGCTCCCCATGTAATCCCTTTGCTCCTACACCATTTAAGGTTTGTTTTAATTCACGGTTACTGTCCTAATTTGTAGTTAACTATCGTAGTCAGTGTATGTACTGCACTCCTTGTGTGCTGTCTGTCCTCAACCCCCCATTTTGCCCCCTTGATCATTTCAAAAGACCACGTGCTTCTTCCAAGTGTACCTGCTTCTTTCAGAGTGATGCTGCTCTCTCTGTACTTACTGTCTCCCAAATTCGTTGTCTGAAACCCACAGGATACTACAGTGAAGGATTCGGAAGTTGCCACATTTGTATTTATTTCTGCATCTTTTATAGTAGTGATGGGGGGGCTGTGGTTCTCCAGAAGTTGTCAGGCTGCAATTCCCATCAGCCCCCAGGCAGCTTGGTTGACCGTCAGGTATCATTGCTGGAATTCCAGCAATACCTGGAGAGCCAACTCTTCATAATTAAGGTCACCGTTGTTCTTATTAAGAGCTCCCTGTTCAGATTCCCGAAGCCAATCATTTTGCTCCCATTCACTCTTATAGGGTCTCTTCCTATGTTACCTTAGTGAAACCATTTGCCACAGTTAGGGCCCATACCTCTGCATACAAGAGGGCTAAGATGTTGTTGTTGTGTGTGTAAATTGTTGATGATATGTATCTTACAGCTAGGAAGCCAAATAACTCTTCTAGGTGATCAATAGCTTCTTTAAAAAGACTAAACAATGTCCAGACTCTTTACAGTCATACCTTGGTTCTGGAACATCTTGCGACTCGAGCATTTTGGCTCCCAAACACCGCAAACCTGGAAGTGAGTGTTCCGGTTTGTGAACATTTTTTGGAAGCCAAACGTCTTCCGCAGCTTCCAATTGAGTGCAGGAAGCTCCTGCAGCCAATCGGAAGTCGCGCCTTGGTTTTCGGTTGTGTTCGGAAACATTCAGCCGCACAAAATCTGAAGCTGTGTGCATATAGTTATTATATATGCACACACTAAGTATTGAAATAAAGTTAAATGCACACACACACACAGTTGTTTCCAGAGTGTCCCTTTGGCGAATGGAAGCTCCCAAAGGAGAGGGGAGGAGACAATGCCCACAATCTCTCATGCAGGTTCCCAAACCAACTTCTGCTGTGTTCTGGAGAGGTCCGCCATCTCTGTGGCTTGTTTCAAGAGGGCTTCAGGGACACAGAAGTAGGCATGTACAGTGAGCAGAGTTCTGTACATGGGAACTTTGGATCCAAACTAGTATTGCTAAAGCTTCATGTGAGTTTCTCTTCTCCCCCTCCCCACCGTTTGAACAAAGGCACTTTTCTATGTGAATCCTCAAAACAACACATCTCGCCACTTTTCTTTGGGAATAGTAAAATTATCTCCCTGCCTTCCTTATATGATACTGTTTTTGGTTTTGGAAATACACTTTCACGTCTGTGTAAGTCCTTGGTATGTAGGCCACCCAGCACATAAACCTTCACTGAATTTGGCTTTTAGTAACTATCCTGCTTTGCTTTAAGTGCATTTGAACCTTCATTTACCATGCTGGTTTTTTTTCCCATCTGCGATTGCCTTTCCGTTCTATTATTGCACAGTATTTTAACTTCAAAGGCCCAGCCCTTTCTTTGTCATCACTTCATGCATTTTCTTTGCCCAGTGCCAGTCTGCACGTTCCCAGCCGCTGTATTTTCCTTACTCTCCACAGGCATCTAGCCAGTCAGATTCAGAGCCAGAAAAGACTTCGTCTTGTAACCTGCTTCTGCCGCCTCCTTCACTGTCTCCAGGAATGAGCAGTGAAGTTTTGCAGCGTTCCAGCAACCAATACCTGGAAGAGCTGGATAAGGAAGATGAGTTCGGATACAGCTGGAGTAAGTTTGCATCTTGACAGAACCTTTCACAATTGTTTACATCTTCATATACTAAGTGATGGTCATCTTCCTTTTTTTTTATCTTGCATGAATAACTTGTGGAAACAACATTATTTTTTGCTATGTACATTTTGTTGTATGAATTCAGATTCTGTCTTTTGCATATTGGACAAGCATATTAAGCTCTGGTTGTCTTTTCCATTATAGTCCAAGTGAGATAATTGCTACTATTAGAAAACATCTTAAAAACACAAATATGTGGGGGAGTTGTGTGTGTGTGTGTGTGTGTGTGTGTGTGTGTGTACACACAGAGAGAGAGGCAGACTGTATAGAGCAGTGAGGGAGAGATTTTCTACTCTTCCATTCTGATAAAATGAAGTGCCTGGAGGCATTTTCTTCTAGTTAGAGAATTTTATTGGAAAAGAACCATAGATTCCTATTTGAATTGTTTCAGTCTGCATGAGATTATGGGTTTATGACAACGACTGCTGAATTTCCAAAGTTTGCGTTCTTTTTAAGTTTTCGGAGATAAATTCTTCCCTTGCCACCCAATTTCTCTCTCCTTATGACTAGGAAAGATCAGTCAGCGGTATGGGCATCTGTCTGGAGATCTGCACATGATAGAGTTGGAGAAAGGGAAGACTGGTTTAGGACTCAGCCTAGCTGGGAACAAAGACCGGTCCAAGATGAGCGTTTTTGTAGTGGGAATTGATCCAAATGGAGCAGCTGGAAAAGATGGCAGACTGCAGATTGCAGACGAGTTACTGGAAGTAAGTGTCTAGTAATTATACTTAAAATGAAACATGCTGACTCTAAGGACGGGGGTGGGGTGGGGACATTCGATTATTGGTGCAAAATGCAGCCTTTAATTAACAGCACATTCTTTTAATCAGCATTGCCTTTCTTTACAATCATACTGTCTTCCCGTTATAAATTTTATGTTTGCGGTCAGGATTGTTTTCCAACTATACTAGTACTGAAGAAATAGATAGATGCTGTGAAACAGGAGAAGTAAGTACCTTTGCTATGGTTTTGAGAGGAAGAAAGCCATGATTTAATGAAACAGCAAGACTGCGGTCCTGTTCCACTTAATTGGGAGTAAGCCTCTTTGAGCTCAATGGGATTTATATATAGGGTTGTACTGCTAGTATGTTGTCATTCAACCTGAAGCTTTTCCCTTAGGTTTTTAGTTACGTCTGGTTGCCTGACGTCTCACCCCATTTCTCCTTTCATGGTCTCCAAAGTTATACCAGGACTAATGTCACAGAAGTAGCCAACATCATCTCAGATTTCATAGTCTCAGATGAAGGACGATACACAATTATAAACCGATTAGAATAGAAAAAGAGGTGGACTAAGATATAGTACATTTAATCTAGAATTTATCCAGCCCACCATTTTGTTTCCATCAGTGGCCAGTCTGATTACTCTTGTAGCTCACAAACAGGGTATCAGCATGGAAGCTACCCCCTCTACAATTTGTCTGCCACCAGTACAGTGGTACCTCGGGTTAAGTACTTAATTCGTTCCGGAGGTCCGTTCTTAACCTGAAACTGTTCTTAACCTGAAGCACCACTTTAGCTAATGGGGCCTCCTGCTGCCGCTGTGCCACCAGAGCACGATTTCTGTTCTCATCCTGAAGCAAAGTTCTTAACCTGAAGCACTATTTCTGGGTTAGTGGAGTCTGTAACCTGAAGTGTATGTAACCTGAAACGTATGTAACCTGAGGTACCACTGTACTGTATATTCAGAGGTATAGTGAGCACGAGACTTTATTTAGCTACCTTGGCTAATGCTGATAGAGCTAGCCTCCACAATTCTGTTTAGCCCTTATTTAAAAACTAGGTAGGCCAATGGTTATCACGCGTATTGTTGTAAATAAATACTGCAGGTTAACTATGTAGGTGTGGGTGTGTTTATTTATGAAATATAATTCTTTTTAAAGCAAAAGATTTATACACACCTCTTTCTGCCCCATAAATTTATACACACCTCTTTCTGCCCCATAAACTGGGAGACACATTAAAAATAACTGGTAGAAAAACAAGTGTTCAGGAGCCAGCAGTGTCATTCAGTTTGTACAACAAAACCACAGTGAAATGGTACTATTTTAACTATATATCAAAATGTCGGGGGGGGGCACGGTCCATGGGCAACAACTGAAAAGGCCTCATCCTGTGTATCCAACAGCTATTGTTTGGACAGAAGCAATACATGGAGCAGCAGCACTCCAAAACACATCAGCGGATAGGCAGGATTTTTCAGAAGACATTCTTTAAAATATCACAGTACCAAGCCATTTAGGGCTCTCAGGGTAATCATCACCAATGCTTAGAATTGGGCTCAGAAATGGTCTAGGAGCTTGAACAAATAGGGGGTCACATATTCTAAACAATGGGCGCTAGTCAGAATAGACAGGCAGGAGCACGTCATAACCAACTGAAGCTTCCAAATATTCTTCAAAGGTAGCCCCATGTAGAGTATGTTGCACTAAACTTCAGTGTGACCAAGGCATGTGTGAACATGATCACATCTCCCTTTTCCAGGAACAGGTGTGATTGGTGCACCTGTAAAAGCTGTGCAAAAGTGTTTCTTGCCTCCTATTGAGGATTTAAGCACACTGTTTAGACACAGTATGCAGAACAATCCCATGTATGTTTAATCAGAAGCAAATCTTACTCTGTTCAATGGGGACTTCAGTGCACTCCAGGGACTGCATAAAATACATTTTATTTCCATTTCCATTCTTGTTTACAAAACGACCTGGTTAGAGTGGGCTGATTTACCTTTACTTGCTTGTTTAAACCTGCTGTCTTCATGCCTTTTTTTCTCCATTTGACAAACAGTGAGTCACGAGGTGATCAATCACTAGTGGAAATTGATAATGATGTTCCCAAAGTCAGCCAGCCCACTGCAACCTAATGAAGGACGATTTCAGCCAGTCGAGAGCCAAATACAAACCAGCAGCTGTTTTATATATTAAAAAAGGAGATAACAATTGTAGCATAGCGATACAGGATTAGTGCATTGCAACCATAATGGTTGAATAGCAGTTTTAATAACAATAGTGGCAAAGAAATCAAGTTTGCTTTTGTCTGTGGAACAAAGCTGGTATTCATAATTAAAGTAAGTATCCATCCCATTCTGATTTATCTAGATAAATGGACAAGTTCTCTATGGAAAGACTCATCAGAATGCATCTTCAATAATAAAATGTGCACCTTCTAAAGTAAAAATCATATTTATCAGGTAAGCAATCTCTAATGTTTGTATCTATTTTTAACATTTTGTAATATCTAAATGCATATTCAACAGTATCTTTCCCCATATAATTCAACTTTTGAAGCATTGCTAAAAGCTTCCCTGAATGATATATTTGCTTTTCAGGATTTACCACTATTGTGGGTATGTCCTTCAAAAAGCAGAAAGCAAGTGCTTTAGGTATCGAAAGTATTGCAGAGTTTTTTAAAAAACCTTTCTGCTCCATATATTATAGAAACAAAGATGCTGTCCAACAGATGGCCGTTTGTCCTGGGAAATCAACAGAGACTTCACCTTCCTCTTCTGGGCTACTTCAGGATGAAGAGGTACAATTTGTATTTCATATTTATTTTCATGTGATAGAATTGATAATGGTAGGGATGGGAAAAAGGGGATACTCTTCAGTATGTTGTAAATAGCTTCTAAACAAGAGGGATCAAGGTAGATTTTAGCAAGACTTGTTTTAACAGAGGTACTTTAATATAAATCTGAAATTGGGGGTGGGGAGGGAAGTTTGCGTTAAACAAAATGTTGTAGCACAGAGCACTGCTGCTTCCAGAATATCCTGCTCCATTGCCCCTCCCACCCTGGCTTTTCATTTTTGTCCCTAGTAGCCAGTTAAGAGCTTGTTGAACAATGAGCATGCCCAGTGGCTTCTTCCCCCCTCCCCCAAATACCTTATCTCCTATGTGGACAGTGACATTTTGGCTCCATAAGGTCTGGCACACAGAGAAATGAGATTGCTATTAGTACAGGCGACCCCCAATTTGTGTGGGGGTTGCATTCTGGGTCATTGTGTGCAACGGCGAAGCACACATAAACCCGTTCTGCCCTGCCCCTTTTCCCTGCCACGTACAGCTTGCCGCAATGCACGTGCGCATGAAGGGATGCGGGTGGCGCTGTGGTCTAAACCACTGAGCCTCTTGGGCTTGCCAGTCGGAAGGTTGGCAGTTTAAATCCCTGCAACAGAGTGAGCTCCCGTTGCTCTGTCCCAGCTCCTGCCAACCTAGCAGTTCAAAAGCACACCAGTGCCAATAGATAAATAGGTACCACTGCAGTAGGAAGGTAAACGGTGATTCCATGTGCTTTGGTTTCCATCACGGTGTTCCGTTGTGCCAGAAGCAGTTTAGTCGTGCTGGCCACATGACCTGGAAAGCTGTCTGTGGACAAACGCTGGCTCCCTTGGCCTGAAAGCGAGATGAGCTTCGCAACCCCATAGTCGCCTTTGACTGGACTTAACAGTCGGGGGCTCCTTTACCTTACCTTTACCTTTTTTTACGTGTGCATGGTCACGTGTCAATTGGATGTGCGTAAATTGGTCGTTGCCGGGATGTCATTAGATGTATTGGTTCTGTGACCTCTATAACGAACATGGCATGTTATGTTTTTCTGCATTGATGAATTTTGATACAATATTTTTCTTTCTTTCTTTCAGGGTGAAGTGAATGATCCAAGCTCTATTTTTCCTATAGATTTGAGTTTATATAAGAATATTAAAAATGTGGAATTGCCTAAAGTGAGTAGATGCTGATGCAAATGGCCCCAAACAGAAATCTGTCTGTAATTTCTTTAGTCTGAAGGGGAAGGGACCATTTCCTACAAATATCTCTAATGGTCTCAGTTCTCAATCTTACAATCAACACTAAGTTTCATTCTCAAAATTCCTGTGTTTTCCCATTTTATATTGGATCGCATGGGGTTATCTATGTGGTCATTATGCTGGTGCATAGTCTTAGACTTCCCAAAATCCAGCAATGTGTTTGGCTTCATTCAAAACATAACTAAACCATGAAAATGAGTTGTAGCAGGCCTCGGGCTCACACTCTCACTCTCCCTTTCTCGGTCCTCTGGTGTGGAGGAATTTGGATTTTTTTTTTAACTTTAAATTTAGATTAACCACATATTGCTGTATTGTCTAGATTTAGAAAAGCTGTAGGAAATGGTAACTAGGATTTGTTAAAACAACCTAGCTTCAGCCCCTTGTTTCAACTAACTATAATTAAGATTAACCACAGTTTAGCATGTGGAACTCAGTGCTCAAGGCTAGTTCTTGTAATACTAAACACTCTTTTTTGTTTTGTACAAATGGGGCCTTTCTCTATACCTGTACTTATCTGCAGTGAATATATTTTTAACTGAATTGCTTTATGAAGTGCATACTCTTATGCCAAGCATGGATTTACCTAGGAACATTATTCTGTGTGTGTGTGTGTGTGTGTGTGTGTGTGTGTGTTGTGAACTGCGGGTATAAAGTGGTATACAAATGTGTGTGTGTGTTTTAAAAAGGAACAAATACAGTCATACCTTTTGTTACGTTCGGTTCAGGTTACGTTCTTTCAGGATACGTCCCACGGCTTACTTACGGTTACTTCCAGGTTTCGCTGCTCGCGCATGCGCATATGCTCAAAATGATGTCACACGCATGTGCAGAAGCGGCAAATCGCAGATGCAGGTTGCATTCTGCTCATGTTGCAAACGGGGCTCTGGAACGGATCCCATTCACAACCAGAGGTACCACTGTAATCAAACAAATTACAAGCATACAAAAAAACCCCTATTTATTCAAGAGCCGATATTCAAGAGCAACAAATGTCTAAACCATATAGATGCACATGGTCTCTCTGAATATGTTGCATAATTCTGTCCTTTCTGCATTAATCCCTGCTTTAATGCCACCACCAGTCAGTCTCTCTGTCTCACTTTTTTAATGTGTATTTTCTGAAATAAGTATTTAATATGCACCTTGCAACATTTAAACTGCCAGGGACGGTGCCACAAGTTTCAGAGGAGTGAACTTGTTTTGATCAATGTGTTCGAGTGGTGCAGATCATTTGGGCCATCTTTTAACGAAATTAACAAAGATAGCACTCCTCAAGCATTCATACTTAAGAAAGCTTTGATTGACATTCTTCTATAACTCTGGGTGTCCCTTTGTATTTCTTAGGATCAAGGAGGCATAGGTATTGCCATTGGTGAAGAAGACACATTTAACGGTGTGGTTATTCAGAGCTTAACAGAGCATGGTGCAGCAGGAAAGGTAAGGCTGTTAAATTGTGACCCATTCAGAGAAGAAGATGATGAGTGTATAGATGGGGAAACCTTCTGCCCCCCCCATCCCATCCCAATGTTGTTATCTTTATTTCAGGATGGCCGAATTAAGGTTGGAGATCAGATTCTGGCAGTGGACGATGAAGTTGTTGTGGGCTATCCTATAGAAAAGGTATTTGAGGAATTCCTTACAGCATGTGACTTACTGATGCCTGTTCTATACAACCATTTAAGGGCATAAAAATACAGATACCAGGATTCTGTTTAGGCATTTAGTCAGGTGCTACGGGACCAGGGATGCTCTGTCTGTTTCAGGAAGGTTGCTAAATCTTTTCTCTTCCTTCTCATTCCTTCCTGTCGCAGTGCTGAACCCGAGATAGCACTTTATGTTGGCTTTTTTGGGAAGTTGAAGTGACTTGTGGGGCATATTATTTTGCTGTGAGGATATTTAAATGTTTTTAATCCTGTTTTGTTATTTGCTGCCCTGGGGTCCTTTGTTAGGAAGGGCAGAATAATATATATATATATATATATATATATATATATATATATATATATATATATATAAAATAAATGGAGCACTGATGGTTGCATGTGTATTTAGCCTATATTAACTGCAGTTCTTGCAATCAGCTCTTTGGAGGGGATGGGGAGAGCAGGGATTCTAGCTCCCTTTTTAAAGCAGCTGAATTTATTATTTCATTATTATTTATTAAATTTCTACACTGCTTTTCACCTGAGGATCACAGGGCATTTTAAAATATAAACCCCCCTCAAGTTATGTGTTGAAAGAAGCGGCATCTACCATGACTTGAATAAAATATGGGGGGCAGCACCCCACATAGTCAATTACAAGATGGAGCACACACACCATTTGAATGGCAATGTCTATTGACTTTGGGGCCCCCTGGCCCCCTCATTTTGGGGGGGGGGGGAGCCAACAGGACCTCAGTCCCCAGGAGTCCCTCACTCCTATGCATGCTCTTGGAAATCTGTTACAATATGCCTGCTATACTCTAGAATGAAAAAAAAATCATGTATCTATATTGGCTTGTTACATGAAAGTTTGCTCTTTTTTACTGTTCAAGTTTATCAGTTTGCTGAAGACATCAAAGCCCACTGTGAAACTCACAATCAGTTCAGCTGAAGAGGAGAGTCAGACAGCTGCTCAGCCACAAACACCGATTTACAGTGCTACTTCGGGTGAGAGAACTAATATCCAACAATCAGCCATTGTTTCACCTTCTGAATCACCAGAACCAGAGTCGGTTAAAAGTAAGAATCTTCTAGTTATCCCAAGTCTTGGAAAAGAATTCAGTGACATTCATTCGTAGAACTAAGCCATGGTCTGTTTTAGCCATGGTTTTGTTCACCAAACCACGAGACAATGTGCAGACAAGATTAGAAACCACAGCTTATTTATTTCACCAAAGCTTGGTTTGTTTTCAAGCTGCTGTTTCCTTGGGCCTCTTTCCCTTAGTGAGTGTCTAGGGTGGGATGGCCAAACAAAGGATGTTTAAGCAAAGCTATTACATTTAGATAAAATAACAAACCATTTTTAAAACAAGCTATGCTTCATAAACCCAGCAACAAGGCTTT
Organism: Podarcis filfolensis; assembly: GCF_964270895.1. NCBI lineage: Eukaryota > Metazoa > Chordata > Lepidosauria > Squamata > Lacertidae > Podarcis > Podarcis filfolensis. Next base: position 22,825,972 of record NC_139621.1, on the reverse strand, counting down.
CTGCATGGAGGCTTGCCAGACACATCTTTATTTTTATGCAGCAGGCAAAAACTTGCCTTTTTACCCAGGCTTTGGGACCTTAATATGAATTATTCTAAGTACTCCATTAGTGTGGCAGATACTGTAAGACCTGTCTTTTGTCTGTATAAATGTGTTTTTTTAATTGGCTTTGTTGTAATTGATTTTAATGTTTATATATTGCTGTAAGTCACTTTGTGACATAGTTATTATTAGGGAAGCTGCATACCTGTGATTTTGCCTAGCAAGCCAAAGGCACTTAAAAATTATTAGTTTTCTTCCAAGTAGGGAAGTTTACTTTTCATCAGCTGGACGTAACTCTGTGATTTTAGTGCCCTTCACTTCACCAATCTATGGCATGAGTCCAAGCTGGTTGAATGAGTAGGCATGACTAGATCTCTGCAGAAATCCAGTGTAGATAGTCTATTAAGGAATAGGAAAATAAGAGAAAAATCATAGGTTGCATTTTTAAAAACAAAACAAAAGCATATACCTCCTGATCCTTGGCCAAAACAGTTGAATAAAGTAATTAAAGACCCTACAAACAAAAGATGATGTACCCTCAGCCAAAGTGGGAGTGGCAAACATCCCACATGGAAAAAGTTGAAAACAACATCTAAAAGCAACCAATTTTATAGTTTTTTCAACATTGATGCATCCAGCCAAATGTGTGTGTGAGCAGAGATGGTTTCTCTCAGATAAGTTGTAAACATAACTTTGTATTTCTGAGAGATTTCAGACTTTGCAGGAGAGAAAGAAGCATGCAAGAATTCAGGTGGCATCTCTGTTTCTTGGGGCTAGAGCTCATCACAGGTTTTCTTATCTGCATTGAGGCGAACCGTATATGTGGGTATTTGTTGGGGGCGGGAGAATGGACAAGAAAAGCCTTCCTTAATGAATAAAAGGATAAAGTCCATAGTAGACAAGGATTTTTAAGGAGGAGAGCAGCTATAGCTATAACTAGTCGGTTTTCTTTTTCTAGACACAAGCAGGTCCTCAACTCCAGCCACATTGATATCTGACCCAGCTACATGCCCAATCATCCCGGGTTGTGAAACGACAATCGATATCTCCAAGGGACGCACCGGTCTTGGCTTGAGCATAGTAGGAGGAGCCGATACTTTGCTGGTTTGTAACAAATGCCTTTCATAACCCCAAACTAAAGAAGGAAAATGCTTCTTTCTTTGACATACCATACTTTTCTGCGTATAAGACTAGGGTTTTGTCTATAAAAATCATATTAAAAATTGGGGCTCGTTTTATACACAGATAATGAAAAGGGGGGACGTGGGATTGGTTGCTGCCGAGAGCCGGAGATTGTTAGTGCGTTATTGGAAGTCTGGTGGTTGAGTGAATTTCAGCAATCTCCTCCGAAAAAGCTCTACAAGTATGGACAATCCACCCCAAAAGAGTTCAGCAACTCTGGGCAATCTCCCCCTCTCCCATTTTCTTAATTTGGAGTCCCCCCAAATAGGGGGTGTCTTATAAAAGGGGGCGTTATACATGGAAAAATACGGTATATAATACGACTCAAATAAATGGATGGAAACAATTGATCTCTAAGTTGGGGAATAAAAATTATGTCCATAATTGCCCTAGGCAGGGGTGTCCCCCCCCCAATTCTGTTTGTTTGTTTGATTGTGTGTGTGTGTTTAGCATCCCTACAAGTGTTACAAAGTTTTTAAACGTATTTGTTGCCACTTGCCACATAAAATACATTTTAAATAATGGGTTTAATCCTTATTATGTTTTATAAGCATTTTAACATTTTTTTCTCAAGTGTGAAATGTTGCTGTTCTAATCTGTAGTGCTCCCGAAGAAGGGTGCTTTGAAGAAGGGTGTTATATAAAAGCAATCTTTATTTCCGTGCACCGTTGAAATTTCACTCACTCTCTCACACACAAACACTGGTGCTTTCCCTCTTTTCGTTTTTCTTGACCACACACTTTCATCAGGACAGCAAATGAAAACTTCTTTAAATACAATTTTTACTTTTGTACCGGAATTTATTCTAGGCACCAGTACTCATGTGTATTACTTTGTGTGTGTGTGTGTGCATTTTCAATTTTACAAATACTAACAAAAAAAGGCCCCCCCCAAAAAAAGACAGAATACAAACAATGTATCCCTTTGGACCCCCCTTTTGTGGTTCCTTTTGTTATTATTTTCCTTCTGCATCTACTCATTAATTCCAATTATTATAAAACCTTAATGAGTCCATAATTCAATTTTTTTACTACAAGATTTCTGTCAAACCTCCTAAAGTGTGTAGTTCTTTACAATAATTTTTCAGATACATTACATACTTTCTCCCATTCCTTAGTAAAATTTGATTCATCTGTATTCTTTTGAGATCTCCACAAAACCCCCTTTTATTCTTTTCTTAGGCTCAAAATAGTTGAACTGAATGACAAACGAAAAGGTCTAGCCAGTTTTATATTTTGCTTTTTAAATCCACAGGGCGCAATTATTATCCATGAGGTTTATGAAGAAGGAGCAGCGTCCAAAGATGGAAGGCTCTGGGCTGGTGATCAGATCTTGGAGGTATTACATTGTGCAACGTACAAGCCATCCTTACATTGCATACTTCTGAAAGTGGGAGTGGGGGCGGGGGGGGAGGAGAAAGGCAGGAGTGGACTAGAGGGGGGGCTATATGCTTCTGACATCTGCCATACAATTGAATCCCAGGTGAACGGAATCGACCTAAGGAACGCAACGCACGACGAGGCCATAAACGTTCTCAGACAGACGCCTCAGAAAGTCCGCCTCACTGTCTACAGGGACGAAGCCCAGTATAAGGAAGAAGACATGTATGATGTGCTCAGTATAGAGCTACAGAAGAAGCCAGGCAAAGGCCTTGGATTAAGTATTGTTGGGAAGAGGTGGGTACATGAGGAGAGCTTCTGGAAGTCTGTTTGGTCTTTGTGTGCAGTGCCGGATTTATGTATAAGTTAAACAAGCTATAGCTTAGGGCCCCACTCTCTTGCGGTCCCCCAAAAAAATTAAAGGGAAAAAAACCTGGATGTACATTTCCAAATATAAGATAAAAAACAAATAAAGTAAAACCTACTTACAGCAAAAGTGTTTTGTGTTGTGTAGGATCCTATTTGTTATGTGCAAAGGGCTTTAGATACCTATTAGGTCGATAAATTACCATATAGCATATATTCAACAAAAAAACAGCGACAAATTGTTGTTGACAAAGGAGAGCAGGACATATAAAGAGCCCCATTACCTTCAGTAGCTTAGGGCCTCATCAAACCTAAATCCGGCCCTGTTTGTGTGCAAGCTAATACAGAGACAACATTGCTAAGAGAAGGTAAAATAAGAACCACCTCCCTTAGCGTTTGAACCTAACACTAAGGGAGGCAATTCTTATTTCACCTTCTTTCACTAATGTTGTTAGTGAGTGCAGCATTGACCTGGAGATATAGTCTTTCTTTCTTTCTTTCTTTCTTTCTTTCTTTCTTTCTTTCTTTCTTTCTTTTTGGAAATGTGAAATACCTTTATTTATTTTTTGGAAATGCATTATATTAAGGTTTATACAGAAAAATACAAAGCTTAATATCTCTCCCCCCCCCCTTTGCTTTTTTCAAACAAACCAAGATCTAGATACAATAAAAACACAAAGGGGTGGGGGGAGAAATAGAGAAAGAAAAATAAATAAATAAATAGAAAGAGTAGAAAATAGGTTAAAAGAGATAGAAAAATAAGATTCAGAAAATAAAGAACTTCTGATTCTTCATCTGTCCGCTATATAAATGCAATATTCACTTTGTCTAATCCAATATAAGACTCAACGAAGATATAGTTTCAACGCACCCCTCACCTCTTGCTTAGCCATGCTGCAAGTCAGCTTCACTTCCTCATTTGTACAACTAAAATAAGAGCTTTCTACCCTTACTGCTTAGGGGTGAGGAAATGTTGTCCCCTTTGGGACTGCATCTGCTATTAAGTCTCTAAGCTTCCTTGTTCGACTAGATAGCAAAGTTGCTCAGAAAAGGGCAAGACAAAGAAGATCCTTTTCTTCTGCAACCCCCGAGACTGAAGAAGCTATTGATAGAGGCATTTTAAAATTACTCCTAAGTCTCTTAACACAAATGTAACCACCGGAACATAATATTTTTACATGCACCAATCTGGAAAGAAGAAAAACAGCTGCCTTGGCAAAGCACTTTTAGATAGCCTCCCACTCCCTGGCTCATATGCACACACATAATTTTATTTGCATGCACACACACATAATTTTATTTGCCCTTCCTCTATTCAAACCATCGGTTCAAACCATCTTCAATAATCCCACTGCAAAAACCTCCAAACAACTCCCTGGCCCTAGAGTCTGTTAAGCAGCTTCAGCTTTTGTAGTTGGAGTCAGTCAGAGCCATACCCTCCTGCCCAGGTTGGAAAAGGCCTCCAAGGCAGGGAGCAGGTCTTCCAGGACTCACAGCCAAGATAGTTCTTGTTTGAGCCACCAGTTACAACAATAAGGACTTCAAAGCACAGCATCACCTGATGTTATTGTGACATCAGATGATTGACAGGTATAAAAACCCTTTCTACCTGTCAGACTTGGCCTGCCAGGGAATCTGGCCCACTAGTCCCCTCTGCTGACATACACAAACCATTCTTACTAAATTCAGCATGTTGTTATTCTTAGTTTTCACACTTTATGACTGCAGAAATAAATTCATATTTGGCAATTGTGTCTATGGCATTGTTACCTTGGTCTCCCTTATTCACCAGGACACCATATTCTGCTGTAAGATCTGCATATGAGAATCCATCCTGTTAGGTTGTATATGTATATGAGAAAGTGCTGAAATCTCATGTTACCCACCAAAATACTTGTTTGATCATTGCTTTTAAAAGCTCGTTCTTAACCAGGTAACTATGTAATGAATACATTCATAAGTTCATAGTAAACCACCTTGGAAATGTCTTCTTGAAGGGCAATATGTAATGTTTTAAATAAAGAAACACAACAAAATATACTTCCATTATTTTGTTTGCAGGAATGACACTGGAGTGTTTGTGTCAGACATTGTCAAAGGAGGCATAGCAGATCTGGATGGGAGACTGATGCAGGGAGACCAGATATTAATTGTGAACGGGGAAGATGTTCGAAATGCTAACCAGGAAGCGGTGGCCGCTTTGTTAAAGGTAATGGCAGAACAATAGAGAAAAACATAACTGCAAAAATGGATACTGGGTCCTCTCTTTTTCCAAAACGAGAATCGCAAACGGAAATAGTGCTGTTGCACTCCCATCTGGCTTGCGGACTTCCCATAGGTATTTGATGGGCCTCTTGCCTGATGTAACAGGGACTCGTAATTCTAGGGACAAGTCTTGTGCAGGGGGGGGGGTTGGTGAGGAGAGGTTGCCACTGTGCACAAGGGCCTCCTGGCAGTGGAGTTGCTGCTACTTCTTGGAAGAGAGGGTTATGGGAAAGTTGGCACTACAACAGCACATTGGTAGGAGGGTATCGACCTCCCCACCACCATTCCTTTAAGTGTGAGTGACTCTGCTGCTGGGAGGCCACCCCTGCTGATCGTTCCCGGTCTCTTCTGGTATTTTCTTAAGGGATGCTAAGGTTGGCATTTTTTAACGTTCCATATTTGTAAAGCAAATGAAAGGCCTAAGTTAAGCAGTTCCTTTTAGGTACGTTGGGGTCACTGAAGACATCAATAGTGGATGTCCTTGCTGAGGGTTAAAGTAGGGACTAAGGCAAACTTCTGTTGGATTTGGAATGTACAGAAGCAAAGCCTGGAATGGCTGAAGGTGGTTTTGCTTGGTTTTCCAAAACAGGTTTCGGCTTGCATTCCTTATTTGGTGAATACTTCTTCATTCTCTGTGTATTTTGGAGTTGATTCTTCTCACATGCCATTCGATGTTGCAGTTAGAGAGGAGCTTCTCCCACTTAAAGCACTCAAAGTATAATTTTGTTACCTTGTCCAAACAGCAATTTGTTAATGGGCATAGCTGGCTGTGAAATACAGCTGATGTACCATCATTATTATGCCATTGCTTCTGTAGGGACCTCCCTCTATGTCCTTGTTGAACCAACTGGCAGGCATGGACAATGTGCAATCTACATGCTCCTTTGTGAGTTTAGACAAGGTTCATGCAATTTTCTCAGCACGGGTGTAATCACACAATGGACAACACTTACAGAAGGTTCAGCTAAGACTTGTGTGAAATGGCCCTTGATCTTCCTTTAACTAAGATATGCCTTTACATCATTATACTCTGGGTTAAGGAATCTGTGTCTTACAAATAATGCCTGCTCTCTAGTGCTCATTAGGTACAGTCAGACTAGAAGTTGGAAGAATAAAGGCAGGCCCATTCCATTCGGAGAGGAGAACGTCTCAGAGCAGCCAGGTTTGTAATTGCTTGCATTGGCTTCATTTGGAACCATCACAAGCATTGTTAAAATTATATAAGCAAATAAAAGGGAATTGATTTCGCAGTGGCAGTGATTTTTCTGTAGAGGCTGAACAGAGATGAATAAACTCCAAGCCAAGTACATAAAAGGCAGTTTTATGTACCCATAGCCATATTGGGTTTATTCTAGCTTTTTTTTTTAACAGCTTAGATCCTCAAAGCTGCTGTGTAGCACAGCCCTGTTCCCAATGCTGTGTAAGGCAAGGCACATCTACAAATGTACTGAAAACTAAGTTGGGATTTAACTGTATGATTTTTGCTGTCACAACTAAACATTTGGGGTATGATCTAGTCCCCCTCCCCTCCTTTCTGTCTCCTCCCATGTACTATGTTGTGCCTGAAGGGATGTTCTGGTGCTAACCCCTCTTCTCACTGTTAGCAGCTGTACTGCATCTGTAGGAGGGCTGTGCATGCCTGATTGGTTGCTCTGCACAGGGAACAGAATTGACCGTTGTCTTTCTCTCTGAGTAACTTGGTTACATCTCCATTCAAGATAGCTGCTGAGAAGTCTGATTTAGCAGGGAAAGAGAGTACAATATCTCACATATCTGGAGGGTTCTTTCACTCCAGAAAAGTGCTTCCTTCTACCGGTACACAGTATTTTTACGCCAAACAAGATACTCTGCCAAGCTCTTGCTCTGACTGCTCTAATATGCTGCAAACTATTAAGTTTGCCATTCACACTTGTATTTTCACTCCCATAGGGGGGACCATGTCCTTGAGCACAACTGGCAGACATGGTCCAAGTAAAATATTACTTACGAAATATGAGACAGTAGTTATACTTGGATGATAAAATATCAGCTTAGTGAGCCAAGTTATGAACAAGCTACATGCAGCCACTTTGCTCCTTCCTCTGCAAGAAAACCAGGAAACCGTTTAGCTATAGTTTCCTGTTGCATCCTAACTAGGAAACTGTGGTTAATGGCTTCCAAAGAAATCAGGATATTAAACAAACTTTAAACCTTGGTTTCATATCCTGGCTTGTATAAAGAGAGGAGTGACCTAGCTGAGTGTGGCTGCACGAAGCTTGTTGGTATTTTGGATTATTAAGCTGGACATCTGAACATGCCATTGTTGATGTAGAAAGAAAACTGGACTTAAGGGATTCTAGTAATTCTCAGTGGTGTAACTCTTTAAGGTCAGCGAGGGAAGCGGCAGCCTGTCATCATTCAGTTTCCCAGGTTCGGGATCCAACCCACCAGAAAGTTATGAAAGTACTCTGAAGAAGAATTCCTGTAAGTTTCAGCTGCTGCTGTTCAAATTCTGTAACTAATATCTTCTCAGTTATTTCTGTGCTGTTAGATACATGCTGTTCTCCCAGCAATCACATGGCATTTTGTGCTTTCATGCTCACGTGTATTGGTCATGTTCCAAAATTTAAAAAATATTTGTGTGTCGGCAGTCACACATCAATTGGATGCTTCTAAAATGGTCGTCGGCTGTGTGCAGGAAATGTCAAGCTATGACTTGCCATTAGATCCCTTAATTGTGCTTGTGTCTGTGAAATCCAGTAGTTCCAATGGAAGAATAAGGAATTATTACTCACCTTTTAATAACAGTAGGAATTTCCATTAGAAGGCACAACTTGAAAAATAAAGATAATCCATTTATATCAGATTATTTCCTAAGAATGTGGGATAATTTATATATAAGATAAAATTAACAAATTTGGCCAGTCAGAGAAGGTAGACAAAAAGAAAACTGATTGATTGAGAAATGGGGCATTTTCATACTGTATTGGAATTTGAAAGTATGGGATTCTATAAAGTGGTACTTTGGGTTAAGTACTTAATTCATTCCGGAGGTCTGTTCTTAACCTGAAACTGTTCTTAACCTGAAGCACCACTTTAGCTAATGGGGCCTCCTGCTGCCGCCATGCCACCAGAGCACGATTTCTGTTCTCATCCTGAAGCAAAGTTCTTAACCTGAGGTACTATTTCTGGGTTAGCAGAGTCTGTAACCTGAAGCATTTGTAACCTGAAGCATATGTAACCCAAGGTACCACTGTATATCCATATGCATTACTGTGGGTAATTTAGTAATCCTCAGTATTGTTTCGGTGGTATTTCTTTCCTTCTATTTATTTTGCCTCCATACAATTCAGATAACAGCTGATATTTCATTATTGTATGAAAATATAACAAATTATCTTATCAACTGAAAGTATACCTATAAAAAGATTTTGTGCACTGGGGATGAAAGCGATATTCATGACAGAACCTCAGTGACTTCAGAAATAAACAAAACAAATCTCTCTTCTTGTTTATTGGCCATTGATTCCCTCTAGCAATGAAATGTTTAAGCCAGGGATGATGGGCAGATTTTGATCTACTTTGTTTTTGACTAGAACTACCAGATATACCAACCAGAGACTGTGGTTAAATTTTTTGCCCCCCCCCAAGAGAGTGGGGCCATAAGCTATAGCTTGTTTAGCTTATATGTAAATCCAGCACTGAGTAGATCCCAATCTTTCTTATGCCCACCCTAATTGAAACAATCAAGAACCAGCTTTTCTTGTGGCAGTATTCAACAGTATAGGAGTACTGCCATTTCTTTTTCTGTTGCCAGGGGCAGCTATTTTTTTGCTGGCACCCACAACACTTTTATCAAGATACAAGTAGCAGCACATCATTTATTATTTTTATTTTACCAAAAAGAGCACTGGTTATTTCTGTGGGGGGGGAAATCAAGCAAGTTCCCCATTGCCTCTGATGTAGCACATAATCCTGACTTTCCAGCAGCAACTTAATGACCAAACAAATGTCATGAAGGAAAGAGGGAGATGTGCTTAAGGAAAAAATTATCATTTTTGTTTGCTTTTAAGTAAACAAGCAAACCTAGAGACTAGCGCTACCAGGTTCCTTAAATTGCTTTGAAAACAATGTAAGCTTTAACAGTGATAAAAAAACAAAATGTTCTGGAGTGCCTGGAAAATAATGTTTCAAAGTTGAAAACACCAGTGATAACAGTGCTGTTTCCCTTTTTAACAGTAGCATCTGAAATACAAGGATTAAGAACAGTTGAAATAAAAAAGGTAAGTAGAACCTAGAAGCTGGTATAAAATTAAGGAGAATTGATTACTAACTTGAATAGATGCAGGATTGCATCATGCATCAATTTGGATATTCTGCTTAATGGAAGATTTCGACTGCATTATATTTTATTAGGGTTTTTTTTTATCAATAGACCTCTCGCACATATTTTGAAGTTACATAACACAAATTCCCATTATTTATCCAAGGAAAGAAAGTTAGGTTTGGAGATTTGAAAATTGCTTCTCTGCCTGATTTTTGGGTGAACCTATCAGTAGTCTTATTTACTTGGCAATTGCAGAATCTGAATCTTCAGAATGTTTTGTATCTCTTCCTTTTACAAACATACCGCCATTTGCATTATGAATTTATATCGTGCTTTTGGTTGGAAACCAGAGAGCTCCTGCTGGCATTCTGAAAAGCTGAGGCATGCCCAGTGGGCAGGTTGGTTTTGTTGCTTTCCTACTTTAAAATAATCCCATATTACTAGCTGCCTTTGTAAGCACCTTCTGTCCCAGAAACAATTTGCCACATGGCATGGAGATGGACGTGCTGTGGAAGAAGCACAAGCCCAAATCTCCCTTGATCATGCACATCTATTTACAAAGCTGTTCCTTATCCTCATCTTTGTCAGGAATCTTCAGATCATTTCAAAACACAAACACTGAGCTTCATAACAGGAATAGAATAAAGTAGGTGCAAGAGCTGTGTTCAAATTCCACTTCCTGCGATGAACTTTTAAAGAAAGGTTTTAAACTGCACAAAACAGCAAGGGGAATAAAACTGGACAAGCGATGCTCTCCAGTGTGGAAACTTTAACTGACAAGAATGCTTGCTTTGCAATGCAGTTGCTATGAAACATGCAGGAAGACGCAGCTGCTCAGATAATGTGGCCCCACGCCATCTGGGCCTTGAGATGCTGACGTTAAAATCCTTGAGCTGAACACAATGGCTAATAAAGCATCAAGTTGAGCTCCTACAGAAGATGTGGGATACAGTTGCAGCAGTGAAAATTCCTCACAGAAAACAAGCTTATTAGACTGTGCAAAGTTGCAGCCATTAAATACTTAAATCTAAAGGCAGCATTAAACAAAGTGCAAGATTCACAGATTGCCATGCTATTCTCCCTCAGCAGGCTCAGAGATTGGACGTTATATGCGCAAAGAAGCACTAGAGGGAGCTTGGCTTTCTTTATATAGCTGTTTCATTTTTACTTCCACATTTTAAAAAACCCACTGGTATTGCAGATAACGGTGTACTGATAAATGTGGGTATGTTTGTTTATACAGTGGTACCTCTGGTTGAGAACTTAATTTGTTCTGGAGGTCCGTTCTTAACCTGAAACTGTTCTTAACCTGAGGTACCACTTTAGCTAATGGGGCCTCCCGCTGCCGCCACCCCGCCAGCATGCGATTTCTGTTTCATTCTGAGGTAAAGTTATTAACCCAAGGTATTGTTTCTGGGTTAGCAGAGTCTGTAACCTGAAGCATCTGTAACCTGAAGCGTCTGTAACCCAAGGTACCACTGTACCATTGTGTCAGGGAACTGTCATCTGAGACGAAGGAGGTGGAAGGGCTCATGGAGGGTGAGAGAGACCACTCAGCGGAGGAGGGGACCAGCAGGGGGAGAAGTGGAGTTCCAAGGGAAAGTGAGTCGGAGGGAGGGCTCAGAGACACTTCAAGCGAGAACAGTGGGGAGGTTTCAGGACCTCCCGTAGGGACACCCACTCCTCGGCGGAAACTGTCACGCCGAGAGTCCAGAAGACGCGTTTCCGTTAAGGAGCTTTTATGCTGGAAGAAGTTCCGTAAACGCCCACTGTCCGATTCTACGAGCAATTGATGGAGCCATGCTTAAGGAGCTCCATCACAGACAGAGGTTTGGGAACTTAGCCAAACTCTGAGGGATCAGGATTTTACGCACAAGCAGCTCACCATCCCATCACAGCAATCGGACAGTCCCTGAAAGCAGCTTGTGCAGAGAGGCATCATGAGCAACCCAGCCGGAGCCGGAGGAGCAGCAGGAGCTGGAGAAAGTCCAAGTCTGGAAGAAAGGTACAGAGTGTTGGAACTCCAGCTAGCAATGCAAACGGCGAGGCTAGAAGAAAGGAGGGCGCAGGATGCAGAAAAGGCAAAAGGCGCTACACTAGCAAGAAAGATGCCAGGAATGGTGCAGAAGTTTGGGGGGGACCCCAGGAACTACCAAGCCTTTAGGACAGAGATGCAGTATGCTCTCGAACTGCAGTTTAACGACTTTCCCGATGAGGCATCGCGAGTGGCGTTTGTGATTGGCCATCTCGAAGGAGGGGCGAGAGACTGGGTCAGGCCCCTGATGGCAGGGAATAGTGACATGCTGAAGGACGCGAGGAAGTTTTTTCGCGCCATGGATTTGATGTTTTCCAGCGAGATTGAACAGGGACTGGTGCGCAGACAATTGATGGCTTGCAAACAGGGGAGCCGATCGGTTCGTGAGTACTGGACTGAGTTTACAATGTTGATACATAAATTGGGGTGGGACCTATCGGCGGAACCCATTCAAATGCTCTTTGAAGAGGGGCTTTCTTCGGCGGTGAAAGACGAACTTTCCCGGGCGCCCAGGGCGGAGTCTATGGACCAGCTGACCAAATCAGCGCTGACCATTGGAGCGCGCCAGGAGGCAAGAGCCTTGGAGAAGCGGGAGGGGAAAGGAGAGCGTTGGAGGGATTTCCGCATTCCAGAGATTCCAGAACCAAGTTTCCCGCCCGGAGAGCCGATGGAGGTTGGAACAGCGCGCGCGCGCGCAGTTTCAAATCCCAGTGAAGAGGAGGAAGTCCAGGAGCCAGTAAAAGCCAACGCCTGTCTGCCACTGTCAGGGCACTGCAGACAGGCCAAGGAGCAGTAAAAGTGCCCACTCCGGAACCTCCAAGACCAGCCCTAGTAATAGAGGTGTGGCTAGAGCTGGCAAACGGATACCCACTGAAGACCAAGGCGCTGTTGGACTCAGGCAGCTCCTGTAATTTTATGAGCAAGGAGTTTGCAGCTGAACACCAGATACAGACACTCCCTTTAAGCAACCCCCTGCAGGTCACCACGATCGATGGGAGGGAGCTGTTGGGGGGAGAAGTTAGCCTACAGACCGTCCCAATGGTTATGAGGGTGGCAAGGCACACCGAAAGGATAGCGTTCAATGTAGCCACCCTGGGAGGGGCGCCAGTCATTTTGGGAATGAGCTGGCTAGCGTTGCATGACCCGCTGGTGGGCTGGCATCAGAGAGTGGTCTCCTTTGGGTCAGCACATTGCCTGGAACACTGCAAAGAGGGGAAGGTGCCAGAAGAGAGACATATTATCCCAGAGGACCACTGGGTGTGTGGTGCGGCCTGGGTGGGGCAAAGAGAACTGGTAGAGGGAACGGTAAATGATGAGTACGCCCAGGATAAGCTCAGAGGTTTAAGGAGAGAGGGAGAAGACCCCGGAGGTTTTGAAGAAAGAAACGGGGCATTGTATTACAAAGGGGTGCTATATATACCCGAAGGGGAATTGAGGGGGAGAGTACTCAAACAGCTGCACGACAATCCCACAGCGGGGCATTTTGGGCAACACAAGACCATGTGGTTGGTGACCAGGGAGTTTTGGTGGCCCAAGGTGAGGGAGGATGTACGGGAGTATGTGAGAAGGTGTGACCAATGCCAGAGAGCCAAAGGAGAAAGGCGGGCACCAGCGGGGTTATTAGAACCGTTACCCACACCAGAACGACCGTGGGAGGCGGTGTCGATAGATTTTATGACTGATCTGCCCAAATCCCAGGGGAAAACCGCCATACTAGTCGTAGTAGACCTGTTAACTAAGATGGGTCACTTTGTAGCTTGCTCACATGCAGTCACGGCGGAAGAGACAGCGAAATTGTTTGTAGAACATATTTTTAGGCTGCATGGCGCCCCCTTGAGGCTGGTTTCCGACAGAGGGAAACAGTTCACGTCCAGATTCTGGAGGAAGCTTATGAGCTTGTTGCACGTAGAGGTCAACTTTTCGACTGCCAGGCACCCTGAGACCAATGGGCAGGCGGAGAGGGCAAACGGTATCCTTCAACAATACCTGAGGTGTTATCTCAATGACAGAGAAAACGATTGGGTCGAAAAGTTGGCACTAGCGGAATTTGCTTACAATAATGCAGAGAATGTGTCCACCGGGATGAGCCCCTTTTTGGCTAATTATGGGTGCCACCCCAGGGCGTTTCCAGGGGAAGGAGGAGAGAGATGGAGTGTTCCGGCCGCGGAACTTTTTGTAGAAGAAATGGAAGCGATCCATCGTCAACTCCAACACAACTTAGAAAGGGCCAAAGAAGAATATAAGAGGCAGGCAGACAAGAGCAGAAGGGAAGGCGAAACAATTAGGGTGGGGAGTAGGGTCTGGCTATCAACCCAAGGATTGCCGTTCAAGGGGGGTTGCAAGAAATTGAGACCCAAAACATTGGGACCATTTGAGGTCATCCAACAGGTCAACCCAGTGGCTTTCAGACTCCGGTTACCGAACCACATGAAACTGCACCCAGTATTCCACAGGTCATTACTGTCACCGTACAGGGGGGAAGGTGAAGGGGTATCCACACGGGGGCCAGCCATAGAAGAAAGGGAAAGCCGCAACTATGTGGCGGAAATCATCAACTCCAGGTGGAAGGGTAATCAGGTGGAGTATTTGGTCGCGTGGGAAGGGGAACCGGAGTCGGAAAACACCTGGGTGAAGGCAGAGGAGGTACAGACTCCGAGGAGGAGGAGTACTTGGAAACCGGAAACAGCAAAAGGTGGAGGGAAGTGTTCGAAACTTCGGAAGATGAGGGAGGTTCCTTCAGGGGTTTTGCTCCCTCGCCTCCCGCAGAGGAGGGGAGGGAAGGGGGTGAAGGGGGCCCTGGAGGGGAGGTGGATGTCAGGGAACTGTCATCTGAGACGAAGGAGGTGGAAGGGCTCATGGAGGGTGAGAGAGACCACTCAGCGGAGGAGGGGACCAGCAGGGGGAGAAGTGGAGTTCCAAGGGAAAGTGAGTCGGAGGGAGGGCTCAGAGACACTTCAAGCGAGAACAGTGGGGAGGTTTCAGGACCTCCCGTAGGGACACCCACTCCTCGGCGGAAACTGTCACGCCGAGAGTCCAGAAGACGCGTTTCCGTTAAGGAGCTTTTATGCTGGAAGAAGTTCCGTAAACGCCCACTGTCCGATTCTACGAGCGATTGATGGAGCCATGCTTAAGGAGCTCCATCACAGACAGAGGTTTGGGAACTTAGCCAAACTCTGAGGGATCAGGATTTTACGCACAAGCAGCTCACCATCCCATCACACATTGGATTGGTTACAAAGAATTAGGGCAGTAGGAATAGAACAAAGGTAACAATGAAATGCTAACTTGGCTGAATCAAGCCAATTCAAAGTGTTGGTGCTGATCTGTATATCTTCGGAGTGTCTCCACCCCCATCGTTTGGCCCAGAGACTGAGGTCCAGCTCCGAGGGCCTTTTGGTGGTTCCCCCACTGCATTAAGTGGACTTACAGGGAATCAGACAGAGGGCCTTCTTGATAGTGGTGCCCACCCTGTGGGTCACCTTCCTGTCAGATGTCAAGGAAATAAACAACTATCTGACTTTTAGACGGCATCTGAAGGCAGCCCTGTATAGGGGAGTTTTTAATCTGTTATCAAGATAACCAGGTGACAGCAAAAACTGCAAAAAAAAAAAAAGTAGGGACAATTAAAATATATTATTTGATCAACTTTCTAACATTGCTCAGGTCTTTTTTAATCAAAAGAAAGCCTGTTGCTTCACATGTCTTAACTGTGGTTAAAAGATTATGTATCAGTTCTGTCATTTGTACTGATGATACGTCTAGAACGTATTTCATATCTAAGCATTTAGCTTTATCCTCAGTATATTGTATTTTATTTTATTGCTATGGCTAGTGGCTGATGCAAATAAAGTTTCTATGTCTTATGTCAAGCTGTTTGAAGCAGCCCAGAGTAGTTGGGGCAACCCAGTCAGATGGACAGAATAATAATAATAATAATAATAATAATAATAATAATAATAATGTGGAAGTTTAGATGGAAAGCCTTTGGCCGTAGATGGGGATGAAGGGAGTTGTAGCTCTGATTTTAGAACTTGCACAAAACGATTCGAGTGTTGAATAATAGCAGCTTTTCTTTTGTTGTTGTTGACTTTGTGTTACAGGGCCCTTCAGATTCCTTGGGAGTTAGTATTGCTGGTGGCGTCGGAAGCCCTCTTGGAGACGTTCCGATTTTTATAGCCATGATGCATCCTAATGGAGTTGCAGCTCAAACTCAGAAATTGAGGGTAAGAAAAGAATAAAACAAAACCTTTAAAATGAAATGTTCTAACTGCAAGATAACAACTTCAGTTGTTGCTTTTCACCCTCAAATAGGTGTCTTGGGGGGGGGGTGTCTAGCAAATGGTGTGGCAAATTCCAGAAAGGCTGTAGACTCACTTCAAAGGAAGAAGGCAGGGTCTTTTCGTTTCTTGGCCCATTCCCACATTGAAACTACATCAGTTGCAGAGCACATTGAACATCTCAGAAAGGATGGTGTCGAATGCAGAAACCTGTGAACCCCTCCCACTTGGTTGGCTCAGAAATCTTAAGACACTGCATGGATGGATGAAAATTTCAAGCAGGGTTGCTTGATGGTGCAAGCAGAATAAAGGTGGATCCACCTCAGGTTGACTCCCCAACTTGATTCCGCCACACCCTCACAAGCAGGCTCCCCAACTCAATTTTGTTTACGCACACCAGCTGCTAGTATGTCATTTGTTTTCACAGGCATGGTTTTGACGGCCACATTCAGGGAAGTTGCTAGAGAAGGACTTTTGCCTCAGAAGTCTTTTGCATGGATGGGCATTTGTGCCGAAGCAGCAGTTTTTCATGGTGCAGACACTGAAATAGGCTCCCAAGGGAGGGAAGCACCTGTGGATGTAGTCTGTGAACCCACAAACACCTGGCTTGTGGCCGGATCTTACGTTATACTCTCATGTGTATATATATATATATATATATATATATATATATATATATATATATATATATATATGATTTTCAAAAATAAAGAAAGAAAAAAGAAAATAAACATACATCCAAAGATCATACAGAATCCACATATCGAGATTACTCTGAATCGCCTGACTTCCCCCCCATCCCATCCATGGGTCCTCTTAATTCTGTTTTCAACTGAATATCAATACTTCTCCATATTTTTCATCTTCCTAAGTTATCTGTACTTTCTGTTATATTACAAGTTGTATTTAGAATCCTGCTCATGCTTTGACCTGTCTGCAATGATTTTGCATATGCATTATAAACATTTCCCATTCTTTTTAAAAATATCTTGTCCTCTTGGTTCCTGAGCTTCCCAGTTAATTTTGCCATTTCGGCATAGTCCATCAACTTGATTTGCCATTCTTCTTTGGTTGGGGTTGTCTCTTCCTTCCATCTCTGGGTGAGCAGCATCCAAGCGGCCATTGTAGCATACATGAACAATTTCCTCTGGTCTTTTGGGATCTTGGTACCTATAATTCCTAGTAAAAACGCTTCTGTTTTTTTTTAACAAAGGTTATTTTAAACATTTTTTTCCCATTTCATTATATATCATTTCCCTTATATATTTTTTATTACATTACTATTCCACCACATGTTATACTCTTCATGAGCGACCTTTTTAAAGACCATCTTCCTTGCTTGCTTATAATTCTGGAGGCAGGAGCAAGTTCTCATTTTTTTATTTTTTATTTTGCTATTATTCCTGCAATCAGCAAAGGCTGAAAACCCCTTGAAATATACACTTGTCCCTTGTCATCTTCAAAACCCTCACAATACAATGAAGCTTCCAGCATCTTCACAAAGGGAAGAAGGGAATCACTACCGAGAATTTTTCCATCTGTCTTTGCAATGGACAGGAGAAGCTGAGCACAAAATAAACCACCACCTGAGCAATACCTTATTTTTAATGGTACAGACATAAAGTGCTTTCCCGAGCTGCAGTTCTGTGGCAAGCACTTGGCAATGCAGAATGTGTATCTGTGGTGATCTGTACTTAGGGAAGCAGTTTCAAACCTGCCTTGAAATGGGAAGGGGGTTGTTAAAAGTCCTCTTTGCCCAGTGGCTTTCAAGAGGCCAACTTGATATCATTGACATCTGACTTCTCTTCCCCCACCCTTCCCTCTTTTATATTCCAGGTAGGGGATAGGATCGTTAGCATCTGTGGAACACCAACCGAAGGAATGACTCATTCTCAGGCTGTCAGCTTGTTAAAAAATGCTTCTGGCACTATTGAAATACAGGTAAAAAAAAACACAACAGAGACAAAAATAAAGATTGCCCACAGAGCTATTCAGAACATTTATTCAAACTTTGTTTTCAAGGACAGAAATTATAGCCTTTGAGGGTCTGAGTAGAATTTAGCTTCCAGTGGCTGTAATTTAATATATTTTGTCCATGGAATGGTTTATCCATTTTGATGAACGGTTAGTAGCCACAGTGTTTCATTGTTGTTGTTTTTCACACGGTTTGTAATCAACGTGTTTCTTGAAACTGCTTTCGGCTGCAATTATAGGCAATGGTATGCATAGGGGAGAACTGGAAGCATAACTGAAGGTGTTTAGCAGCTGATCGCATGGATGAACAGGCAAGCGATTCCCTGTTAAAGGGAATAGCTTTTTACCCAGTCCACTGTGCGAACTTCTGTTTGCCCAGTCCACTGTGTGGCTGGTAGCAGGAGGGGAAAAAAATCTAAACAGCTTTCAAAGCACAAATATTACTTTCTGAGCCATGGGAGCCCAGGTAGTTTCTTTATGTCACACATGCAAGCCATAATTGGATCTTCACGGGCATTCAAGATATCAGATGGTCCAAAAGCCATGGGTACACTTGGAAACTTGTCAGTTCTTTCCAAATTCAGGCCTGTTTGCTTTAGGACATTTCCACATAAAGCACAGGACGTTAAGGGTCTTGGTGTGCATAGGTGTGAGCCTGCTGTGGTTAGATGTGCAACCTCTAAGCATCAGGCTCAGTTGAGATGCATTATTCCTCTTTGCAGCCACAGAAGCTGCGCACAGCCCTTATAAGTTACCTTTGTGGCAGTTGCAAAGTTGCCTCCCAGCACTATTCTAGAAAAGTGTTTCAAACTTTAAAAAAAACACCTGATCGGTAAAAAAAAGGGAGAGGGCACTGAAGAAATGTTAAACTTGCAAAGCACTTGAATAAATTTAACCTGTCTGAAGCATGGAGGTAGGACCAAATAGGAAATGAAAATCATGTTGGTAAGAGAAAAAGCCAAGCTTGCTCGGAAGGAAAACACACAAACACAAACTGACCCTCATGTTTTTAGGTAGTGCATCTGTGAGCCTTAACAGAGCAATTGCTCTCAGAGTTCTGGGTGGAACCACAGGTGCAAATCTGTCTCTGAAACAAGCATGTATGAATTAAAGAAAACACTCAGAAGCATTTGGCGAAGTGTCTGTGGCATCAAACACTATACAAATCTCGGGGTGCATTTGGTAAAAAAAAGAATGGAGGACACAGAAGCATTCAGTTGATGTTGCCCCATCAGTTTTAGTCCATTTCCTGCTACAAAATCTTGCGCATTCTCACAAGAGCAACCCTGTCCGTATCCAAAGCAAGGCACCATTTGTCTGGCTTGGGAACCAGAAACAGTAATGCTGCTATTGTGTTTGTAAATCACCTAGGAAGTGCTTCATATTTCCATCTGCATCTTAAAAATGTCCTTGCAAGCACATACAAAAGCCTCAGATCCTGATCAACACCTGATCAACACCTGAGACTTGCACGCTTCTTCCAGTGACGGGCTCAAGCTCCTTGGGCTTCTCCCTCTGAGAAACATGCACAGGTCAATCCTTTAGATTTTGCAGGGAGGAGAAGCAAGTGAGAAAATAACAAGCGCAACTCTCCCACCGATTCTGACATCCTCCACTCTCTTGCCTGCCCATAACAACTGTGGGGCTTCTCTGCATGCTGTTTTCATGTGATAATCTGTGTACTCGTTTCATTTATATTTAAACTGAATCTGCAGGTTGTAGCTGGTGGAGATGTCAGTGTCATAACCAGCCAGCAGCAAGATCCACCAACATCTAGCCTTTCGTTTGCTGGGCTAACAACAAACAGCATCTTTCAAGATGATTTGGGGTGAGTGGCTATGCTGAAACTGGTATCTTAACGGGGGGAGGGTGGGTGGGGTGGTCCCATCCATTGGCATATGTTCCCGTGACCAACCAGTCACCTCTTCATGTGACCTTTGGAGCAAAAAGATCTGCCCATCCTTGATTCAGAGTGGCTGTTGCTGGACTTCACCTTTCCGCATCTTGCCTTACAGACCTCCACAGTATAAAACCATCACTCTGGATCGGGGACCCGATGGCTTGGGCTTCAGCATTGTAGGCGGGTATGGAAGTCCTCATGGAGATCTGCCCATTTATGTTAAGACTGTGTTTGCAAAGGTATGCGCCAAGATCAAATTTTTGCTTTAATTAAGTTGTTACTGAAGATTTTATTGTGTTACCAAACAAACAAGGAGAAGTACATATAGTGTCTCCACTTTCAATTCATAGAGGTTTTTTCACAGCTCGTTCACATTTGGTATGAGTGTCATAAGCCTCTTGCGGTTGGGAGGAAAGAAAGGGGGAAGAAAGAGAGAAGTAGGGTGATGGGGGGGTTTTCATTTTGTTCCATTGCATAGTGTTAGTGCAGGGCAGGCATGTCCAACTGGTCGATCATGATCTACTGGTTGATCACGTGATCCTGGTTGATCATGACGTGCCCCGCCCTTGTTGCTATTTCCCCTCGCTGCCACCGGTGCTTTTGTGAATGCTTTGATTCCCTGCATCTGCAGGCAGAGTGTGTGAAGGAGTGAGAACTCACTCCCCCTAAAAAAAGCTCAACAACTATGGGCAATGGCAATGGGTAGATCACCCCCTGTTTCCTGTTTTATTATACTGGGAGTAGATCACAGTCTCTATAGAGTTAGACGTGCCTGGTGTAGGGATAGATCATTGTCTTTTTGTGTTGTGTATGTGATAAAGGGGAACCACACCTGGGTGAAGGTGTCCTCCTTTGCTTGTCCCCATGCTAGTTTAAATTTAAGACTCCCACTTCTCGGAATTAACATTTCAAATACAGAAATACAGTTTGTATTTCAATTTATATCTTTTCTAATTTACTCGTGGGTCAAAAACAATCACCCCAACTTGTGTGTGTGTTGTAGTTGTTTTAATTGCTGTATAAACTTGCTGCTGGTGCTGCAGTAAGCTGCAGGCACAATCCAGTACTTGGCTGCTTTTCAATTTCAGGGTGCCGCAGCAGAAGATGGGCGCTTGAAGAGAGGGGATCAGATCATTGCCGTCAATGGGCAAAGCTTGGAAGGCATCACACACGAAGAAGCGGTGGCTATTCTGAAAAGGACGAAGGGAACGGTGACCCTGACTGTTCTCTCTTGAACCCTCTTCCCCGAAAATTCGGGTCAGCACAGTTACTCTGTCCACATTCCACACAGCAAAGAGAATGGAAATGCTTATATCGTTCTCTTGCTTACTGCAGCTGCCAGATTGTTTGACATCATAGGTGGAAAACACAACAACAACAAAAAATGATCTTATTTTTATATGCAGTAGAAATAGTTTCTTGCTGTCAAGGTACAGAGGTTGGTTTCTGTAGCATAGGACAGTGGCAGGAGAACTTGAGAGCAGTACTAATAGAATCAAAAGGGGAGGGAATCAATGAAAGGAGAAACAGATAAAGTAATTATGAGACACTTGATGTGTGATGGTGGGGGGGGAGGGTATGTTCTGAAATTCCGAAAATGTGTGATCTTTGGCTTTGGCAACGTTAAATTTCCAAACATCAGCTAGCCAGTCATGACCTCTGACAACAAAGGAACCTCTCAAGGCTGTGTGTCAGTCAGTCTGATTTAAGTTTACCACTGTTCTTTAGCTGTGTCCATCTGTGAAACTTAGACAAGTTCCTTTCTGCAATATTATTGCTAGGGAGCAACACTTTTAAAAGGGTCGTGTTGGAAGCTTGCTGGATATTCATGAGAATCATAAGACTGGGTTGGACTGCCTGGCCTTTTTTTAATGGTAGCAAAACGTCAATCACTGAATAGGATATGTGTGTGCTAGCAATGCCTGTCTGTTGCAAAGGTCGCAAAGATACAGTGCAACTCCTCTCCCTTCCCTATGGAATCCCTGGCAGTGATAGGAATGCTGTCCAGGATCAGAGGTATAGACTTTGGGGAGGGGCAGCTTTAGCCCCTTTCAGTGGTGTAGCTGTTTGTTCTGTCCCACAGAACTAAATGGGGCTCTCAATATTTAATGCCACGCTCCAGATTTCATTTATTAAGTCTTGGAGTGTAATAAACCTCCATAAGAACTCTCCCTATAAAACACATGTCCTAACAGTCATCATGGAAATTGCTAATCCTTAATTAATTTTAAAATTAAAGCATTCAGTATATGGTTGCAGAGAGAGAGAGAGAGAGAGAGAGAGAGAGAGAGAGAGAGAGATGGGAAAGTTGACTGTATTGCTGTTAGCAGAGGTGGCTCTAGGGGTATGGCAACTGGGATGGTCACACTGTGCACTGAGCTTTCAGGGTGCCGAAGCAGGCATGCCAGTATTACTCCAATGGAAAGTGAGAGGCGACGGCGGCACGTATTTGGGTGATGCACAGGGTGCCACTGAAATTTGAGATGCTAAGGTCCGCCACTGCTGTTAGAAGACAAATTTAAAGGAAACGATTTGGAAATACCTAGTTGTGTCATTGTGGCACCTGACTTAGAATATTTGGCAAGCCTAACTAAGAAAGTATGTATAGCGGCATGCCAAATAGGTGTTTGAGGCAGCCACAGTTAACAAGACTCTAAGCGGAGTTCCAGAACTCCAGAAATAATCAAGGAATGAGATGTTGATCTTTTACAAGAATGTTTTCCATCTCAAGAGATTTCATCAAAGCAGTTAGTTAGCTGCTATGTAAACCTGTCTATCAGAACGGTTGTAGTCTTCACTCCAAATGCATAATGTCTTTGCACATGTGCCTGGGAGCCTCTTAGGGTACAAGAAACACCAGGGCAACACAGTCTCTGCAGGAAACAAGTACAGCTACTTTGCTGTACTTAAGTTCTCTGTAGGAGCCATGGTGACACCTGTTCATGATGATTGGAATTTGGGCTTAAGAAGGATGTTCCTGCAGCTGAGATGAACTAGCAGACCTGGAGCTTTTCTTTTTCTTTTCTTGCCTCTGAAGCATGTGAACTTGATTCACTTGCCTAGGCTCTAAGGCACAGGTAAGAAACCTGTGGCCCTACTACTTACATCTCTGACCTGGGGCTGGTGGAAGTTGGAGTCCAACAACAACTGGAGGACCATCATGGATGTCTTCTCCCTGCCCCAAGGTAATGCCTTATATTAAGTCAGACTCTTGGCCTATCCAATTATATACTGCCAATGCTGGCTCTCCTGGGCCTCAGTCTAGGATCCATTTAACTGAAGACCCCAGCATCTAAACCTTTAAACTTTCTTTGGATAAGGAATCTGCACTGCCATTGAGCTCCTCCAACAGTGAGCCATAATGGAGTCATATACCCAGCCACCACCATCTTGTTGGCATCTGCTTTCTCTTTATAATACCCAGTAGTCTTAATGACATGGGCTAATGTGTGGCAGCAAGTCAGGCTGGAGGAGGCTTCTGGGAAGGGGTTGTATTAGTTGGTCCCTGCAGTCCCTGCCAGCCCTATGATTTCAAGAGTATGTCTTATGAACCTGTGAAATCTGCAATACAGGGAGCACTTGCAAAATGCAGCAGTGGTTTGAGAATGCTGTTGCTCCGACCAGCAGAAGTAGAAAAATCCAGGGGTCGCATCCAGTTTGAGTTTTTAGAGGATTAGATTGGCTAAAGTCTGCCCATGCCTGCTGTTTTTATGTTGTGTATACATGAACATACTGCAGATATCTGGTACACCATGTACTTGAAAGATGAATACTGTTCTTAATCGCTGCTCCACTTCAGAGTTTATTTATGCAGAAAGTAGTACTTCATAAGAGGTAACTTTCCTATGAACAAATGTCCCGTAATGTCCCAAATCCCTGCCACTGTCCATGATGTTGAATGCTTGATCATAATTTAGTTCTTTGAGCATTGTGAACAAAACCAGCTCAAATAGCCCACAGTTTTGGGGAGTGAAAGTGTGAGAAACGCTCAAAGAGTAGCACTAGGATGTTGAAGGTAAACAAGGAAGACTCACACATTAGTCTACAAACAGGAGCTGCTGTTTGTTGGATGGAGGATTTATCAGGAAGAAGGTTTATGAATCAGGTAATAAGTAAGTAAACATCTGCTAGCACAATCCTAAATGTGTTATAACTCAGAAGCCAAACCTTAAGTTTAAGCCTGAGTTAAGTCCCATTAAACACAGTGGGGCTTAACTTCGGAGTAGATATGTAGGATTACTCTCTCATGACTTTATGCTTGTAGCCTGCAAAACATTTCCTACTCCTCTGACAACACCTACTCCAAGTCCTCTTCTGTAGCTCTCCAATTTCCTTCACCCAGTATCTTTGTCTGTGCTATACACTCATCCAAGCAGGGAAGGTTCACATTTTGTGAACATCTTTTTCCTCCTGTGATAGATGCTGCCCCTTCAGAGATTTTAGGTCTGTAGACTTCTTTTTTGTGTGGGGGAGACACTGCAGAGGGGAAAACACACACCATGCATTCAGTTCCCCTCCACGTCTAGGCAAATGTTTCCAATGCAAGACTTTTCACAGTCTACAGCAGGGGTCAGCAAACTTTTTCAGCAGTGAGCCGGTCCACTGCTCCTCAGACCTTGTGGGGGGCTGGACTATATTTTGAAAAATAAATAAAAATAAATGAACAAATTCCTATGCCCCACAAATAACCCAAAAATGCATTTTAAATAACAGGACACATTCTACTCATGTAAAAACACGCTGATTTCCAGACCGTCCGCAGGCCGGATTTAGAAGGTAATTGGGCCGCATCTGGCGCCCGGGCCTTAGTTTGCCTACCCATAGTCTACAGCAGGGGTGGCCAACTCCCAAGAGACTGCAATCTACTTTCATAATTAAAATCTGGCAGTGATCTACCCCCTTTTTTTAGGGGTTCATCTTAAGGTTTTTGAGCTTTTTTGGGGAGGAAGGCCCCGTTTTTGTGGGGGGTCAGGTCAAAGTTGGTTTTGGGGGGTTAAGGAGCAGGCTTTCTGGGGGAGGAGAGTTCTGGTTTTTTTTTGGGGGGGGGAACCAGGGGAAGTAGGGGTTAAGTCACTCACATTGCTATGGATGAAAACAGTCACAAAGACAGAGTTTCCTCTTCCTTTCCTGAGTTCAAACAACAATGCAGGACGGCAGGAGGGGGCAGGGCAGGAGTCAGATTTACCAACGCAGAAAGGGAGCCAGAAATCGACCATGATCTAACAAAACATCATGGGGATCTACCAGTAGATCATGTTCGACCTGTTGGACATCTGTGGTCTACAGCTTTGTTGTTACACCTTGCCTGAAAATGGCATCTTTCCCTTCCTAATAACAATGTAATCATGATGCAGATATTCTGATTTGGCTCCGTAATGTTAATGAGAGGCAAGGAAATTGCTTCAGAGAAAGTGAAATTCCTATTCTGGAAGTACTGCTCATTCTGAATTAGATTTGTCAGCCCCCATCAACTGGCTGTGCGTTGACGTTATTGTTACTACAAAGGAAGGCTAGTTTCAAAGCAAAATTTTGCACCGCAACTGCAGTTAGTTGGGGCAATGAATAGCACTGAACTAGCATTTTTAAAAAATAGCTTTTAGAAGTCTTTCAGGAAACACTTTGCTCACCTTCGCAAAACACCCTTTTCACACTGGAAATGTCTGTCAAAGAACGTTTGGTTCTGCACTACACTTTAATAAAACTTTGCAACTTTTACAGCTGAGTTAGGTAAAGCTTAATGTGTGCAACAGAAATTTTCAAATGGTAAAAAATAGGTTCTCTTCCTGAAGCAGTATGTTGTGTTTGCTGTTGTAGCAACGTTAAACCACTTGGTGCAAAAAAAAAAAAAAGGGAAAAGGAAGAGGTTCATACATCTTAAGAGCACAGGTGTTCCTTCTGTTTTCCACTATTTCAAGAAAACGCCAGAAGGCTGTTGATATTGAATTGTTGCTACTTTATGACACAGACAGTTTAAAAAACAAACCTGAATTAGAATATTTAGGAATACACTCACTTTTTCTCAGAATAAGAGAAAAATAAAATTAGGGAATTTTCCTCAGACATTCTTAGCCGGTAGCTCAGCGCAGCTTAATTAAAAAGAAGTCCTTTGGTATCATTAATTACTTTCAGATACTACATGGGCGTAGAGTGAGAGAGACTCTTTGTAAAGTACTATAACTGGAAACAATCAGTGTTGAATCATTGTCTTGTATGTACTAACAGCTTAGAGTGTGTTATACCTACCTTACCGTATGTGAAACCACTTGAAATATTCTCTATATTTGTAACAGATGTAGTGTACAGATATTTTATTATGGCGTTCATGTTTAAATGCAGATTTAGTTTAATAAATGTGAAGCTATCTATGGTGAACAAGTGAGATTTCAGGTGTCTTGGTTGTTCCTGTAAGGATAAGGTGGGCAACAGAATGGCGAGCAGGTGCAAATGTTCATTCCATAAACACCTGAGGGAATACCTTTGTTGCCATGCTTATTTAATAAATGCAATATACAGATGTCACAAAGAATCCATTCTTGTGTTACAGCCCCCATATTGAAGGCAATTGAGTAGAGGTAGACAGATTTATAGAGGACAAGGCTAATGCTCCCGTTGCTCGGTCCCTGCTCCTGCCAACCTAGCAGTTCGAAAGCACATCAAGTACAAGTAGATAAATAGGTACCACTCTGGTGGGAAGGTAAACGGCATTTCTGTGTGCTGCTCTGGTTCGCCAGAAGCGGCGTAGTCATGCTGGCCACATGTATGCTAGCTCCCTCGGCCAATAAAGCGAGATGAGCGCCACAACCCCAGAGTCATCTGCGACTGGACCTAATGGTCAGGGGTCCCTTTACCTTTACCTTACATCTTGTGGCAGTCAGTTCCATAGTTTCAGTATGTCTGATGAAGGAATTTCTTTTGTCCTGAATCTTCCAGAAGTCAGCTTTATGGGATGGCCCTGGGTTCTAGTATTATGAGGGAGGGAGGAAAACTCCTCTTACTCCATGACACACATAATCTTACACATCTCTGTGCTATCCCTGCAAATCCGTTTGTTGTTGTTGTTGTTGTTTGTTTTTACATGCTTAGGATTCTTAAGACTATAGCACATTCAGTATTTCCCATGGCCAAATTCCTCGACACATTTGCTAGTGGGGGGGAAAGCAGATTTGTGAACTAGACTACCGTTTTCCAGCATCTGCAGCCCTCAAGAAGGTTGCAGGCTGCTCAGCTCAATTAACATTTGCCTTCCCATCTGCATTTCACATGGCATCACCTGCTGTCAGCTGCAAACATTTCAAATCACTGGCAGTATGGAATTACTATCCAACCAACTGAGAATGTATTGAATAGAGGTGGCGGCAGGAGAAAGCTGTTCAGCCTGAGGAACTGATGAATAGCCCATGTTGGGAGATTAACCTGCTGTTTTTTTAAGTGAGTTTTCAACCGCAAGCAACAGCAAGCAAAAGGAAGCCATGCTCGCCTTCAATCAATGGGATTTAAATGTTTGTGTTTTTGTGATTTTTACAAAAAACACACACTAGAGAGCAGTAGAGAACCAAGCTTTGCTTCCCTAATCCAGTTACCTGGTTAAAAAACAGTAGGAATCCTAAAACTTCTTCTTTGCTATGGCGTTGACCCAGAAACACAGAAGAGCAGAAAAGAGTTGTCCCATAAGCATTAATTACTCACGTACTCGGGAGTTTCATCAGTGGGTGACTTTGTATTGTGATGTGTGCCTACGTTTTGAACTTTATTTCAAAATGAAAATTCCACACTCTCAAACACATCAGAAAAACAAAGAGGTCATTTTGCTATCTCTTGGTTTTCAAAGAGAAATGCAGCTCTGATGCTGATCTAACAATACACTGTACAGAAGCTGGTGAAATATTTGGAGTTCAGGTTTCCAGGGTTCATGAAGTTTTCCTCAGAGACGGGGTAAGCTTTCTATGCCCCCAAATTGTTCTCTTGTTTGGACTAAAGTCCAGCTGAGGAAGGCATCCCAGCTTTCACCTATCTCCAAAACATGCTCTTTGCCTACCTTCTGGTTACCAGAACATCCTTCCACTTAAAACGACTTTCCTGGCCTCAGCAGGAAGGAAAGCAACATATGGGGAGAGAAAAATGCCATGGCTC